>NC_073725.1:74566611-74879111 GCF_023634155.1 Falco peregrinus | reverse complement strand
CTTTTATTGTTTCAGATAATAATAACCACCATTTCACATATGCCAGAATTGCTAAATATGAAACCCCTTTTTAAAATGGGTCACTGTGATCGGGTGAGAGCTAAGTGGAGTTACCACATTTGTTCATAACCTTTCCTGTGTACTAAAAACAAGCAGTGTGGAAACATTGGAGTTTCTCAAAGGAATTTTTGTAAGAGTTGGGCAAATCATTGAATTAGTCTCAGATTATTTCCCCTTCCTTTTGGGGAGAATTTCTAAGTAAAAATATATGGGACAACATATGTTTGTTCTATAAAATATCAGATTATATTTTAATTAAATTTGGTAGAAGAGCAATATTGATGGACTGAAGAAGGTGAGTGGAGGACCAACAAGATGACTAGAAGCTGGAGCACGTGACGGATTGAGAAAGGCAGATAGAGCTGCATTTGTTTAGCTAGAAGACTAAGATGGTATTTTATTAGCTAGCTAATAGTATAAAAAAGATGGAGCCACACTGCATGAATGTGCACAGTGAAAGGAAGAGAGGTAATGGACACAGGCTGCACCACAGGAAATTCTTCACAGATAATAGGAAAATAATGTTGATAAAGAGGTTGCACATACACTGGAGCAAGGACCTAGAGAGGCTGTGGAATCACTGTCTTGGATATATTGGTAGAGCTGGGAATGTTTTTTAAAAATGACATACCTTGTTTCTGCTTAGAATTGCCTTGTGATTGACTTTTCCTGTAAACATTTGTACAGATATTTAAATGCATGTAAATAAATATTTTTGTCTCAGTAGTAGCTTATTCATAACTGATTTGGAGAAAAAAAAACAGGTATGGGAAACAGAGGCTGTTTGTTTCTATCTTTGAAGCATCTGGTATGACCACAGGGAGAGACGAGATACAGAACGGGATGGGTCACTAATCTCAGCCAACACTTCAAAGCATATGCTATGTTCATACAGCTGACTGGCTGAACATAAGATGTTCTGTGTTTAGTATTTAATTTCAGTGCTCTGTATTAGGCTTCCTATTTGTCATACAAGTTTCCAGATTTTCATTTCATCTTGAATAAGGATAAGAAAACATATTTTTTTTTCCTCTGGATTCACTATGTTATACTATTAATGGTAAAAGTAATATATGAGAGTGTGTGGGGAAATCACCCTTTGAGAATTCAGTTTTGTCTGCCCTCTTACATGATGTTTAAAATTTATTTTTAATCCTAAACCCCATAATATTCATTTCACACAGAACTAAGAGTTCTGAAATGCCTACTTGTGCTCATAGGCGTAGAGGGGAAGAAAAGGAAGCAGCTGATTCTGCTTTTTCTTTTCTTTTTTAAAATTTCAGCTGTATTCGTTGTTTTTTTATGGTTTCCCTACTACTGATTCCCTCCTCTTCCAGTTTCTAATACTGCTATGCAGATAAAAGATTTATAACATTTAAGCTTAATAGTACTAAATGCTTATTGTTTAATTGGTGGAGATTTGGGAGAAGGCCCAGACTAAATAACACCAATTCCTACTCTGTTGCCAGTTTTGCGTGGATCTGAGGACTAGATCCTGTTGGAACTAAAGTTATACTGAAGGCATGTTGGAAATAGAAAGTAAAGTTGTATGTGGCCACCTTGAGAAACCATCTGTTACCAGTATACTGCTTTTTTTTTGATAAATAACAAGACATATATACAGTGTAAACAGTGAGTTTCCCTTTTGAAGCATTATTCATAACTACATAAACTCTCCTGAAATTCTTTCCAAATATAGCCATATATACCTTTCATTTCACAATTACCTTTCTCTCCTTAAGAAAGAAATATTTAGTGAATAATGGCCAGTTTTACTACAGGAAGTTCTGAGAATGATACTTACTAAATTTATAGCTAATTTGTTGTTTATAAAAATATAGAAACTAGAGAAATGTATTAGAACCCTATACAAATATTTAATAAAAGACACAAAAAATGAAGAGATAAATACAGTACAAACAGGATGAGATTTAAGTGCAAACATATTACTAGCTAGTGGTCCTCACTAGCTATTCAAGCTCCTTTCTTCATAGTATTAGCAGAGGAGGATACCTCTCAGTAGAGCTGTGTCTCTGTTACCAGTGGAAGATGCCTGGCTTAGATGACATACCTAACTTGTAGACAGTGAAAGCCAGGTGAGATGAATCCAGCCTGTAAGCAAAATGGCTCAACATCATTTGGATAATTTTCTGCAAAGGGCTTTGAAAGAACAAAAACATGAAAGAAGTTTAGTGTCGTCAGAATTTTCTGTCTTTTGAGCCTGTTCATTGTTTGGCTCCCATTTCAGCAAGTAAGCCAATATTAGCAGAATTCTCACCTTCTGCAAAGTGTCTGCCTGAACTTTTGTTGGTTTGGGACCAGAATGCTCTGGATGTTAAAGAATTATGCCCTGTGGTTTAATACACCATTTCACTATATTTCTCTCGCTTCCTTACTCTAGCTGAGAGAGCGTCTTAGCTAGCTATGAATTTGTATTACTCTTGTCACTGCAGCATATTGCTGCTCAGAAATCGCAAGTTAAAGTTATTGTCTTCTTTTCAATGTTAAAACAAGAATCTCTTATTAAAGCCCTCTGTTTGCCCTTTGGAATACAATGCTGTCAGAAATGTCAGGGGAATGTAAGCTTAAGTGGCCTGTCATTGTACGCTAATGCAAATCCTTTGTTGTTAATCTCAGTATAAGGAAATGTAGAATTGGAATTACTTGATATGATTCTACTAATACTTGACATTGGATGGCTTGTAGCTCCCACTAGTGTTTGAAATTTTAGCCTACTGGCACATACTCAATAATGTTTCCTTTCAAATAAATTTTCTAAAATGTCTACTGTATATTTGTATAACGATTTCATTGTTTCTTAAATTAAAGCTACAAATACTCTTAAGTATTTGGATAAGCTACCTAGAGAGGTGGTGGGATTCCTGGCACTTCGTTTTTTTAAAGAAAAAAATCAATAAAAATCTAACAAGATGGTTGACAGATGTTTGATCTTGCTTCAGAGGTGTTGTATGGTCTAGAAGACTTCCAGGCAGAACTAAGAGTTGTTAGTTATTTTTCCAGGCAGAACTTAGAGTTGGTTATTTTTTACTCAAAGTGAATGCTTTATTCCTGGTTGTAGAATTTTAAATTCTCATATCTTAGGGGGAAAAAAAAAAACAAAAAAAACCCCAAACAACCACCATAATTATTCAGCCAAGGCACTGCAAGGTATGAAAGCGTTTAGTACATCTTAATCTTAAATTTCAGAATGTGAAGTTGCATGGCAATGATTGTAATAGAAATCATTTTGGTGGTTGGCCAGATTTTAATTTTAATGCCCAAGCATTTTTCACATGTTTATTTACCTGAAGAGAACACTAACCAGTTAGCATATGGTTATATGAAACACCGTGGACATTCCAGTTGGTTAAAAAAAAAAAAAAAAGTTTAGAATGCGTTATATGTCATCAAGGTACATGATATGTGACTAGCCTTTTAATGGCTTTTAGAAATGTGCTTCACATAATTTGAAACAAGCTTTCTTATCAGTATGTCTTGCAATTAATTTAATCTTGTTTCTGTTATTTCCACAGTATTTTTCAACTCAGTGAACCTCATTACATTTGCAAGTGCGTTAAATTAGAGTCTGGATAGAAGAAGAGAGATGATTATCAGTTAATTTAATTATGTTTCTACGTTTGCCCATTTAATGATATGTCTGCCATTGTTGTTGCAAGCCTTTACTGCACTAGCACTATGCAGAAATTAGTTCCAATTCCATGAAAGTTTATGTTATCTGATAACTCCTGGACAACTAGCAGAGACACATGTTCAGTAATTTAAGAGTCTAATCAGAAATCATTTACTTTAAGTCACATAGCTACAGTATGTAATACTTTTACTATATTCACTACATTATTATATTTTTTGACTTTGCCTATGTGGTAATATCTTTGCACAGCTTTACATCATTAATTAAGAAACAAAACTGCATTCTTATCGTAACTGAAGAAGCAAGGAAGCATGCCAATGCACAGTTCTCTTCTAGACAGTTAAACAGTGTAGCTGAGGAATGTTCCTGTTTTTAAAGAGGAAGAAAAGAGCACAGTAAGCAAACCCCACCATTTGCCATTACGCAGTCCTTCATACTTTTATATGGTCATTTAGGGAGATGGCGAAACCTGAGTTCTAGTACTTATCTTCTAATATGGTGCCTGCTAACGTTTCTGCTTTTGGCAGTAACTGCTGGTTTTGTAGTTTTTTGCAACTGCACAGTTCTTTCCTTAAGGTTTTTGCCATATATTTGAAATTTCAAGATGTATGGCATTTGCCCTGGCATCTGGAAATCCTAAGGATATAACAACCGAAACTCTTTGAAGCAATTCTACATTACATGTGCAGCTACATACTAAAGCATGTATCGGTTGCATAGCTCATTAAAGGCAAATCTGTGAAAGCAACACTTGATTTTTAGGCATTTTTAAATATATGGTATCAAGGTGAGAGTAAAAGAGATTCAGCTGTGAAGTACAAAATGCTTTAAGTGTTAAGATGGCCATTTCCTGGATTTTTAGTGTTTTCAGATCTGGAAGTAAATGGAAGAAGTATTTTAAAATGATAGCAGAAGTAGCCTGTAAATGAGAAAGCAAAATAAACATGACATCCATATTTTACTAAACTCTGAGAATTGTTCTTCTGTTCCTGTAGTTTGGAAGTTAAAAACCCTTTAGATTTACATTTATATTTACAATTTCTATGTGATGAGTCATCCTGTGAACTGTACTGGCTGCAAGGTAAATAATGCACATATATTGTGTACATTAATTTGCTTCTTTTCCTGAAAGTACTTGCCACTCGAACACACTCCCAAGGTATGCTGAAGAGAATCAGTGTACTTTAAAAATACTTTATACTTCTAGTCCCATAGACCACTTTGGTTAGTCTTGCGATGGAATTCATTAACTAGGCTTTTTCAAGATAAACACAATGTGAACTTGAAGTATTAATTAAAAGAAAGAACACATTTTTGACATTTGAGTCAGCTGTTTTTGTTTTGAGGTTTGGGTTTTTTTTCACTTGCAGACATGAATACTGATCATTTACTTAATGTTCTTTTTTTTTTTTTTATACGTCTTTGTATTTCATACTTCCATTTTGGCTCCGTATTATGGTTTGTGGTAAAGGCCACAGCGCGATGAAGTGTTTCGTTACAGCCTAGGGTAGCCATGGGAAATACTGTGGTGCCAAGAGTTCTTTCAAAATACAGAGCCACCACAGACTGTTTTGTGCCTCAAGTGGCGAGTCCACATACCAATAAGTCTCGATTTTCTCAACGATTAACTGATACTGTGGTAAATGTAGACAAATACTGTAATATGGAACTGTCTTGTCTTGGTATTTTAAGAATATATAACATGGCAGGAGAATAATGTAACCTCTGTCTGTGTACATGTGCAAGAGATTAAATGAAGACCTTAAAATGATGGCTACATTTCTGACAATATGAATTGGCCATTTTGTTTGTAAGTTAGTATTTTAATACTTCTGGTACACTTACTGGGAGCAGGCCGTTAAAAAAACCATGGGAAATTTCGTGTATGTTTGAAACAGAGACCTGCGTGGGGGTGCAGAGTGGGAGAAGCAGACTGAACTCCTGAAAGACTGGATTTATTAAGTTGTCATTGCAGAAAACAATCACAGTCTCACAGCTGGTAACTTCACTGATGCTGGATGACTTGATAAACCCAGGGGATTATTACTTACTGTTAGTACTGTTATTGTAGAGCTTATCATTTGTACAATGCTAGTTTGAATACTGATCACATTAGTAAAAGTTATAGACTACTTCTAGGTTTTTTATAACTGTTTAGTGGCATCTACCTTACATGAATTTGATGAATCCCACATCCTGTGACACACAGTCACATCTGTTTACACCCATTATATGGGTTTTTCCATTTTGCTTTTACTGTAAAGTTATTTTTTGCAAGGATAACGGATAGGTTGGCACTATTATTTATACAGCTTAGTGCAGGAATATGCCAATTTCAGTTGTATCCACTGGAGTCTGTGAAAATTAAAAATATAATTATTTCATAGCTTTATTTTTTGTGAGGAGGAGTTGAAGTCAGAAGACAAACCACCTTCTCTGTTTATCTTACATGTATCCATTTGTGGTTTGAAGACTAACCATGTGTTTGAGTTCTGACTCATGATTTTGTTACATTTTACAGTTTTTAAACATTTTTACTTTTCTAAATATGTACAATCTTTCCTATTCAGCTTCTTTGGAAAGAAATATTTTAAATATCTGCTATTAGTCAAAGTCTCTGACAAAGTACCTGAGCAGAGTCCCTGGGAAAACTCCCATGGGCCAAAATGTAACATTATGCTCCTTTATACTGGAAAAAATCATTGTTTAGAGACTGCAGGGCAAGGATAAATCAAACCGTTTGTCCAAGTGCAGAAATAAAGCAAGGATTCCTTAAGTAGTTCTGCCTGTAATAAATACTGTCTGATTAGAAGAGTCCACAACTAATGCTGAGGGCATAAAAGCATTTATGCTACGACTATGGGCAGTAAAACTGAGAGTTAAAGAGACTTAATTAATAGGGATCAGTGAAAATTTTGGTGAGCAATTTGATATATTGGAAAACAAAATCTCCCCTTAAATAAGGGTAAATCTACTTGCTTAATCATCATCCTGCACTACATTAGTTCTGAATCTTCCAATTAAGTTTTTCAGAATATGTTTTGTTTGGGTATTTTTTTGGCATTGTTTTCCTTTGTTTTAAACCAGTGGTAACTTGGTAATTGTGACTTATTTAATGATGCTGCACAGTGAATGGTTTCTACTCTCCTTGTTCTTGTTAGTTCACTTTTGCTATTTTTCCCCCCAACTGATATTTTTTAAGGGACTGACATGGAAAGATTAAATCCCTTAACATTCTGTGTTTGAAAAATACTGTGTTTTTCTTGCTGTCAGGAAGAATGCTTTCAAATCCCTCCTTGGTCTAAGTTGCTGTGCTTGACATCTCATTATTTGACTCAGCTGTTTCAGTTTCACCTTCACCCAGCTAATTAAGTAACTCATTGAATGTATTATTCAGTATTTGATTCCCCTATCTGAGTCAGTGAGAGATGGAATTTAAAAAAAAAAAAATCCCCTTGATGGGATTAGCGAAAGGATTGTTGCTCTGACATGGTGGACTAAAATGAGAATGAGCTAATGAAATTGGCGATATATGAATCACATTCTGTCATTTTAGAGAGTGTTTGGCTGCTGGTAAAAGTATCGGGATTAGGGTTGCTTTAAAGTGATCATTCTTTAACTAACCAGATAGTGACCTGTTAATTGTTTCAGGACATCTGTAGTATGAAAAAGGTTCTTTAACTGTCTTTACATTTCTGTTTTTCTCTTCAGCTGTTGTCCTGCAGGGTAGTGTATCATTATGTGTCAAGTGTAGATATGGGCTTTTAGCTATTTATGGAACTTGGCTTTGTTCATCATTTTGGCTCTGTTACCAACATGTATTACTTTCCAGTACTTTTGGCAATTTTTGAATAATTTATTTCTTTTTCTTGGATTATAAATGTAAACAGGAGTGCTCTGCAAATGAGCAAAATCCAGTGTTCAGCTATAGGTTATCCAATTGCATTCCTGTTCCTCTGCATTTGTGACTAGTCTTATATTAAAAGGGAAGTGTTATTACAGATAAATTAAATTCCTTTTTTGCACTAGAATATTTTTCTTTAATATTTAGATTAAGCCTCCTGAATTAAACATGACTGTAAACAATATTCTTATCCACTTAAAATATGCATATTTTTATTGTACTGATTAAGGAACCCTTTTAAAATATTTTTTCCTGAATGCAAATTTACACAAAAATATAATGACACCAGAGAAATCTAGCCTATTGGTATGATATTAATTTTTTATACATTAGACTAATTTCTCCAATGTGTGAATCAGGTACAGTGAGGATTTGAAGCCTTTCTCTAGGATTCCAGAAAAGATTTCTACTGAATTTGCTGTTTATTATTCTGATGCAGGAGTCTCCCTCTCCTCCTCCCATGGTTGGGTTGTCCTTTCACTTTTATCAGAAATACCTTTCTGTCTCTGAGAAGCCAATCTTGGGAATAGTCCAGTGAAAACTGATGGCTTCCAGTTTCGTGTTTTGGTAGTGATACTGGTATTCACCAAAAACCCACTGGAAAAGTTCTGATCAAGTCTTACACAGGACATTTGATACTTTGTCTCTAGGATAGTTATTGCAAGACATGAATTCAAATGAAATAGTCTGAGTGAATCACAATGCAAAAGCAATCACTAGAAAATTCTTCTGATTTTAAATTATCAGTATTTTTTCTACAGAAAAATAAAACTGATAATGATTAAGAAGTGTGAACTACATTTGGAACAGTTTCATTGCAAAAGAAAAAGCAAACTGTAATAGCTTCTGGTTTTGTCTATTCAATGTTACCTTTGCATTTAATTTTAAATAACAAGATAGTTCCTAAAGCAAAATTAGAGTTTTTGGACAATACATACAATCTAAATGTAGGGTAAACAATGTACAATCACTTTTCTTGGTTAAGTGTTTATTTGATATGTTTATTCTGGAACAAGAGTACATGTTGTCTGTTTACAGAATGACAGACTGCTCAGGGTTGGAAGGGACCTCTGGAGATCTAGTCCAACCCCCCGCTGAAGCGGGATCACCTAGAGCAGGTTGCAGAGTCGTGTCCAGGCAGGTTTGAATGTCTCCAGAGGAGACTCCACAGCCTCTCTGGGTAGCCTGTGCCAGGGCTCTGTCACCCTCAAAGTTTTTCTTCATATTGAGATGGAACTGCCCGTGTTGGGGTTTGTGCCCGTTGCCCCTTGTCCCGCCGTGGAGCACCGCTGAAGAGCCTGGCCCCATCCCCTTGGCACTCGCCCTTAAGGTGTTTGTGGGCATTGGGAAGGTCCCCTCAGCCTTCCCTTCTCCAGGTGAACAGGCTCAGCTCCCTCAGCCTTTCCTCACAAGAGAGATGCTCCAGTTCCCGCACCATCTTTGTAGCCCTCCGCTGGCCCCTCTCCAGTAGCTCCCTGTGTGTCATGACCTGGGGAGCTCACCACTGGGCACAGCACTCCAGATGTGACCTCACCAGGGCAGAGCAGAGGGGGAGGATGACTTCCCTCCACCTGCTGGCCACGCTCCTCCTCATGCACCCCAGGACACCACTGGCCTTCTTGGCCACCAGGACACGCTGCTGGCTCATGGGCAGCTCACTGTCCACAAGAACTCCCAGGTCCATCTCTGCAGAGCTGCCTCCCAGCAGGTCAACCCCAGACTGTACTGGTGCCTGGGTTTATCCTCCCTAGGCGCAGGGCCTTACACTTGCCTTCGTTGAACTTTGTTTACTTTAATGTGCTTTTGCTCTGTGCAGATTTACTCTTTTGGATCTTGATATGCTCAGGGAAAAGGATGAATTTTTGTAGGAAGTGATAGTTTTTGAATAGACTTAGACCTTTTTGCGTTGGTTTGACAGGTAGAGTTTTGTTTGTCCAGAAGGTTATAGTTCCCTGCAAAGAAAAATAAGTGTTTGGAATGGGTTGTCTTTAGATTACTATTCTAACAGGTACCTTTTTTTACTCATCATCTTGCTAATGAAATATTTTATTAAGCTACTAAAAGACTGAGAACATTGTCCTTAATGATACATCAAGTAGAAAACATTAGACTCAGTCTTTCTATGATGTGAAACAGTGAAAAAATGTTAACTGTATAATTGTACTAGCAAGGCTTCATAAATATATAATTGTGTCCACAAACTAAATTTGTATTCAGTTATTGTCTTGTTTTAAAGTTGTTTTGAATCTATGCTTTTTACTTGCTTTCCTAGAGAAATTCTCAGTCTTACTGCATGGCAATACTTTCTAATGCTTTACTCTAATGAGAAAAATAAGCTTATACATATATAAACGTAGGTATTTTTTGGAGATAATTTAATGTAGAAAAACTTAGCTAGGTTTGTAGATTTATGAGTAGCTAATCAGATTTTTTTTTGCATGTTACTGTCTTAGAGCTTATGACTTTTATATTTGCACATTTGTATTATATAATAAATTCTTGAATTGCACTGAACTTTTATGCAATGATTTTATTAGTCATTTGAATAAAAATAATGAAATGTCAAATCTTTCACTTCACTATTTAAATAAGACAATATATTAATTATGCTGCATATGGAAAGGAACAAGCTTTTCAAATTGATTTTAGCTGTGAAATTGGAGCAACGACTTGAAGAATTTTTCTCAATATATAATTCATAAAAATATGTAGGTTTAAGTCATTTGTTATGGTGCAAAATTTAAAATATTTTTACTTTAAATATTTGTCACTTAAAGTTATATATGAAGTGATTTCTTTGTATGAAATGCTCTAAAAATTCTCAGTTATGTTTCAAAATCTGTCCCTCCCCAGATGACAAGAGCAGTGCTCATCTTTCTCATATGATGTGCTCTACCCAGCCACTTTACTGAAGACAACTTCTTTTCATATCTTTTAATGATCTTACTATATCCAAATATCTTTCTAGACAGTTTTGTTCCACAGAGAGGTGTGTATCGCTAGAAAATATGTCTGAGAGAAATCTGCTAATCTAAACCTTCAGGTCTGTAAGTACCAAGATGCACTCATGCCAGTATCACGTTACATCATTTATGGCTATACAGAGGGAGGGTCTGTGAGGTACAATGAACACAGGTTTTTAATGCGTGTTTGGGGATGTGATAATTCAGAGTAATTATAAACAGAAGAGTAGGTCAATATCCAGGTTTTGCTAGTGCTTTCTCTGTATTCACGGCTCTTACAAATCTAATATTATTTTTTAGAGTGTGTGACACTTCAATTTCTAGTTCAATTTCATGTTCTTACCTTGGAGTTCTGTGCTCACACATTAAATATTAATGACTTAAAGCAAGAGTTATATTAATTAAGCAGTTATGTCTTTTGGGTTTAAGTATCATTAATTTTAGGAAACTACTTCTCATGTGAGTAATCAGAAGCAGCTGTTTGTTTTTCTGCAAAACATTAATGCGTAAATGGAAAGAAAGAGTGGATATTTGCAACTTAAAAAACCCAGAGATAGTTTGCTGTAAGCATACCTTTGCTGGCCATGTAGTCCCAGGTTCAAACACTGTGGTGGGCATTCTGAATGTACTGAATTTTTAGCTTTCACTGTGCCTTTTAATACACCATATTGAGGTTTGTTGAAACTGTGCATACTAAAATTTCTGAAATATTTTTTCTTGAAATAAAAGCCTTTAAGTTATTATTCTACTAATATTTCATATTACAACTAATTAAGTTTTCTACTGTTTGGCTGTTTTCAATATCTAAGGGGTAATTTTAGTCATAAAGCTGCTGTAAGTTATTTTCTCACTGACTTGTTTGTCCTCTAGAAGATTTACAATGTGTGCCACTGCCTTGAAGTAAGCCCAATAGCAGTGAGGCATTGTATGCTGAATTATATTAGATACTAGATTATATACACCTTTTACTAACTGGAGGAGACTTTCTTGCCTGGGCAACATACTTTAGCAAAGGAGGAAATTAATGCCTTCAGTTCTGACCAATAGCCCACAAAGAAGCTGTTCAAGGGAGAATGTTGTCCCTTCCAGACAGAACAGACCAGCCTGTCATGCTGAGACCAGTGGAGAACACTTTTTGCTGATGCACTTACCTACAGCAGTCAGAAGCAACCCTGTGTTTTTAAGAGATCCCAGAAATAATTGGAAAGTTTCCAGCTGCACTGAGTACCTCACAAAGTCATGCTATACTTGTTCTATAATACTAGAACGGTGATCTTTCTGGTCCTGTGCTGTTGTAGCGCTGTAGTACGTATCACCCTTAAAATAACACTAATAGATGGTTGAATGCATTTGTCACCTTTTTTTAGCCTCTTTGAACCAGAGACTGTCTTATTATAAGTTTTCCTTTCCAGTGACTGCACTGAAATATTTGCAGTATGTCTGAATTTTTCTAGACCTTCAGAAGAGGGCTGATCAGATCTGTTTACTTGCTCTACTATCAATTGACTAAAGAAGCAGCCCTCAAGCGTTATCTAACGAATGGACCTCTGACGTGTACTTCACTTATTTGAAGGAATTCTAGAATTGATGATGCCAGATAATTGTTCAGATATTTAAGCATCTGTGATTTTTGATTGCAGGTTTTCAACGTGCTTTCTGAATGTTTAGGATACGCCATACTGTATGTAGTTGAAAGGATTCTGTCTGGGTTGCATTTGCATAGCGATAACTGTGGCCCCGATCCAACTCAGTTGCACAGCTGGGAATGTGTGCTGCAGAAGTGTGTGCTAATTTCATTCTCCCCCAGAAAAAGCATGGGGTCTTTGTCTCTGTTGTAAGCTTTACCCCTCACTAAGTTACCAGGGAGGGTTAAGAAAAGAACTCCAAGGCTAAGCAAGGACTGTGGAGAAGCTTCACCTAACCCAAGCTCCTAAGAAAGGGAATTTTTTTTCATGATAATGAAATTTGTGAGTCTTATCTTTCCTTCTCTTTGACTTTTTCATTCTTCAGGGCAATATTTTAAATGTAAGTTTTTGGGGCGTTGACTTGGAATCACTCTTACTCTATGTTTATGATGGTTAGTGCAACCATGACAGCAGGTAAAGCTGAAAGAAATAGCATTGTGGCAATTTGTTCCTTATTAATACGTGTGTTATAGCACTTTTATGAAGAATATGGAAACATTTCAGCTATATTTTTAGGTTATCACTCTCAAGCCAGGAGGCCTGTTCTCCTATCTCTCTGATTCTGTATTCAGCATTTAGGGATGCCAGTTCATTCAATTTCTCTACAGGCCTTTCTGTTACGTCCTTTTCTTACTGACAATTTTCCTATCCAAATATAAACCATACTATCTTGCTTTTCTCTGCTTTTACTCCATTGCATTAAAACATAGGTTTGAAACTCCACTGTTCCTACTATAACGTTCGCTGCGTATGCATTTGGTTGCTATCACGTACAGACCACAGCCTATCTGTGTGAGTGTACAGCTCTTCTCACAGATGAACATGCCCTGTTCTGCATCTCGGCTCACTGCAGTTGTGGTATTACTATCAGTAGCTTGTCATGTCCTTAATTACCAAGTACTATACCATTTTCTGTTAACCACCATTCAAGTCTACTTGATTTCTCTAGGCTTTACCTCTCTGGTATTGCTGGATATAGAGTTGGAAATATTTTTTCTAGTTTGAAATTAAAAAATCATTTCTCTCTCAAAGTGTATAGTTGTAAAAATATAACAGCAGTTAACTAAGGCATCATCACAGTCTTATGATTGCTAACATTTCAGTGGAGGTTATAAACATATAGCATTTTCTAAAGTAGATACTTTAGTAGATTTCTTCTTCCTTGAAATGTTTATATTTGTCATATTTACCAGCTTTTTTTTTTGGTATATTTTCTGTGGTCATTAATAAGCCTCAAACTGACTTGTGAATAAAATACAATAACCTACTTAGTACCAAATTCAAACTCAAAAAGTAAGTTTTGAATATACAAAGTTAATAATTGTCCATCATTGTAATGTGCAATGTCTACAAACAGAGATTTAAAACTCTTTTTAGGTATCCAAATCAGAAATGAGAATAAATGAATGATAAAGATGCTTAAGCTTCTTTTCTTTGCTAAAGGTTTTAAACATCCATAGTGAGATAGCATTAGCAGAGACATTGTATGACTGCCCTAGTAAAGAAAGATGATTTAAGCTAGTAGTCATTGTGACTTTTATTTCAGGAATGAGGAGTTTTTACTTTATCTTGTAGAAAAAAATCGAATAGCCATTTTTTGTCGTAAAGTAATATGAAAAAAACAAGGTTGTTAGAAATACTGCTTTGTAGAGAAAATAGTGGAGAGCATGGGCAAAGTGCTGGTGGACAGCTGGAATATCTATTGGGGAGGTAGATATAGAAAACCTCCACAAAAAACCTGCAGCAGCTTCAAAGATTAGCAGAATTACTTATTGCTTCTGTATTTTAACACTGGTGCTATTATTATTATTATTGTTACTGTTATTGTTATTAGGTTGTATCAAAAGCACAAATGAATTTTCAAGGGGTTTTTTTCAGCTGTAAGAAATCCTGTATATGACTTGATTTTTGAGGCTTTTTGCAAATTGAAATGAATGGAACATACTTTATGAGCTTGTAGCAATAAGAAGTTAGACTGGGAAAGATGTTTCTAGATGTTGGGCTACAGAAACGTCAGCTTTCTGTCCTCCTCATTCTGTCCTGGTGGCTATCTCAGTCTGTGCTTTTGGCTCACAGCCACACACCCTGTGTGCTCGATATTCAGGATATTAGTTTCTGCATCTGTAGGTAGCTTTTATCAGTCTCACTGTCATTACTGCCTTCTACCCTGTACTCTTATTTAAATATTGAGGTTAGATAATATGTGTATTAGTTTTTAAATATAATTAGAGATTTGTGCATGAATTATATCCATGATAATTTTCTAGTCAAATTTGGACTGTGAAAAATGTTGCATGATCTTTACTAGTCTCACATAGGAGGACATCAACCTGCTGATCTAAACCTCCCTCTGTACTTTGCTCTTTCTGTGGAGTTCCCTTTGCACTTCAGCATTCTTTAAAAGTAGCAGACAGTTGCTGATAAAGTAGTTGCCATGAGTGACAACTGAGAATACGGTTGTTTTTGCTTTTAAGGATACCAGATGGGAATTATGTAAAGTAGAGTTAGCTGAAGCCTTCAAAAAGCACGCACATTTGGGTAGCTAATTTTGCAACTGCTTTTTTGTTGTTGTTTCATTTTTTCAGCATTGCAGGAGGTCTGAGGACAAAAGGAGGAGATCATGTATGCTTCATCTGTTGTTTGATTATAGTCCTCTAGAGTCTTTGATAATTTTGATATAGGCTGTCTTTGGTCTTTTAAACCTTTATTCATTAATTAAACTTTAAGTGTGAGCATTCCGAATTGGCCAGTACAGACAGTATTTTGTGGAGTAGCTGTGATACAGAAGCTCAGAGTTTATCTGGTATTCAATAGAAAACCTTACACTGGATCTCCTTTTCTAAAGCTTACTTAGATCTCTTGAACATCAGCTTGATGTTGGCTCTACTGTATCATTATGTCATCTTAAGAAATAGATTTTTCTGGCCTATATGTAGTGAACATGTTAGTAGTCAGAAAATATCTGGTTTAATTTACTAAATACTATAATTTGATTAGCATAATATAATTTTATAGAATGTATTTCTCTGGCTGCATCATTAATAATCATTAGGCTCAGTAAGAGCAATTACAGTGTAAGTGGTGGTGATGATTGCCAGTATTTGTATTGTAAAATTTAGTCCTGGTTTTCAATGTTATTTTTTACATATTAAAAACAATGATGAAATTGCATTTTTAATCAATTTAAGCAGCCAAAAATCAAAGGCAGCTAAAAGAAATAGTTCATAGTTGGTGGGAATTTAAAGCTACAGAAACAAGGAAACAAAACTGGTAACAGACCTTTAGATTATTTTACTTGAAAATTCTTCATTATTGATCAGTTTTACTCAGTAAAATGTTTACTACTTAGGAGTAGCATTCCACAGCATTCCAGTAATTCCTAAGGGAAATAATTTCTTGATCAGGATTCCTTCAGTTAACATCGCTCATGCTAACAACTTTCTGTTTTGCTTTAGTAATGATGTTATTTTTACTTTGGGATTTATAACACTTCCTTAATGAGACAGTAGGTCATGCAAAAGAGTTTCTGTGACTCAAATGTTTTTAAGGATAACCTTTATAGAAAATACTGTCATTTGTTTAAACAGAAAACTGCAAGTAAGGCTATATAAAAACAGTGACCAAAAATGTCTCTTTTTCCCATTTTATACTTATGTACCTGTAATTCTTCAAAACAATCAGAATTTCCTTGATTATCATTTAAGTTATAGTTAATATTTCAGGCCTGAAATTTGCCTTAAAAGCAAAGAGAAATGCAAATTTTATGACTGTGCAGCAGTTATGAGAGTTCGTTTGTAATGCAATACCCCTGTATAAATAAAATCAGAAGCTGGTTAATTGGCAGGAAACCAGCTGAAGAAACACTTTCCCTGAATCAGGTTGTAAAAATAAAATTTCCCCACTTATTCAAGAGAGCACAGTTTGTTAAGTAGAAAGGTTTCAGCCTATTTACATTAAACCAGTGATTCTTTTAACTCATTTTAGTAAGTAATTATTATTATAATTAGAGCTATCCCTAGGAAGATCCTTGTGTTGATGAAGAAAAAACCAAACACTTTATGGGTACATCGTTTACCAAATTGACATACTATGTTATAATACTGTGAGTTGAGGCACACATTTTTTAACACATTCCCCCCTCCTTGGTAAAGAGTATTGGATTTTACAGTTCAATTGGTATCTGCTCTTTGTCATTCATGTGCACTATTGTTGTTATTGTTAATGGTTATATGAACAGCAAAATTGGAAGCGTGTATCATGGGTCAGCCTATGTTCTGTATACCCAACTTGGGGTAAATTATAGTAGTGCGGATTAGCAGAAGCTGCTAAAACTAAGGTTCCGTAGAGAAGTTATGGTGGATTTTTTTTCTCTTAAGGTTCAGAATTTGTGTTCAGTCTTTAAATAAATGTTTCAGTATATTAGGGTCATAAATTTTAACTTGATCTTGGCAAAAAAGTAATTTAAAAAATTTACACGATCAAATAAAAGTGGATTAACCTTTTTTATACAGAAGGAGGGAGAAATATTTTTTTTTCTGTAATATGATTCTAATAACTTTTTAGTTTAAGGGAAATGTGTGTGGTTATACTTACCATGGGTTGAAAATAATTCATCAAGGAAATTTTCTGAAATCAGGAACAGTGCCATTTGTGCTCCATCAAAAACTGGTTTTGATGTAGTCAGGTTTTTAGCTCAAAACTGATCTACTGGTTTTATTTTACTTTGTTCTAAATTGTGCTGCTTTAATACTGTCCAGTATTCATGCTTGGGTAACTTTATATAACTGGAAATAAAACCTTATAAAAAGCATAGAGTTGTGTATTTAGCCTATAATGGAGAAAGAACATATGGAAAATGTAATGTGGAGTTAGGAGGTGGGTGATCAAATCTCTGACATACTTTTTATCTGTTAGATTTCTTTGGCCGTGCTGAGTTAGCATTTCAGAATATGCAAATCTTTATTTTTTGCAGATAATTTTTTTTTAAAATGGCACCATCAGATTTGGTAAGAGAATATTAGAATATAGAGGCATTCTTTTCTTTTTTTTCCCTGGGTCAGCACATCATCTACTTTATTAATTAATCTGGAACTTTCAGATTTTATCAAGTGTTAAGTAGTTGAGGGTTACTACCAAAAAGATGGAGGATTCTCCCTGAGGATTGAGAGATACATGTTGGTATGAATTCTAACATTTGAGAGAGACACCTTGCTAAAGCATTTCAAACACTGGTGTAATTATTCACCTTTTCACTGTTGGAAAGAACTGTTGACATCCAGCCAAATTTTGAGTGAAAATTAAAACCAAACAAAAGCTCATGTTTTTCCATATAATATATGATTAAACTGAAAATGCAATGGGATATTTCAAAGGCCAAAGGTATGTGGAGTTTCAAGAACAGATTTCATAAGATGAAAGTCTCATGGTTATTAAATGGCCTGAAACAGCTTCTAGTTCAGAGTGTACCTCAGGTGCTGGTTGTTATCATGCATCAGGCTTGATGCAGTGTTCTAAGGTAGAACGGTACTGGTGCATATACATGCACTGTGTATGCAAAGCGTGGTTTGCGTGCAAGATCTTATACCCCTTCCCTGAGATCTGTCTGCAGACTCGCTGTCTCACCTCTATGTTACTCCGTTCCCAGGACTCCGATTCAGTCAGCAGTCAAAGAATGGTCTCAGTGTTCGGAGCCCCAGAGACAGTATCGGCACTTCAGTGTGAGCCAAGGTTTTAAGGGCGATTGACTTCTTCTCTTACCCAGTGTGGTTGAGAGCCTGCAGCCAAAAACTGAAGGCTCAGCTCATGGTTGGTGTGTGTAAGTAGAAGAGCTTTGTGTTTATACATGAGGGCAAATGAGAGCTGTAGAGATTCATTTGAGGTTTTATTCCTGCACAGCTCCTAAAATTCATAGTGTGATGCTTGATGCTTCATTCCTACTGGATTTTCTCAGATGAATACATGACTTAACCTGTCTAGTGAGTGAGAAATTGCAGATTATGAGACTAATAAAGATAATAACCTTTGAAAAATTGCATTTAAATGGCTACATTGTTCCTTTCATTTCTCTACGAATTTGAAAAAAAGAGGAAGAAACTGATTTTCTTAATTTTTGATGGATCCAAATCCATTTGTAAATTAACTTTTTATTACGCTGACCTTTTGCTTTAGGATTATTTTGGCACCTTTCTTTTCTAAATGCCGTAGCTCATTTTGTGCATTCATCTTTCATACACATCTGTGGGCAAAAAACCCTGTGAAATCAGTTTCAAAATAAATACAGTAGCTATTATATTTCAGTCGTATACTGAAATATCTTCACATACTGGATGGTACTATGCAGAGAGATTATGTGCACTCCAATAAAAAAAAATGGTTAGACATTTAAAAGTTATATTACAACTAATTAATTCCTTGGTGGTTTTGGTTTTTTTTAATAATTCCTCAGTGCACATTAATCTGTACATGAAACCACAAAATCTATGTTCATAATTGAAAAGAGTGGTTTTCAGGGGATGAAGGCACCTTGTAGGGTTTTTGGGGTTTTTTTTGTTTGGGTTTTTTTTTTTTTTTCCCCCTTCTCTTTTCTTTTGTTACTGTGTGATGTGTCTGTTGGCCAGTACCGAGACAGTCATCCTTCTGCAAAAAGGTGCCAGGGGCATTTTTCTCAGTGAACCTGTTCATAGCACTTTACTGGCAATACTGGCTGAAGCATCTGTCTGGGGCAAAAACAGGCAAAAAAAAAATGTAGTAGGAACAGTACATCATCTGTATACTTCAGAACTACACGTATGTTAGTACTGATGCACTTAAAAGTAAACATTTTGAGTTCCAGCACACTCATTCTGGAGAAGAGCACATGCTGGGTCTATTGGGTGCTGGTTGTTTTAGAGCAGTAACACATCCATGCCAGTGACGTGTGTCTCTGGTGGTTTTCCTTAGCAGCCTTCAGTTTAAGGGCTGTCTTAGCTTCATTGTACATGCAATGTGAGTAAGTGTTACTCTGCAGCCTTTCAGGGCTCTTATGGACCTTTTGAACTATGAGGTTCCTAAAAATGTTTGGAAAAGAAGTGGGTTCTGATGTCTTCATCACGGTATAGCTTGGCAGATATTTGAAAGGAAACTGGTCTTGCATACCCTACACCGGGCACAGAAGAAGGAATCACATCTCAGTCGCTTTCTTTTTGCCAGCAGTAACAAAAAAGTCTATTGATTGACAAGAAAACAACTTAAAACTATGGCCATTCCAAATTCTACAGGCTTGCCACCAGAGGCTCTAGTTAAATTCTTTATTTCACTTGGATTTTAAAGCAGTGGCTGTCATCATCAGAGCTTTTTTTTTTTAATTTGGTCATGATAGGAGTAGTCCTTTGGATACAGTCTTCCCCCATAGCACTTTCTTATTAGTCTGATGATGTGGAGGTATGCCAGGAGGTTGAAATACGTTTCCATATATGAAGCACCAAATAATTTGTGACCTGGGTGCTTGTCACGCTTGTGAATAGGTAGAAGCTGAAAAGTAATAAATTTCTGATTATTGCAGGTTAACTCCAGTAGGCAGCTAAACACCAGCCAGCAGTTTGCTCACTCCCCCTCCGTGGGATGGGAGAGAGAATTGTGAGTGAGAATACTTGTGGGTTGTGTATGCAGTGAAGCCTTGATTCCAACATGAAGTTCTGTTTTGCTTTTTTTGCTCAAAAATGCATAGTGACCAGTTTGTTATGAATGTAACTGTTTTTTCTGCTTGGAAGTAGACATTGAATGAATATATATTAAAAGCATAAAACTCAACATTTTGTGACAATCAGAAGTTTAGTATAACCTCCAAAAAAAAAAAAACATTTTCACAGAGCCGTAATTTTCATGGGCACCTACCTTCTTAGTACTGCAGTCATCACACACATTTTTCATTAAGAAACTTCTGTCACTCTGTAACCTTGAAAATTTGCAATCTCATTTAAAATTTGTTTACTTTTCATCAGTACGTAGCCTCAAAATGTCTGATCTTTGTTGAAAACTTAAACAAAAATCCTCTTCAGACTTGAAGAAAGTAATTTTTGAGTACAGTGGACTTAATCAAAATGCTTTATTACAGATTTGTACCCCCTGTCCTCACAGTCCCCACTCAAAACCCATGGACCTTCTTCCCAGCAGCCACTTCAGTATCTTGACTTCACATAATGAGACCTCCCCATCTCAGCATCCTCAGCTCCCTTTGAGATCTTTTAACAGCTGTAGTAGCTGGTTTTGCAAGTAATGTTAGGTCTTTTCTTTTTACTTAGCCACTGATTTATGAAAAGTACCGGAACATAATAATTCTTGTGGCTCCTATTTCCCTGTCAAACATGTCTGAACATAATAAATGTATATTCTAAAGGTGTCGAGGTAATTGAAGTAAAAGTACTTTTCTATGCTTGCTTACTTTAGGGAATCAAGCCAAAACAAAAACATTTTTCCAGATATGCAGTTGTCCTCTTATGATGTTGTTAATTTGAAAACATAAACTGTCAAAATAAGTTGCTTTCTATAAAAGTGGCATCTTACCTAATTTATCTAGTGTGTAGTCTGTGTTGAAACCACACTGGCAGCTTTTTTGACAACTTTTATTTTAGATATGTCAGGAATATGTATTGATCACCTAGATTTCAGTGGCTTGAAATATACTAATATTTATGTGACTGTTGATCTACTTGACAACTAAGGGGATATTATTAGATAAATAATGATTGCAGGTGAAAAATTTAGTTTTAATGGTTTAAAATTTTTGAAACCAGTTTTGAAAATTCTTGTGATGGTGGTTAACCAGACTTTGCTCCAGAAGTGACACCTTTTTTCCTAATTAGTTAAAAATGAAGTATAGTTAGATTTTCAAAGGAATTTTATAAAATTGCACACAAAGTAGAAAATGGAAATGGCATATATTTTCTCACTTTGAATCTGAAAGATGGTTTGAGATGTAACTGTGTTGCTTTTTGAATTGAGCATGGCAACTTTCAGCCTTGAAGTTAGAAGGCCATCTAGAAAAGGAGTTTCAGATTTGATCTGTAGGGTCTAAATGCTATATACAGGAAACTTAAATGTTTTTTTGTGCTGTTCAAGCTGTTAAATGTTAATGGAAATCTATATTGCCATCTTTGAAAATTAAATATTTATTACCCCCTAAATTAAGTCTTAACCTGAATACTTCTCCAGGTTTCCACAGCAAATTTCTATTGATATAGCTAGATACATCTACACAATAGATTCATGTCTTAAAATTATATGCGTCTTTTCTGAAAATGCTACGTATTTGTTATGTTGTTTCGTGCAGTTGTGATGATCTAAAGATATTGAAGATTTATACTTGGGTTATTTTGCATCATTGGACTAATGAAAACATGTTTAGAGAAATTAGGTCAGTTGATAGGCACACAAAGGCATGCTCTCTGTGCTGTGGAGAGATACGTCTTTGCATCTCCAAGTATTTAGAATGTATTTAAGAAAAGCACAAGTAACTCTCATAAAAAGTGAGAGAATAAAGAGGAAAAGAAGCAGGGAAGGTGCATATACTTCAGCCCATAAAGCTTTATCTGTAAGCAGTACCTGTTCCCTCAAACAAGTCTTTATTAATGAAATAAATCAAGCTTTTTTGAGAAAAAACGGTTTTCAGCTCCGATAGCCTTGAAAATTGAAAATGCACATAAGCAAAACATGAAAATCAGAAGAAAGAAGAGATTGGGTATCCACTTACACAGCCGGATGGTGGGTGGGAGCGTAGGAGGGCATACACAAGAGTCCCTTCAAATCTGCGTTAAAAATACAGCAGTATTTTTACAAGCAGTAATTATTTATTGTGAAATTTGTCAGTTCGGTTTCCAAGAGTCTTGTAAACCTTCCTCTTAAAGTCTGTCTACTTTTAGCTAGAAACAAGAGAAGTAAGCTCCCCAAAGTCTTGAGAAGCTTGATTTTAAATCCCTGATCAGATGGCTTTCCTTTCCAAGGCTAGACAAACAGCCCCAAGGCTGCCCTGAGGCAAGAGAAGAAGACGCAGCTGACCCAGTCTTCCCCTGGTTTCTACCTGTAGCTTGTAGACACAAGCCTCAGTTGGTCCAGAAACGTTAGTAAATACAGATGAAGCTATTGCTTTCATAAACAAAGCTCCTTTCTTAAATCTTTGACATTGCAGCTCGTGAGGCCATTAAAGTCCTAGAATTGGCTGCTTAAGTTGATTTGATGATGCTTCTGCATGGGTCCTTCAGTTGCTAGGGACAAACTTAGTAAAGACTTGAATGTCACATTCTAAGGTTTCATTTTTCATTTATTTTCTTCTTCAGTAAGTATTACTGCATGCCTAATTTGTTCTCTGGGATGGATAAAATAGAACTAATATAAAATTCAAATGAATTCTTCTTCTGGCAGCCTGTTTGTTAGCAGCAATAATGAAATATAATGGCTAATGGATGGTGAAAAAGATTAAGTATTTTCCTCAATAATTCACGGCTTTGATATATTTAAGCACGTAATAAAAATATCGAGAAAAATCAATAATCTAGAATTTGAGTGTGTACTTTTACATTTTATGTATGCATTCTTATTTTGTATAATATCAGATTACCTTTATATAAGCTTTAGTCATTAGAAGGAATCCATTTCACTTTTAAAAATTTTATAACCTTAAAAACCCCCACAAAACAACCAAAGTTTTATTTCTAAATCTAAAGGATTTTTATGAAATCAGAAACCAATGTTGTGAAGAAAAGACGTAATTTATGTTAGCACTTGATGGATGCCAAGGATACCTGTAAAACACCTGACCAGCCTGGTCAGTGCAATGGATTTATCTTTCATAGGGAGCTTGAAAAAGATTTTAGAAGGTTATTTGCTTCCACCTACTGACCGTTCTTGATATTACAGAAAAAAACAGTTGAAATACTTCAGTAACGTTTGAGTCTCATCTTCCCTCCTTCTGATGCAGGCCATAGGAGTAGTGTGTGTACTTATGAATTCTGTTTGCCTTTTATAATTCATTACTCTCAAATGAAAAATAAAAGATGTTGGAAATTCAAATAACTTTTCTAAATTTTCTTAGCGTACAGACTTTGTTTTCTTCTTGAGGGGTTTTGGGAGGTTGGTTTCTTTCTGGTATTCTGTGTTACAATGATAGGGAAGTAGAGGAAACAGGTTTTGGGTAGCAGGGAGATAACAGACTGAAAAATGTATGAAAAAGTACATGGCCATGTACAAGTGTTAGCTATGTTACCATGACTAATGGCTGGCTACTTGAGGATATTGATTTAATTATCTCTATTTGCAATATAAGAAGTCAAGTTAAATGTAGAATTACAGAGAAGTCAAGTTAAATGTAGAATTACAGAAGCTGTGTAAAACAAAGTGTGTGAAGGTTTCTACTAAATCCTAAACCCAAAATGTCATGCAACATCATGCTATGACCAAAGATTGCTTTTACTTTCTAGATATTTTCTTTTACTTCTATTCAGTAACATATGTATAATGCTAATATTGGATGAAGGTGATAGATGTTTCCTAAGGGCCTAGCAGAATAAACTTCAAAATACATGAAAGATATGAATGATTAAACAGAACAAATTGGGATGAGGAAGGGGAGCCTTCTCAGGAGCAAAACCGGTGTCGTATCTGATGTGTTCTATACTATTTGCTGGTAGTAGAACTTTATGTCGAGTTATCTAAATCATTAGTTGTCTGCAAACTTGCACTGGAAAAATTGTACCTCTTGGTCTCACTTTTCTAATTGGCAAGCCATAGTACTCAATACAACCATAAGTTTGTACCAGTTGCATAGTCACTGTGTTGTAATTTCTAAGGTGACTAAATTTCAGCAGGAGTGTTTGAAAGCTACCTTTTAGAACTGTAAGCCTGCAAACACAAGAGGTGAGCATAGTTTCACCATCTCAGTTAATGTAGTTCTAGTCTTTAATACATGTGGCACTGTCCCTTATGGCGCTTTGTTCAACTCTTAAAATTTGTGTTTGTCCTATGTTGCTTCTGATGTCCTGCATAAAACATTGCTTTGTGTCCTTGTTGCTGCTACCCAGCGTAGCAGACAAAAAAGGCAATTTTGGTTTGTGCTGCCACATAAAAGTAGAGTTCTTAATATGTTTATAATAATATAATGTTATTGGCCGTGATGCAGTGACAGCTAGAGGAAAAAAAAGAAACTATGTTGGTTTTAAACTGAAATGAATGAGAGGGTTTTCTACCGTAGTGGCAGGTTATGTCTATAATTCATTCTTCTCATCAGTCCCATGAAACATCCTATGAAGCAGTCTATCATGATATAATTTGTCTAAAATAATATTTCTTCAGGAGGAACAGATTTTGCGAGTTTTTAACTTCTTTTTTTGTCATGTAACAACATTAAAGAAGCTGCCTGATGTATTGTTCAAACCTATAGGATTTTATAGTTGCTTTACAACAATGTAATTTCTTAATCTCAATTCATACAGTTGGGAAATGTGCAATACACATACTAAAATGACAGTACTTTGTCATTTTGCATTTACAAAAAGTAGCACAGATGTCTCCCAGAGAGGAACATTCTGATTTCTTCCCTTCTTGCTCTGAGATTGAAAGATGAATCATTTTGATGAATTTGTTAAAGCTTAGTTTCTGTGTACATTTTTTCTTTAAAAGAGGTATATCTAGGATGTAGATGATGTATACTCAGATTTTGAATTTAAATATGTATTTGATTAAGCCAGTAACTTCACTGGTTTAAAGATTTATAACACTAATTGTTTCAGAAAAAATGGTTTGCTTTTCTTGGTCAATTAAAGTTTAAGATAGGCATGCGGGTCCCTGACATGAAATACTCTTGTCACTCAAAGATGAAATC
Organism: Falco peregrinus; assembly: GCF_023634155.1. Lineage (NCBI taxonomy): Eukaryota > Metazoa > Chordata > Aves > Falconiformes > Falconidae > Falco > Falco peregrinus. The sequence continues at coordinate 74,853,997 of NC_073725.1, read as the reverse complement.
TGTCTGAGTTCAATTGGTAACGAAGTAGTTGACTGCTTTTCTGCCAAAAAGACCGCATGATAGACTTTCTAGGGGCACCAGATGAACAACAAGCAATTCCTGTAATGATTTCTGCAGAAGTGATGAACTCTTACTATTGTTTTTAAATGTGAACCTTTTGCAAAATACGATTTTTTTATGCAGCTAATAAATTTACAAATTACTGCTTTTAGAAGAGACTCAGTGATTGTCTCCTATTATTTCCTCTTTACTTACAGCACAAATTTTTAGCGTTTATATTTTTACCTCCTTCCAACTGCTTTAACCCCTTTGGACTGAGGATTCTTGAATTCTACTTTAGTCCTTCTCTAGGTAACCTGTCAGTGGCCTTAGTTATGCTTTATTATGGAGTACATGCATTTGTGAGGATTTGACCCATTGCTAAAGAAAAATCTTGTTCTGGAAGTCAGGCTTTGTATGGTATTACATGTTAAATGGTTGTTACAATCCAGGTTTTTATCTGACAATGTACCAAAAGCAAATTTTATATATATATATAAAATTTAGGCAATAATTTGAACTTAATATTTGGAATACCAGAAACAATAATATAACAGTGGTCCCTGAATTTATTTGTTCTTGTCCTTGTACAGAAGTCTGATTTCAGGTCTCTCTGAAATTTAAAAAATAACCCAATACCACTTTCTCTTGCTGGTGTCAATATCCAGTAATATTGAAACCATACATATATAGTTTTCATTGCTAATGGTGCAATGTTTAATTTGCAAGATTCACTTTCCCTATCTTTAGATAGAGAACCAAACAGTATGAGATGAAATAATTATCTAATGTTTAGGGATAAAATACAGGGTAGAAATTACATCATTTGCTTTTCAGCCTGTATCTTTTCCTTATGGCTGCTATCAGGTAACTTCCAGGTGCATTATCTCTTTAATTCCTGATTGCAGCATTAAGAATCTTTGCTGGGTTGGCCTCAACTGTTTTCAGCTTGGCTGCATGCTTGGTTTGTACCTTTTGCCCTACTGGTTGTAGACAAGCATGTAAGATGAACTGTACTAGGAGGGAGATAGCTTTTGTTTTATCCAGGTAACACTGCATTTTTAATTCACATTAAGTAATGAATACTTATGAACTTAAGTTTCTTATACATTGCTTTTAATGGGAAATGACAGTGGCAAAACAGCAAACTAAAATCTTCTATAGACAGCAGAAGGGATCGGAGTGCTGTTGGGGCTTGAACAAGGTATATTCATCATACTGAAAGCTTGTAATAGCTATGACTAGAACCTGATAGGAGCTACTTTATTCTGCATTCGGTTAATTTAGGTCAGTATGTGAGATAGAGCCATGCTTGTCCTTGGTAATGTGAAAAGATATGATTCATTTTTTATTAACTAATAAGTATGGTAAAGAACATTCTATTTTTTCCAAAAGGTCACTTAGAGCATAGCTAGCAGGTGAGGAGCACTGGTGCTAATGAAGTTTGAATTCATTCCTCTGAGGCAGAAAGCTTTTTAAAACCAAAACCCTTAAGGTAAATATACAAAAAGGCTCAGGAAGTCAGTGTGCAGGCAGAGATACTATTTCCTTATCCACCAAATGGGAGGAGAGACATGGCGAGAGACTGGCTCGCTGCCAGTAAGTCACACTTGGAAGACAAGTTTTGAGTGTTACACACCACAAAGTACAGTCTGGTTCCCCATGAAAAGTACTTTGAATAGAAAGAGTATTTGAGGAACTAATTCATATATGAATCTAACTAGAATAACAAAGATTCTTGTTGGAAATATGCTGCTTAAGAGAGAGCTTAAAATGCCTAACAAACACATTTCTACTATATCTTGCTGTGAATGAAAGTTGTGGGGGGGTTTTTTTTTGGTTTGGTTTTTTTTTTTTTTTTCAGGTAGCCTCCATTCATCTTACTAAATTGAATGGTTTATTTTTTAAAAAAAATCTTTTATGGGTATATGGCTTAGGTAAGAAGTCTTTGGCACTGAAATAATTCCAGTCCTTCATTTAAGATGAATAGGCATGGTGTTGAAGAAACGTAATTTATTTATTAAGACTTCTTTACTAGGAGCTGCTGTTACCTATCAGCCTTAAATTTGTAGTTTGAGATTTCTGTAGCAAGCAACTCTAGACAATAATCTAAACACTGGTGAGAGTAGTTCTGGCTTCAGTGAGAGGTTGAGAAAGGACTTACTTTTCACAAAAAAGTGTTCCTTATCTGTATGTCATTTTTTTCCAATACAAATATCTAAAGTTCAGTATGTAAGCAAAATTGGTTTGCAAGAATACCCTCACTAGAACAGTGAAGTTGAGAACAAAGGCAGTCATAATAGGTCACTTGTCTATGGCTTAATGACTTGAGCTATATTTGGCTTACTCAGTTTCCAATAGCTACTTGTTGTAAAGAGGGATAATATGAAGAAATAAATGTTTTTCAGATTATAGATTTTATGATAATGATTTTCTCATCATGCCTTAAGGTCTGCTGGCAAAAATACAAAGGTTCAATGACAGCCAAAATACCTTAAGAATTAAAGTGTTATTAGGTTTAAGTTGGTTTGACTCCTGAAGAAAACAGAAGTCCAAAATAAACGTGTGTGTGTATACATGTGTGTATATATACACACACATACATGTATGTGTTTGTAGTAAATAAATGATTGATTACTCTTGCATGTTGCATTAAGATTCAGATGAAAATATCTTCAACATACCAAGTCCTGCTTAGCACTCTTGACAACAGGCATAAGTTAGAGCAGTTGTTTCCTTTTAAGTGAACCTTTGTATTTTTAAATCTACCATCACTAATTTAAAGTAAAAAGGAAAAAAAGAGTGAACAAGCAGTTATCGGTTCTTCAAGATGCAAGTAGAAAAAGCAAACATGAACTGTAAAGCAGAGATCATATTTTTGTCTTACAAACTGGCTATGCTATATTGAAATAGGTTTTGGTTTTGTGATGTTTCAGTCTTGTCTTTAATTTTATGCTTGTCATAAAGCTTAATAAACCTTACTCAAAGCCATAATACTAAACATTGTACATTTAAATATATTTTACAGAACCAACATTTCAGTGAAGTGTAATAGATTGAAACCCCCACTTTTCAGACTTAGAAGCCCTTTCTTCATCCAGAGTTATTCCCACAACCCTGATCAATATGCTTGGGTGACAAAGTCTTCTCCGTTTGTCTTTTCAGGATACTAAAGCAGAGTGCAGTTCCTGTCTAGAAACTGAGGACAGAAACGTAAGTGCATTGTTTTAATGTAATTTGTCAGGCAACTCCGTAAGTGCAGGCTTTTGGGCTTTATAAATGTTTTTCTATTACACTTTTCTAACAAAATTTTCTAACTTATTTTAACTTCAGAGTGGACAAAATAGTCTAACTATTGAGTATACTTCTGCTAGAAATGTGAAGAGCTGCTTGTTCAGAAGGAAATGCTCATTTCATTAAACTATGAACAGTTTAAAAGGCAATTGCACTTCCTGTTCTTAATTTCAATTAATAACAAATATATTGAGTCATGTCTTTCATGGTAACGTTGGCTTGCAGTGTTAAGTATTTGTAAAGTAGCAAGATAAGAACTGATTTTTCTTGCTTTATAAGCAGTATCTCTGATACTGATTTTTTTTTTGTACTTATAAATAGTTGATGTTTAAAAAAAAATTATCTTCTTTCCAGTTTTATTTTCTGTGAACAAGTATAAAGTATATGTTCTTCACCTTGTTAGCTTTTTTTTTTTTTTAACTACATTATGGCGTGTATGTTTGAATATACTTGAGTAAAGTTACATTTTTGGAGGGAATTCTTACATTGAAGTACTATCAATTTCCACTCTAAAATGAGCAATGTAGAAAGCTGCCTCCTAACACTATCATATACTCAATTTATGTTTTGAAACAGTAGGTATTTATGCTTAATTTAGCATTAGTGTGTCTGTGCTAAAATGTGTGACACCAATGTTTTATTATTCAACTTTCCAATAGCTTTTTAGCTGATTTGTTTGGTACTTTGTCTTTTAACCACTTTTGACTACTGCATCTTCCTATGATCATTCATAAGCTCCTCCTTTTTTGCAAAATAGCAGTTGAGTTCTTTTTGCTATAAAAAATGAGGTTTTGTTAAACAGCATTATACCAAAAGCACTTTAATTGGTCATGATAGCTCAAAATTTATGAAATAATGTCGTACAAGTCTGATACTAAATGCTGATGAAGTTACCTCAGGAAAGTGCATTTCATTTGCTTTGTTGAGGTATGTGATACAGGTTCTTTGGAATTTCAATGATTTTCAGTGTTTTCAGGAATGAAGTGAGTGGATTATTTTGAGCTATACAGAAACATAATAAGAATTTAATTAAGATACTAATCTGTGAATGTAACTAGAAGAGAAAGTATGCTGTATTTTAGATACCAAGCAGCTGTTACTACTCCAGTTGTTGGAATTCCTCTATACTAAGGCAGGTTGAGTTTCTTGCATTCGAATGAAGTCAACAGTGCATGTTTTTCTCTGTGTATCAGTGTAATAGAACTGGCTTATTGTAGGACAACTACAAGGACAGTAAGGAAATATAGTGGAACTTTTTTTGAATTTAAAAAGTGTGTTGGCTTTATCACAAGGCTCAAAAATACTGTAATGATGTGTTTAACAATGCTTTACGTTAGTGAGAACTATTTTTGTCAATAGGAACAGTAACTTTGCTCTATTGTTTTGAGAGGTGAAACATAACCATTTTCCTATGCATTAAATTTAAAGAATTGTCCTTACTAATTACACTCCTAATGAGTTTTCAGTTCTATGGGAGTTTTAGGGGTTCTGTTGCTGTTGATTTTAAAAACATTTTAACAAATGGCAGTATTCTGGCTTTTCTGCTTTTCTCTGTTACTGACTTTATGCCTTCCATAAATCCTATTTCCTTATGTTAATAAAGTCTATTTTAGGATTTTTGTAGAATTTCCAAAATCTCCTGCTTTCTGCTTCCCCTTCTAGGCTGCATTAAGTTTCAGCAAGTGTCAAATTATGCCTTGTTGTTTCTTGTGTAATTCCTTCTATTATTTTCTCAAGCATTTTGCAGACATGTAGTGAGCTGAATCAAAATGAACCTGGTTAATATGTTGAAGCTCAAAAGTAACCAGGAAACAAATGCTTCATGTAGAAGTATATTAAATTGAAAAAATTATTTTTTGTTAATTTATTACATTATTAAATTTATTAATTTTAGGAGTAAATATTAATCGAGTTTTTGAGTATTTTCTCACTAAAGAGTGAGCCGGTTTTGTGGTTTATTTTTTTTATATAGATTTCTACTGACATTTTAAAATTTGGAGCTAGCATCCAGTTCTGCATTACTAAATCTGTGTAGTGTATCCCCATGTGAAGTAGTAATTGAGTTTCTGAAAGTGTTGAGCACATGATATGTAATTTAAAATCTCTTAACATCAGCTGGTACTCATTACTGTGAAACTCAGGCTATTTACGCTTCAGATTCTGAGCATTAGCTTTAATGAAACTGGCTAGCTGTTTAAATTTAGGTACATGTTGTTTTAAAATATGCTAAAATGCAGTCTAGGACCTTATTTCTAAACATTGAGATCTGACTTTTTTGGTGTGGGTAGCAGCTACTAAAACTGAGTAACCAAAAGGTTGTTCTTATTGCTTGATTAATGGGAAAAGTTGTCAAGAGCCTGATAAGCTTTGGACTGCAGCCTAATTAATGTATGTGTTGTTTTTTATTTTTTTCCCTTTTATTATTATCGCTTTCTCTTTATCTAGCAGATGTTCCAGCCTGTTGCCAGTAAACTGTATTTGTTTGGTTTGGGGTTTTTTTCCCCATTGTTTTACGATAGGATGATTTCTATTTCAGCATAAATTACAGCAGCTGTAAATCTGAAGCTTTTTCTTGGCCTCAGTGATTGCTCTGCGTTTGAGTGGTTTCCTAAGGAGCTATCTTTCTTCAGTGCCTGGGGCTATGAAGGCTAACCCAGCTGTCTGACCCCAGAAAGGGGTACCTCATCCCATGCAGAATATGACTTAGATTTCTGAGACAATCCAGGACCTAGGACAGAGCAAGGGAAGTGAAGTTGAAAGCGCAAGAAGTTCATATGTTCTCCTATGTGTTATTACTTTGCCGGCCTCTTTTGCTCACTTCCCTCGCTCCCTTCTTGCTCTTACAAGCAGTGGCATGAAGGTGAGGTGACAGTCACAGGGTTTCCAAACTTACTGTGAAACCTGGAGAGTCTCTTAATGTATCATTAAGGTTGGAGAGCTGGAGGTTATCAACATTGCAGTGCTGAGTGCTATGAATTTCCATGCAGTAACTACTGATGCATTCAGACACATGTCTTCAGGTTTATGGGCTCTTCTGTGACCTTGCCTCACTAATCACTGCAGTAGTAACAACAGACATGAGGTTTGCTAGGTTTGGGGTTGTGGTTTGGTTTATGACTTGCTAGAAGTAAACTTTTTATCCAACAACAATGATAATCTGTTTAGTGCTCTAGCTTTCAAATGCAGAAGGTCGAATTAACATAAAGAATTGTCCAGAAAACCCCTAAATTTATCTTCTTCGTTTTGTTAATTTGCTGTAGCACTTTGGAAGAACAGAAATGTAGTAAATTCTTGATACATTTCATCTTTTCCTTGTGTTTCGTCTCAAAACTGAAACTTCCACTGAGCTTAAGTGGCAGATTTACTTTAGAGTCCAGGAATATAAATTACAATGACCTATGCAGTGATCATCAAAACACCAGACATCATTCTCCCTTAATAATAATGCATTATTTCATGTTTATTGAAAGCATTAATTAGCAACTTAATGTAATTCATAGATCTGAAACATTGTAAATAAATATTTTTATTTCATTAGGTTGAAATCAAGACAAACTACTGCAATTATGACATGCATCATTAGTATCTAATAATTTGCACTTCCATAATGAAATATACTGCTAATGAACTATATCATTAGTAATTAATGGAAAATTTTCCCACTTAACAAAATATATAACTGCAAGATGCCTTTTCTTGCAGTCTTTTTTTCCTGAAGTTTCATAATCTCTTAACTTCTGAACTAGAAATTCATGTAACCGTGGCTAAAGCATAGCCTGAAGGCAAACTCAAATTTAATAACTAATTATTATTTTGAAATATGTTATTCTATAAATGACAAAATAGCATTTATTTATCCTAACCACTTTATCACTAACATCTGTCTCTCATTCCATTGTTATTTCAACCAACACTTTTATGTAAGATTCTACTTAAATTTTCTGCAAGGATAGAACCTCTCAAGATTTGAGAGTAACAGGTGACAAGTAATCAACAGTTGGCTCTAATTGGTCTGTAATATTCTGCGTTACTAAATTGCATTTACTGTTGCCAGCAGTGGACCCATAACTGTATGTACGACTCATTTACTACTTAATTGGTATTCTTTTCTGTGTCACGGCCAGCCCTTTCTTGTTTTGATCTCATACTTTCAGTCTGAACATCACAACGTTTGGTGTTAATGAATCCAGTGCTCATAGAAATGTCTTGACTTTGTTTTTCAAATAAACATATGTAGAAATGTGACCCTTAAATTTTCACAGAAAGAAACCTGTTAAAAACATGTAAAGTCTGATTTTTATAAACATACATTGATTTCTGAAGCTAGCCATATGATGTTTTGGAATTTGAGCCATAATTTGCAAAGCCTGTGATGTTTTCCAGCATGAAGTTTTGCTCTTGTGAGGGTAGTGACCGTTTGTTGTAGGTTTGTTTCTTCTACCCATGTTTTTTTCATATAAGTATGATTTGGGAGCAGACTAAATGGTCTTGGCTGAAGGGAATTGATAAGGGTACTGGCCTTTTTGCCACGAGTGAGACCATGTGGATTCCTTTACAATCTTCTCTTCCATTTCATATAACCAAACTTTAGTCTTAGTCTCCACTCAAAAAAGACTGCTGATATGTAAAGCCTTTCTTTTTTTCCATTGCTGTTACACCAGCTTCATCAGTTCCTGTTACCTGAAAAAAACACCCCTAATAAATCTTTGTCTTTTATTAATTGCAGTTCACATCTTTTACTTCGTCTGAACAATTATCTTTTTTCATACATTCATATGGGACTTGCATAGAACAGGAATCTTCAAAAATACAAACCAAATGAAACTGGAAATAAGATTTCGCCCTGCTCTGCTCTGCCTTTGAGGTCTGAACAGAATACAAAGGGAATACTTTGTTTTACTCTGCAGTTGCCTTTGTCATATCATCAAATTTATTCACGGCAACGCTGTGAAACTCTGATATGAAGTTGTCTTGCCCTTCTTGCCCCACCTCCCACCTCCCCTCACCTACCTGAATGGAACGTTTACTTAGGATAACCTTTCTGTGCTGAATAATTTTGTTTCCGCTAGTTTTTACTATGCTAGGCATGTTTTGTTCTTCAGCTTTGGCTTCTTCACTTTTGTTTTAAATCAGCTTACTTTTTTTAGTAATAGACTCACTTTTGCTGTAATGTGCAATGACATTCTCTTCAGTATTCCTTGCAGGCAACATAATACCGACCGTTAACTAGCAGCTAAGTGTTATTAGCTTGGTGGCTCAAGGTCACTCTTGCTTCGTTTCCTGTTCTTGAGAAGAAAAGTAGCTCATGGAAAGAACACTTTTGAGATGCATCTTGACTTTAAGATTTACCACTTTTGAGCTCAGAGTGCAGAGGCTTTATGAGAGCAATAGACTTTATGGTTATGCATTAGGCCAATAACACGATAGGTCAGTAAGTTAGAAAATTTCCCTGTAGTGATATAATGTTTCATAACTCCCTATTACCTTCTGTGGGATATGGTGTAGGCAGTAATGCCTTTCCTTTTCTATGCCTGCTGTGGAAAATATTTTATAATTATTTTTTTTAATACCTTCTGTCAGAAGATCTCAAAGTACTTTACAAACAAATTAAAAACATCTATGAGGAGAGTACTTACATTTATATCGCTCAAGTTACATATGGGTAAAGAGAAATGCAAAGGGAAGAGAGGCAAGACTACAAAGTGAGTCTGAGAGAAAATGAGGAGAAATAGAAACACCTTTAGAAATATATTTTGCTTTGCCTATTCTATGGCTTCTTGCAGGTTTTCTTTAAAGTTACAGTGATCATGTGAAAATGTTTTCCAAGACAGTTTAAGTGAAAAAATTGTCTCATTGGTAACAAGAAAATTTATCCCATTTCTGTAATGTTCTTCAGTTTACTGTGGGAGGGAATGAATACAGGTATCAAACAGTGAAGAACTAGTAAGAAGCATCATGGAGGGAGTGACTCAACTACTGGCATCTAAGGCGTGGATATATTTATATACTGTTTCCTTTAATTGTAATTCTTTTTTCTGCTGTTTAGGAGCTTTCTGTCAATGAATATGAGTAAGTGGCATTTTTATTCCCTTGTGAAGGAATCATGCAATCTGCATTGTTTTGCAGAGTTATGAGATGTGTCTTTCCTCACATTAAAAGAATATTTTTTTTTTTTTTTTTTTTTTTATTATTAATGAGGGAAGATTCCAACAGATTGGTAAGGAAGTGACTAAATTATGTTTGGATATAGATTCAGAGGAATCTAAGGAAGTTTTGAACATTAATGAACCTTCTGGTGCCTACTAGAGTGAACATATGATTCCTATTTCTTCTGCCTCTTTACCTGTTGTACAAATAGTGAGGAGTAGTATCGAACCATTGTATGACAGCACCTCATGCAATATAGAGGATTCAGAAACAAGGGTGTAACCCAGAAGTGAGAATAACGAGCTGTTCCAAGAATAGTATCCATCTGTCACAATACACCAGAGGTTTCCACTGACATCTCAGCTCATGTAAGTCAGATTTACACAATGCTTCTTGAGTCTTCCCCAGTATAGAGCTGGGGAAACAGAGCTTCCCCAGTACACCTTCCACAAAAGGGTAAAATTATCTAAGGTGTGGGGGGTTGAGTTGTTGGGTTTTTTTGTTGCTCGTTTATTACCAGAAAAGTTACTTGAAATCCATGGCTAACTCCTCCACAATGCTTTTAAATCAAGTTCTGTTGCACTCCAGGTACCCTAAAACTCCAAAAGTTGAATCAAACCCATTATCTAAGTTGTTTAGGTATAATTTATTTTTATTCATGTGACTTTTAGTGATATTTTTAATCAAATGATTTTTCTTTTTCTTTGTCTTAATTTGTTCCAGTCAAGTAAAATCACTACTTATGGAAAAATAACTAGCTGAAATTTGCCCTAGAACTTAACACACAGCATTAGTCAGCCTAATAAATATTTGGCAAATCTGAGGAAATACTCAGAAATCAAGTTAATTTCCTGACATGTAGCTTGACACTGTGCAAAGTCTTGTTGAAAAGTTTCATAGTATTTGAATGATCATAATGTCAGTCCTGTTACTGCTCTCTTGTTCTTTCTGTTGCTGACATGCAATTATGGAATTTCACAACTGAAGTGATGACAATTGCTCCTCTGTGTGTGTGTGTCTGTCTTTCCCCTTAATCCAACTCTGTCTAGCAATCTGTAATTTGATAAAGTGGAATTGAAATGACAGGCATGACAGAAGTGCCAAAACAATAATTTGACCTCCCACTGAAGTGTCAATGTGTTGAGCTGCATGACTTTTACACATGCTGAATACACATAAGGGACACGGATAGTATATTTATTACGCTAGAATAGAATACCTGTTAAGGCAGATTGCTAAAAAAGGTACATTGTGTCTTTTTGCCAATGTGTTCCATCTTTAACCATTGCATTTTCTGTCCCTGTACTACTATGTATAAACATGATTGCTATTGCTTATAAATTATATCTATTTTATTAAAAAGATTTTTTCAAATCTTTATTTGAGGATATTTGGGCAAAACTTGAAATTTTAATTCTCTGTGTAGCAAATTAGTTCTTGAAGAGACAATTTACTTTTTACTTTTAAGGACAACTTTTCCGTATTAAAACTCTTGGGAGAAGGTGTCAAAGAATGAAGAAAGAAACATATGAAAGGTACACCATCTCTTTTCCAGAGTCCTTTAATACTGATGAAGTCCTTCGTTTCCACTCCTGTAGCTGTAAACCCTGTTACAGATTAGTCTGTGTTGTAAACAAATTTTATTGAGGGCATCAGTCAACTAAATGGCAAAATCTAGTTACAGCATATGCAAAATACAGAATAGGAAAATGTATTTTATGTGGTAGCTATATTCTGGTAATTTCAGTTTCATTTCAGACAAACCTGCTGGTATGAGTGACTTGGCAGTGAGCAGGTTTAGTAGTTGGGTACCTTTGAGAAGTCAGCTTTTTATTGAGGTAGGCTGGAGTTTAAGTAATCCTCAAAATAACATTGGTTGCAATCTGATTCCAGTCTAAATACAATTTACAAGTGTCTAAAAAGGATCCATGAGCATGATGTGCTTTATTATTCTCTATGTAAAAAAAACCCAACACACTTTTTTTTAAAAAAAAACAGTGCTAATTTTTAACATTTCCTCTGACTAGTAGTCATACTTTTCAGCTGATTCTCTTTCTAGCCTTTTTATTTAATGCTTTGGTGTTAAAACATGCATTTATCTACTATTACATTAGGAACTGATGTTTGTATTATGTGATTTTAAAAACTGGAAAGCAATCACAATTCTTTTTGAACTTCCTCTGCTTTGAAATAAATTGCATTTGGTATATGGCAACTTCTTGCTAATAACTCCTGCAAAGCTCACTGAGCTAGAAATAGCAATCTGAAATATTTAATACTTTTATATAAATAAAAAAAAATGTTTACTGAAGTAAATATATGCACAAGTGAACTTGGAATAGATTAATATGTACTGTACCTGCATTGCATACAATGATTTGTATTTCACCTGGAGACAAGGAAGACAGAATAAAGAAACTCTTTGGCTTTAATACTCAACTAAATGTAAAATTAATCAGATTCAGAGGAAAAAAAAAGTAAGTCGAGAGGGAGAATTATCTGTCAAAATTAACTGAAATATAATTCATGAGAGGCTAAAGCTTTGCTGAACTTTTGACTACATCTGACCATTGAGTTTTCAATGGAGATAAAAACGTAGAGGAGAATTGGCTTTTGAAGTTAGACAGAAAAGGCAATCCCCCACAGATCTGTTAATATTCAGATACTGTGAATGGGAACATGTCTTGGATCTTCTCTGTGTTTGTGAATGAATAAACTTTGCAGCAATGGGGCAGTGCAACTTTTTCTCCAATGTAATGAACTATTTTTTTTAAAGGGGGTCAGTTTCCTGTAGTGTAAGCTGTATGTAGCCCAAACTCTAGTGCATCAGTAAGGTATAGTTGATCTTAGCAATTTATTATCTACATAATTTTCAGTTACTAATCTGACATACCAGATTCTTTGCAATGTACCAGATACCAAGGCCAAGTGACATGGATTTCAATATATTAACTGTATCTTAGTGTGTAATTTTATATTGTATATATGCCAAAGTGTTTAATGGGGGTTGTTGCTTTAGAGGGAAATGAATTTTCAGTTGACATTTCCTTCCCTTTTTTCTCGTTTTTTAATAAGCACGGGGGAGACTTTGTAAAGAAAGATGGGGGAGACCTTATCAAGAAGCTTAGAGTTATCAGTATGTACAGACAAATCACCTTATTTACAGATACTTCTGTGCTCACCGTCAGTTACGCTCGCTAACCCTAGCGGCCGGAGGGGCTGGGTAACACTGGGTTCCTAAGTGCCTGGTTCGCTTTGTCTCTCATGGTTCCCAGGAGTGCCTACAGTAAAATTCCCAGGCTGTGGCAGCATGTTCCTGCATAAGCCTGGGAAGCCTCTGAGGTTTTTCAGGGTTTCTGTTGGACCTGGTCTAAAAAGCACTGAGGGAGGAGGAAAGTCTTATACTGAGGTGAACAAAATTATCTCCCTTTGTAGGGCAACACCGTCTTATGTCAGGGACTTTTCTTTCATTTAGCCTACTGCTGCCAACACAAACTGGGAGGTGGGTCCATTCTGGTTCCTCTGGTGGGGCAAGGGGCAGCGTGGCGGTGGGGTGGCCTGTGTGGGGGTGTGCTGTGCCTCAGTGCCGGGAGGACATTTCATGGCAGGGCTGAGCCCGTCGCCTGCTTTAGCAGCTGGTGGTGGTGGCGGGAACAGAGCCGGCCGGCAGCAGCTCCCGCCTGCCCCCTCAGCCAGTCAGGCGCCTCCTGCCCCGTGCCACCTCATGCCCCAAGGGACTGTGGTGTGTGAAAGTCCAAGGAAATAAACCAAAAATAATTAGATAAAACAGCACATCAGGTTTTAAAGGGCTTGTGCTGAGATACTGGGTATCGCACGAAGTTTACAGATTGTGATCTGGGGACTAAAGGTAGGTCGTTTGTTTTTATAGATGAAGTTGAATTACACATCCAGACAAGTAAGTACAGAAGTGGCTGGGGTCTCTAATAATGAAGGGTATCAAAGCCTCTATGCTTCTAATTGTTTTGTTTTTAAAATGTTCTTCCCCCCTTTTTATTCAGTGTTTTTTAGGTTTTTACCATTTGGTAAGAATTCAAAGGCACATTAACAAAAAACAGCTGGACATTAAAGAGACCTTTATCTAAAGTAATAAACACATACATTTCATGCAAATTAACTAGAAATTATATGCTAAAAAGCAGTTTAAAGAGTCGGTATGTCAGCAGCAGCTAGCAGAGGCTAAAGGCAACTTTAGGCTATTTCTTTCTCCCTTGTACACGTGCTTGTATGACTGTGCATTTGGAGCTGTCCGCCACCTCATGCGGTCATCTTGTCACAGAAGCAGTGAGAGTTTGCCTTGCAATACGGTAAAGTCTATAACGTGAACTTATAATTGACTTCTTGCTAGGAGCTAGGGTTATTTTTGTAGACAAATGCTTCCCAGCATAGAAGTTGAGTGGAGCTTTGCCTACAACCAGTAGCCATTTTGAGTCCTTTGTATGTCTCATGTTGAATTTTCATTATGGAGGAAAGTTTGGAATTTCAAGAGTGGGGAAATTTAAACTCATAGACTTTAAGCAGTGAAGAATACACCTTTTCACTTCATCTGTTTGAGCTGAGCCATGTGTTCCTAGTCAACTATTTTAATTATCTGGAACTTCTTTTTAAAACAAAAACAAAAACAAAAAAAAACAAACAAAAAACCCCAACAAACCATTAAAATGTGATATCTCTGTCTCACAGGTTGTTAGCAGACTTTGACCTAATTGTTTAACATTTTACCTGGATAAACTTGTAAAAAAATTAAAGCTAAGGTCAATTTCGGGAGAAGGGAGAGGAGAAGGGAAAAAGGTGTGTAGAATCCCTTTTATCTCTGATTTTATATACTTAAATAATCAGCCTGAGTTTTACAGTGTGGGGCATTCAACTTAAACCTTTGTTACAAGCTGTCATTATTGTCTTTTACTTACTCTTGCTCAAAATGTGCTTTCTGTGTTTGCAGAGAAGTGTAATCAGTTCATTAAGCTAGGTGAAATCTAGCCATGATGACAATAAATAGAGTAGGTCAATGTTTGCTGGGATGTGGAGCAGAAATACACAGCAGAATAACTCCTAAGAGAACTTTATATAATGAGGCCACTGTGGGAAGCCACTTAGTGTTCTGCACTCATAGAGAATCAGAGAATTTATTCAGCCGATAAGAGTATTTATTCTTGCATAAAGCTCCCAGATGGTAACATTTGGAAAATACATACTTTTCTTACTTCTGTTGTGCATCAGGCTTGTTGATATGTTTTTTTTTTTATTAAACAAGTAATCTTCCAGATGTTGTTTCATTAAACTGAGGTACAGAAATATTTTGCATTTAGTTTTCTATTCCCAAGTTTTAAGCAATGCATTCTTACTACTTTCTTTAAAATTGCAGGACAGCATTTCATATATTAAGTGATACACAGATTGCGTATTAGTGGATTAAATTTAGCAGAACAGCATTTTTCTAAAATGTTCAGTCTTTCTAAATTGTCTTTTTTCAGTTCTTCAAAAGTTTAAGTAAACAAATAAAAAAAATAGAAGTTGTAATTTATAAATATGTAACTTCTGTATAAACTTTCTAAAAAGTTTAAGGAAACAAAAAAAGCTTTATGAAACAAATATACAGGTTGTAATCTGTAAATACATACAACTTATACATAACTTTCTAAAAAGTTTTAGGAAATCAAAAAGCTTCCTAGAAGAGAAAATATAGGTATCGAGGAGCCATAAAATAAATAACTTTCCTTGACTCTGTCTAGATAGTAAATCTGGGATGTATTGTGTGAACTACATTTTATTTTCAAAACAGAAACCTCAATTCTTGGAAGTACATCCACTTTAGAAGGAAGTGTATGTCTAAAAGCATTAAACCTTTTTTTTTCCCTGCCTGAAAACATCTTTAGCTCTGGTTAGCTGTTTAAAGTTCTATTTCGACATTTTAATTTTCTTAGCAGCAAGAAAATAATGCCACTGTTGCCCTCACACGTGTTTGAAATAGTTGTTCCATCTTCCTGAAGTATTCTTAAAAAACCTTATTGGTGAGGTGGAAGACTAGAAGTTATGTGGTTCTTCAGGAAAAAAAAAAAAAAAAAAAAAAGAAAATGCAAGTTCTTTTATATATTTTTCTGAGTCCTTGTAGTAGAACTCATGTTAAAATAAACACACAAGCATATTGCTATTTAGGAAGTTGCAGTCGCTTTCTCTAAATCATTATACCTGACAGCCTGATTTCAGACTGCTCCTCTATGTTGTTTAAGTTGCATAGTCGAGCATACTCTTCACTGAAATGAACGTGTATGAAATTTGGAAACGCTATTTGAAATTTTGTGTGAATGACTTGATGCAGGCCAGTGCTTTACTGTGCTAAGTCATAAAATGGAGAGAGAGAAATAATAATTGTTCTTTATCAAAAAATGTATCTCTATGGAAAGTTCAAATTTTAATACTGAAAATTGAAATCCTTTTAGGAATTGAGGTACCTATTACATTTTTTCCATTTGTTTTCCTTATAACTAATAACAAGAAGTACATTATGGAAATATTTGGGAATATTATGTATTAAACACTCAAATATGTAAGTACCTTTTTCTTGCCACTCCATGTTATCAACATGATTTTGGATGAGAGAAGAGGAGGTGTATTGATTCTATATAAATATGGGCTAATGAATAGGTTGCCTGCAGTGATATCTGAACCTTCTGGATAGTCTGTCTTTGAACCATGAATGTTCTGCTCCAGAGGATGGAGGTCTGTGATTCTTCCTTTCTATGAACCTCAGCTGTTGGTACCCAGGTATTGAGTGGGATTTGGCTTGCTGTGGGGATTGTTTCCAGGGGTTGAGACTATCTTAAAACAGTGATCTGAACCAGGGTATTGTTTATGCCTACAGCATGAGCACGGCAAAGGGGAAGGGAAAGAATGTAAGAATGAAGGATTTCATACATTGTGGTGGGTTGGCTGAGGCCTGCAGCCAAGTACTGCCACAGCCACTTGCTCACTTCCACCTGCCCAATGGGTGTGCAGAGAAAATAGGAAAAGCAAAAGGAAGAAAACTCATGGGTTGAGGTAAATACAGTTTGTTAAATGAAGTAGAAAAAAACCCCACCAGAAAACCAAACACACAAGTGATGCAGAAGTCACTCACTGGCTCTCACAAGCGGACTGATGCCCCGCTCTGAGGAATGGCCACCTTGGAACACACACCACCACCACCATCGACACCACTCCCTGCCTTCTTTCACTACCCTAGTGTTACTGCTGAGCGTGATGTTACATGGTATGGAATATTCCTCTGACCAGTTCAGATCAGCTGTGCCAGCTGCGTCCTCTCCCCATCTCTTTCCTGCTACTAACATGCTCACTGTGGGGTGGGGGGCTGTCAGCATCAGCAAAAGAGACAGCCTTGATGCTGTGCACGCATGGTTTAGCATCACCAAAATACTAGTGTGTTATCAACTTTATTGTAAGGAAAATTTATTGGGAAGGCTCAGGTTGCTGAAATGTTACAAAACCAAATCACAACAGCAGAACAGTATTCCTGTCGCCAGTGAGAAAGCTATGCTTTTGCCTGTGTCCAAGACAGCAACTTCTTTTCATACGTATAGCACTTATTTACTTATAGTTGAAAAGTGTCCGTAACTGCTTGAACTGTCTCCCTTCGTGGCCAATGTTTCAGCACTTCCTTGGGAAGCAGAGGATGAGTTTACAGGCCATTAACAAATAGGGAAGGCTGTATGTCATTTGTATTTGAGTTTAGACTTCTACTGTCATCTAAGCATAAATTGATCAGATGGCTTTCCAGGAGTATATGCATGGCAAGATTATCAGTGGCAGATTGTTTTCAGCATATCTGAAGGGGGCAGGCTTAATCAGACCATTGTTTTGTTTGCCAAATTAATATCTGGGATGTAATCCAACCTGATTAACAGGATGGCTGTGATTGGATCATGAAAGGGTAAGCAGACATTTGGAGGGCCTTTTTTATACCTGCTGGCTCCATTACTTTCCCAGTAGCTTGAACACATGCAAGAATATGCTTCTAACCAGTAATCCAATTCATTTCTCATTGATTCCAGTTTGTCTTTTTTATGCTGTATTGAATCTATTGCCAGGTAAATGTTTTCTCTGTAGCAATAGATTGCTTTTTACAGCTACCTGGATGTGTGGTACTGGGCAGTTTGATCAAAACTTCCTAATTCAGTTATTTCAGAACTGACTTCAACAGTGATGCAGAATGTCTTTTCCTCTAATGAAGACTATTCTTGTAAGAGCACTTATGCTTAAATATATATCCATATTTGGAAATTGAATATGTATGCATGTTTCTGTTGTCTTTAAAAATTGTTGATGATTTTTATGTAAGGATTAAAGTAAGGATTAATGTATAATTTCCCCCCCCCCATTTTTTTTACATAATTATGTTTAATTATCTTTTGGTTTGAGGGGTGATATGGAGACTTCATGGTTTTATATATAAACTGTGTACTTTCCAGACATGTTGTATGTAATCATAGCAGTCTTGTACAGTTCAGTTGAAAATTTCTTCTTGTTGATCAGGGTCTGAAAAATCCAGGGATTCTGCCATTTATCTCAGCTGCTTGGGTACTGAGATGGGACACCCAGGGCAATATTAAAAGACCCAGTGTACAGGGATGTCTCACTAGGGCATACTTGCAGTGTAAAAACTTCTTAAAAAATCAGGGGTTATTTCTAAAAAATACAGTAGAAGTATTGAAAGAGCAGTCTGATGTTCACAGTCCTTTCCCTGCTTTGTCAGCAGATTAATGTACAAAACAAAGTTGTTTGTTTTTCTTTTTTTCTTTGCTGCCCGTCCCCCTTCCCCCCTCCTCCCCCGGAATAATGGTAATAGGCATACTATGCAAGTGGCAAACTTTTTCTTTTGATTTAAAAATTATGCTATTTATATAAAAATAATATTTCAATTGCTCTGATCTCTGTTACTGTTTTTCAAGATTTGATAAATGTTGAAGACCAAGGAACAGAGCAGGTTATTTTACATGTGTGAATTCTCTGAAATCCAGTAGGGAACATCTGTTTCAGCAAATTTGATGTGTTCATTTCATAAAACTTTGCTTCCCTGTTGTCTTTTCCTGAACGGATAAATGGTTAGTGAATTACGTAAGACAAAATTTGCAAGGGGAGGTAAAATCTTTCTGCACTAACTGATTTCACATTACACAAACTCATTAGATACTGTTTTTGCTTTAGATTATCACAGTTACAATACTTCCACAGTTGCTGCTACCTCCTGAAAATTTTTGCCTTTGCAATCAAAGCTTTATGTAATTCTATTATATTGCTGGCTTGTATTTTCTTTGTCCTGTTTTCCTCATATGCTTGTATTATTTTACTTCTGCTAAACAGATACCTGTATTTCTTTGGTTCATAGTAATACCGTGAGTCAAACTGTGCTTTTTAACTTTGAGATGACAGTTGTGGTAGGTAATGACTAGTCAAGGACACGTTTTCTGGCTTTACCACTGGCTCTGTTGACCTTAGCAAGTTAGTATCTTCACCGTTCTTTTCTGTAGTGGTAAAAGACATTTCTGGATAGCCTGAGAGGGTTGTTTTTGTTTTCTCGTTTGATTCCTTTTCACTGTTGAAGATGCAAAATGCTTAATCTATTCATTTCCAATCAAAATTTGAAGGAAATTCCTCATGACACTATTAGACTAGTTTAGAGCAGCAGTAAAACAGATTTTTGCCCTTTTATATTTGTTACATTCTATAATACGCTTTGAAGAACTGTGACACAGTTTATTAAAATGTAACAAATTTTCTATCTTATACAGTCTAAATATAAAGTACAAAAGCTAAGTTTAAAACATTTAGAACCAGTATTGCAGCAAATCTATGACAATATTATATTAAATAGCATGCATAAAAGTAGCACTCGATGTAATTACAGCATTGTTTCTATCAAAGTAAAAATCTCTTAAAAGTGTGTTTCTGATTTAAGGGTAACAAATTCCAACTACAGGAAGCTGTATTCAATTGTTTTCAGTTATGTGAGATAGGAAGCCTTCCTTTTTTGCTTTAAAAGGTGTAAGTAATTATCTGCCTTTAGAAATACTGTAGATTATATAATTCAGGTTTTGGGTGAAATTATCATAGAATGGGTCAGTTTTTTTCAAGAGATCTAAAGAGGTTCAGATGCTCTGTATAGTGTTTCTTCTCTTACTATGATGAATGATTAATTTCAGCATTAGTGGAGACATATTGGTAACACAAGAGAATGAGATTGCAAATCTTCTGTCTCTGGGTTCTTTTTCTTCCACTTAATGACTCTGATTGCAAACAAAGCTTCCTTCCCAAAAGTACTTGTTATCCTGAGGAACAATATGCTTGATAAACTCAAGGTATCCTTCCAAGTGAAAATGTCTGAGGAAAGAAACTTCGGGGAAAACAAATGGCATCTATGGAGTACACTGTGTGTCATCAGGGCTTAATTTTTGAAAAGCTCAGCAGTTCATGTCTAACTGTGCTGGTGATAATTTAGCATTTGGTGCTTTCATGCAAAAACACTATCTCAGAGAATGCTCTTAGTGAAAATTAGTTATAATTTGCAATTGTATGGGCTAGGAAGTGGGTGCAGTTGATGGTCCTGTGATCTATTGTCAACATCAATGTCTGCTGTCATGGGTCCTGTGTGGATCTTAGATGAAATTGGACTTTCTTTTTGTTCCTGTAACGCAAATATCATCAAGGCATAGAACTCAGGAAACAGAGGCCAGAAACTGCTTTACCTTACTTTTCATGTATTTGAGTTCTAAATTACATTTTACTGAATAGAACAGGAGCTTCATTCTTTTGTTCGGTTTGTGTCATTAAACACTGACGCTCAGACCGGAGCCAGAGGCTGGCATGCTCAAGTCAAGGCCATAGGTCATACACACATACAAAACCAAAGAGCTTCTTTATAAAATTTCATGTCAGTTCTGTTCCTGTGGAAGATTACTAGGTTATAGATCAGTGGTTCTGCTTGGAAGTTTGCCTGGGATTCCAAAGTTTTATTTTGAAACAGTACCTGAAAGTACCTTGGAAGAGCCTGGATAAATGTTTGCAAGTACATTCCTTTTTATTTTTTTTATTTTTTAATACAACACCACAACAGCAACAAAACCTTTCAAAGCCTCTTGTATCTTGCCTATTTCAAATTCACTTCCTGATTTAGTCAGTCCTCCAACTTAAATATACTGAGGATCATGATTAAGTAGACTTGAGAAGGCATTGAATGTTGTGGTATGTGCTGGTTTCTTGTAAAAGCAATTACTTTGTAAATTTTAAACCATGTGTGCATCTTAAGTACTACTTCAGAAAGACAGATTTTTCTATCAGTGTTAAGCTATCTTGCCTTCTACCTGCCATACTACAGTCTTGGTACTTAATGCATTCTTGCCTGATGTTTTAGTCTACAATTTTGACATGTTAGTTTCCCTACATTTTTTATTAAAAAGTCATTTCATATAAGCACAGATAACGTGTTTTAGAAATAAAATCTGTCTGCAATTTGTTCTAGGGAGACATTTAAATGTGTGAACTTGTTTTTCTGCTTTTCTGTTTCCAGGTAGTTACAGAGCTTTCGTTGACAATTATCTTAAATATATAACCTGATATCTATTTTTATTCTTTTTTTACAGCTAGTGTACCTTAGTGAATCTGCCTTTACACTGTATTACCTTTCCTTTGGGATGCCTGAACTGCAGCTGTGTCTGTCTTCTAATTTAATTGAATGCATAATGTGTCAGTGTCCACTGTATGTAGTTTTGATCTGAGTACCAATTAGCACATGCTTGTTTTTTCCAGGTGCATTTATCTCCCAAATTCTGTACCAGAAAGTAGAATCTATGTTAGTTGTATGATGCTTTCTTTAAAAAAGCTGTACCTAACCACAAATATCCTAATCTGTGCAGATTAACTGCATACATTCTAGGCACTGGCTTTCTGGCTATTATTTGTTTGCAGAGAGAAGCAAATGCTTTCAAGGATCATGGAAATTGATTCTTCAAAGCAGTCCCAGTAACCTCACTTACAGTCACTGACATTTTCAAATTAATTCAAAGGGAATATAGCTGAATGACTAAAATACCTGTGAAGAACCTGCAAAGACATTGTAATTCTTGACATTCTCACAGTACTTGCCATGGCTATTAAGATAATTACCACCAACTGGGTAAGGTTCCTCTATTTACATTACTGCCTTGGGAACAGATATGATTCCAGTGACCCTGCATCTTACTGCACAGAGTAAAAAACCCAAACAAACCCAAAAACAAAAACAAAAAACCCAAACCACATTACATTTTAGGTAAAGAAGGCATAGAGCCCTGTGTTGGCTCACTTGCAATGCTTACAGTTTCAACCGAACTAAATGCAATATTAGTTGTTGCTACTAGTTTTGAAGATTATTTGGTTTCAGAACTTCTAATGTGTGCTCCTAAAGTCAAGTCCTCAAAGAAAAGTTTGCTTTTAGAAGTTCTGCTCACTTTTAAAGAATGTTAAGAAGTACAAAAGTTTGTCAAAGAGTGTCCATATTTATCTAGGTGGCCCTGTAAGCTGAAATCCACTTGGAGACTTGGTTTATTTGCTTTCTGCATGTAAACCAAACAATAGTGTACATTTGCAGTCTAGCACAGAAGACTAAGAATTGAGTCAGAATAGAACCTAGACCAGACCAAGGTATTTTGCATGCTAATGAGCTTGTTATTGTCTTTTCAGATATTCCTTGTTGCTCTTTCACATAAAACGTCTGTTTCAAAGTTAATTTAAAAAGTTCTGAAACTTCATAGTAATTTTTAAAAAGTTCTTATTGTGGATGTCACAAATTCTTCTTACCTTACCTTTTATTTTCCTGTGTATTTAAAACCTAGCCAAGCTTATTGTAAATTTTCCCAGGGCCACATACATCATGTATTTTTTATCCTATAGGTCTGAATTTTAGGGCCAGACTGATGATACAAACAGTGGCTAGGTAGCCCTTAATTAGCCAGAATTTCTGTTTGTTGCTTTTATTTGATTGTAGTCTAAAGTGTCACTGAATTTGTTATTGATAACTCTAAATGTTGGTAAGCTGTAGTTCTGGAAAGTAGGGAAAGATTCTGTAATAATCATTTTAAGAAATAAGATAGTGTTGCTTTGTTGTTGGTTTTTTGTTTGGTTTTTTTTTTCCTAGCCTAGTGAAGCACAGAGTTGATTTATTGTATGTATGTGATTCAAATGTTAAAAAATAGGTGCTTTAAAATATATCATTAGTTTTAGCCTGTTAAATAATGAAATTCCACTTTGTGCATTTTCCTTTTGAGGTCCATAATCCTAAATTATTTGGCAGTCTTCTTCAAATTACATCGTTTATCTCAAAGGTTAACTATTAATTCAACAGTTTATATTCAATTCAATTCAAAACAAAACAAAAACAAAGCCACAAAAAAAACCCAAACCAAAAAAAAAACCCCAGGACATACGTGGTTATAGATTACATGGAATTTTTAGCCACAGTTTACACAGTTCATTTGAATGTTCTGTTCTCATTCTGTTCTGTCTTTAGATATTTTTTTTTTCATTTGTGATCAATGCACTCCCGTATAAATGCTACAAATCTCCTCACTATCTTCTATTAACAAAAATGCGCATAGTATGAAGGGTGCGTTTTGACCTACCATGATGCTACATCTCGTACAACCAGACGATGGCAGAGTAGGCTAAAAAAAAGGTGCGTTCAAAATTTCTCCTTTCTAAATGGACTAGGTTTGGGTGTTTTTTGATAACACCCCCCCACCACCACCACCACCCCCACCTCCCAACCCCGATTAATTTCATAATAAGTTCTGAATTATTTTAAGGCTTGCTTATCCTCTACAGAAGTAATTGTTAGGATTCTGTATTATTGTACTGTCACTAGTTTGTCTATCTTACTTGGCCTGTTCTAGATCTGACACAACTTCAGCAACAACAAAGTATTTTTTTGTACTGAATCTGTGTATTGTTTTTTTTTGATTAGGTTAACTCTCACTCTACTAAAGCTGTTTTTGTAAGCCTTTTTCATGAAAGAATTCTGAACTTTTAAAACATGGCTTCTCTCAAGCCACTCAATAACTTAACTGCTTATTTTGTGCACGACTGTTTGTTGAATATAGGAAAAATTTAAACAGTCAAATGGCAGATAAATGTACTACATTGAAATATTTAGAACTATACTTTCATGCTTACAGGTTGCATAAAATCCATGTAAGTCACAGAAGCTGCTCTTTCTCTGTGCATCATGCAAGAACCAAGCAATGAAGAGATGAAATTAATTTAAGGCATTAGAAAATGCAGTTTACTTTTCAGGGTTGCACCTGGAACGTTTCCTAAGCATTGGTTTTCTAAGCCTCAGCCTAACATGAGGGCATGTTTAGTGTCCAAGTGACTTGCATGTGACAGAAGCTTTAGTGCTTTCTTTCCAATCTTTCATCTTCTTCCTTTTCTCCCCAAACTCCTGTTGTCACTTAGGCGTTATTTGTATTAGATTATTAAAGGGAGAGGATTAGCACAGGAATTATGTAACTTGGTGAGGGTTTCCTTTTTATTTCTTTTTCTGTTCAGAGTAAGCAAAGAGAAGACGTGGTAGCCAAATCACAAAGTGAGCATATGCATGATGTAAATGTAGAAGTAGCTTGAAGGATTTGGAGATAAGTAGGTATATTGTTGTGGGATGATGCTTTTTAGAATAGATTATTTATTTTTGTAGCAGTTGTGATTGAAACTCTTCAGAAAAGAAATTCTGTTAATTCATTCAAAACAAGAGAATGCATTACTGATCTACAAACTACACTGCAATCCCCACAATTTCTAAAAGATGTTATTTTGCTGAGATTTGCTTTACTCTGTAATATGGGTATTATGCTTAAGCATATTATCTGAGCAGTTTTATTACCTGTAATACTGTTCTTATTTATATATTTTTACATATTGATGTGTGTTTGATTGCCAAATGTCTTGGGCTTTCATAACAAGGCTGCTGTTACAATATTTTTCACAAAAACATTTGCAAATATGTCCTAAAGGGATAGGCTAATACCACAGCTGACATTTAAATAAGGGAGGGTGAAATTAGTAGTGAATTCTTTTACTGTAGAACTCCAACATAAAACTCCTGGGGATGAACCAGAGACCCACAACTATTAAATTGCCTTTTCTACCCAGTTGATTAAAGTCTGACTTCTGTGGCCTGCAGGGGACATTGAAGGACCCGTCTACTTAGGCGTTTATTTGCAGGCATATTGTGTAGTTGAATGTGATTTTTTGACTGGCAAGCTTACTAGCAGGAGGGGAGGTTAACTGCCATTGCTGTTTGTAGAAAAAAAAAAAATTGTAGGTGTTATAGTAAAGTAGTTTTTTAAATACAGAATCATAAATTGCATAACCTATAGTATTCTATATATTTTTTCTGCCATTGATGATGAACTGCTGAAATGATAATATGTATATTGTATCATAGTGTATTTGATCTTTTACATTAACTAGTACTAGAAAGTGTAAGAAGGAGCAGAAGAAATAGTTCTCAATTTAAGTTCAGTTACCAGTACTTACATTAAACTTTTTATCAGAATTTCCAACGATGGTGTTTAGATTATATACATACAGCTGCATATAAGCTATGTAAAGGAAAATTGTAATTGATCGACACATTCATGATATCAAATTTGATTTTGTACACAACTGAAAAATAAGTTATTACACAAATTGAAAGTACTGAATTTACCTGGTTAGGCTAATGCCGTGTTAACGGTAGTCTATGTGTGTGTTTGAAGCTAGCTAAACTAGCTATAATGATTGCCTGTCCAGAGAGCTGATTAACACAAATGGATCTGTGGTTCTATCCTATGAAATCTATAAGCTGGTGCAACAAAGCACGGAATTTACAACTTCTATAATTAAGGTTGCCTTGGTTGTTGGCTTTTTTCTTTTTACTGGATTTTCTTCCTCCTTGTCTTTATTTATTCAGCAGATACTGTAATGTCTTTAGTAGCAGTATGGTTCATTCACAGTTTCTACCTGTTAACTTGATCTTATCAGGCTGATTTTTGTCTTTGTGCTTAAATATAATAATCCATTAAAAAGTTAGACTAAATTTGTTAGATGGCATCTCTTTTGTTACAGTGCTCTTTGAGGACATAAAATGTATGTTTATGATATTTTCTAATTATTCAATAAACTGTTTAAGGTTCAATGAAATTTGAATCAACTGCCAATGTCAATTTAATATGAGTTTAGTGCATAAGAAATTTTGCTGACTGGATGGTCTGTTTTGAATGTGTCTTAGAACTGAGTCCACACAGCTAGGAGCAGAGGTGTGCTGTATGGAGTTATGATTTATAGTTTTTAACTAAATTATTCTTAATTGCATTCCTATTAGTATAGCAAGAACTTGAGAATCCTGGAAGATTTTTCACATTGAATAATAGTCATCCAGTGGTATTAAATATCTACCTCTCATGAAAGAGGGAAATTAGAAAAACCAAAAAGCTGACAGATTCAGTGTTATATCAAGGACTTTCTCTTGTAGAAAAAAAAAAAAACCAAAACCTGTAACTTACTATGGCTTATCCTCTAACGTAATATTTCATGCAAAGTACTATCTGTGAAAAGATGTTCCTAAAATACCTGACCACTGCCTTTTTTTTATAATTAAGTCAGTTTAATTCCTTTTGAAAATGCTGAAATTAATGTACAATGCAAGGGCTGGATATTGCCTGAAGGGAGCAAATTATCTGGTTATGGAATTAGGTGGAGAACTTTGCTGTTTAAGAAAGAATTCCTATTCTGTTTTACTAATGAAAATTTGCTGGAGTCTACTACTGACTTCCAAAGCTTGGTTTCATAGGGAAATCTTTCTGTTACTCTTCAGTAAGTCTCCGATTCTAACGGCGTGTACACAGGCTACACTGAAATGATCAATTTCAGATGTTGCAATACTCCCACAATATTACTTGATACTTTAATTTCTTTTGAAATGGTCATTCAGCTAATCTTGTCTGATTTTGTTGCGAGTGGGTGGTTGTTCTTGCTATTAGGAGTGAGCCTTTGATGATAAGTGTCAGTAACAGAACGGTCTTAACAGCTTGGCTAAGATGTTAGTCTGATTTTTCCAGAGCTGTGTGACTACACAACATACGTTCTCTTGTTGTGTTACATGAGAGATTAATTTTAATCATTTCTCTGCATAATTCATGAGCATGTGTGGCTACCTTGGCTGAATTGTAGACACAGAATCTCCAAGTCCCTTAAACACAGGAATGGTTTCTTGAAATTAGGTTTCTGCTGACAGCTAGTTATATTTCAAAGAACAGTACATATAGCAGAAAATGTGATTTGAGCAGTGAGGACTAAGTAGTCAGCACTATAAAAATATTTCATTACAATACTAAATGCAGACTGTTGCCCTAAAGATACAAAGACTACAGTCACTACAGTGATTTTTATCCCAACTTTCATCTTGTAAATATGAAAAAAACCCCAGTAACTTCCATGATAGCTTCATTTGTTAAAGAAACTTATGCAGTAGACCCTTGCATATTTGGCAATGTAGCTCATAGTTTCCTTTGATAGGAAATCTCAGAACTACTGTTTTCTATGTAATCTTGGCCTGTTCAACGTTAGATGATGAGAAGAAGATTCAGCAGAAAATGATACTGATACTGTATGATTAAGGGATATAAGTATCACCTGCCAATAAAGGAAGTAAAGCATTTGTACAAACATTTTGAGATTTTTTTATTTTCAGTGAAGTCTATAATGCCAAAATTTCAGGCTAATATTTACTTGTGGTTTTCTTCATGGATTTTCCTGTATGTACAAGTTGACTTTTTTCTTTTCCTAAATAAGTTTTCAAAATACAGTTTATTATTGTAAAGCCTTAAGACAGGTGGGACTGTTTATTAGGTCACAGAACAAGTTTAATTATTCTAGAAACAACTAGTCATATAGTGACGTAAAATTGGTCATTTTGAAATACCTTATTTTTTTCAGACACATACAAATCTATTCTAGTATAATCCATGTGATTATTTTTGTGTAATTTGAGGAAGACAATATTGTAATATAGTGTATGGGAAATGTGTGAAATTCTCTTTTAGTCACTTTTCTTTATTCTGTAATTGTTCACTAGCTTAAGTGTACTGTTTTCTCTTTGTGATGATAATGTGAGGCTAGCCTTTTGAGTTTGCTAAATATATTGGTGAGATTATTATTTTTATTTTCAGTAAATAGCAAACCAGTAATACTTTTCTTCAAATATGGGTTCATCTGAGAGATGGGAGGGGCAGGAAATAAATTCTTCTTATCTTTATCAATTTCTTTTAGGGGATAAGAATCTCTTTGAGTGGACATAGGTTAATTATACAGATTATATCAGTTGTCTTCATCAGGATCTCATAATAGTAAATCAGTCTTACTAAAATGGTTTATATATCAGCCTTTCGAGCATTTCATAGCTTTTTTGACAAAACAGTATTTAATTTGTCTTTTTATTTTTATTTTCTTCCCTTTTTTATTATTTTGGTATTAGAAGTTTTTGAAAAGCAGGTTCACTAAAATAAAAATTAAAAATGCAAAAAGAAATCAGTACTGACATTTAATTGGATTTTCCAGAATCTTTTTAGAAAGAACATGAGAAAGCTACTGATGTTCTGTGGTCCTATAATTTGAAAATTCCCTGTAGCTGTTCTTTAGAGATTTTCTTTTACTTAGACATACATGTGCATTCATGGAAATGTGCAGTTGCCTTAAAAATTCTCCTTAATTCTTAAATATGCAGTTTTCTGAATTATTTCTTTAATAGTCCGTTTCTTCGAGTTTCTTGTGGTCTCAGTCTTACGATTTTCATACTTAAATTGTTTTGTTACCATTTGCCAGCTAGTCTATTTCTATATAGTGGTGGTGAAAAACTTGAAAATATAGTGTAAGCTGTAATAAATGCATAAAATATAAAAGGGGGTTAAAAAATTAATTCCCCTATTGCTTCAATTTGTATCATTTTGGAGGGTTAGTGACTTAGGATTAAATGTGAAAATTAATTTACCAAACCATCACACAGAGAGAAAAATGGACAGCTCTTGGTCCCTCCCTTTTTACACACTGACTTGATGTATACTGGCATCCAGTTTGCCATGCTGCCTCTCCTGCTAACATACATTTTGGCAGGAGGGAGCTATATGGTTGTCCTGAATAGACGCTTATCCTTGCTTTCACAGGTAATCAATTGGTTGGCTAGAAAACTAAATATTCAGTGCAAGAGGACTGTTACCTAGTGAGCACGAGTTCTGAAAGATAAATATTTCTCCCAGTTTCCTTGGGAATGAGTGATCTTGCTTTGTCATCTGTTCTGATCCATGACAAGGACTTCAGGTTAGGCTTTCTTCAGTGCCTGCTGTTGAGCAATATTGCTATTTGTATATTTAGTTCCTTCCTGTTTGCATTGTTGATAGATTTCAAGTGTTTCTTAAGGATATGGAACAAATGTTTCCTGTGAAAGGGTTGCATGGATGAGCATGAAGGAGCTGAGATGTATACTGTGATAGCATTAATAAGACCTTTTATCAGTGTACTAGATCCCTTTTAGCCATCTTTAAGATGCTGTTGTTTAACCAGATCCTGTGAATAATTTCTATGGCCACTGTAACACTGTACTGTTTTATTTACACACTGAAGGTACCAATGATTTATTTTTTTTAAAAAAAAATTTTTAAAATGCTGTAAAATGGAATCTCAACTTTAGTATAAATGGTATCCTTATGAGGGATAAGTCAAACACCTTCAGTGTTCTGTAGAATACAGTGGATTTTTTTATTAACAAAACAATTTTTTATTGTTTTCCCAAGGATATTATTCTAGACATATAATGGTGACTTATCTTCAAGGAGAAACAGGAAAAAAATCATAATGGACTAATGATGAACCTCTACTTTGAGTTTTATTCAAAGTGCCTAATGACTCTGGTGTTTTGATCTTAGAATTTCCTCTAACAGACTATTAAGTCCCATGGAAAGCTATCTGGTCTACTTAATGCTTTTTCATGGTATTTTTAATCCCAAATAAGCCAGCCCCATGATAATTCTGTGTGATAGGGAAGCTGCTGATAATCGAAGGCAGTTGAAACTTCATACAGATACAAAAATCTTTTGGGAATATTAGGAAAAACCCCCTTCCTCTCAATTTGTCTTAATGTAACAGACAGTTAAGAAATCAGTTACAATGCTGGGCATGATCATTACAGCATCTTGGCTTTGGTTTCAATCATAGTTGTAAACCTACTAGTACAGTGTGATGAAGAATATTCTTTTAGCCTTAGCAATTGGTCAACCATATGTACATTCCAGTAATTTACTTTTAAGGTGCTTATGTATTCATGTACATCCACATCTCTTAGTTCATAAGGGCATTGTGGATGCCTTATATTAGTTTTCCTATATGGGAATATGCAGCAGCATAGTGTGTGGAAAGGTATTTATCATCTCACTGATTAGTGTAGATTATGCTAACCCTGAGGATCATGAGATACTATTCATCTGTGTGATAATGTGAGGGTGATATGGTTTAACCCCCACCAACGAGTAAGTGCCATGCAGCCACTTGCTCGCTCCCCCTGCTGCCCTCTGCAGCAGAATGGGGAGGAGAATCGGGAAAAGGTAAAACTCCTGGGTGGAGATAAGAACAATT
Source organism: Falco peregrinus (assembly GCF_023634155.1). Classification (NCBI taxonomy): domain Eukaryota; kingdom Metazoa; phylum Chordata; class Aves; order Falconiformes; family Falconidae; genus Falco; species Falco peregrinus. The sequence continues at coordinate 74,823,811 of NC_073725.1, read as the reverse complement.
TAGTATTTGAAATAAAGTAAAATATATTAATAATAATAACAATTGTAATGAAAAAGAGGGAGAGAGGAATAATGCCCAAAGGAAAACAAAAAACAACCAACCAATCAAGCGATGCATGATGCAGCTGCTCACCACCCACTGACCGATGCCTGGCCAGTCCTTGCGTAGTGATCAGCAGCCCCTGGCCAGCTCCCCCAGTGTATATACTGGGCATGATGGTCCATGGTATGGAATAGCCCTTTGGCCAGTTCGGGTCAGCTGGCCTGATCCTGTGTGCCCCTCCATGGGAAACTTGAAAAGACCATTATTTAGAGTAAGTGCTACTTAACAACAATAAAAACATGAGAATGTTATCAACATTATTCTCATCTTAAATCCAAAACACAGCATTGTGCCACCTACTAAGAAGAAAATGAATGCCATCCCAGCTGAAACCAGGACAGAGGGGTATTTCCAGAGAGCTTTAAGCTCTTAAATATTGCTTGTATTTTGATGTAATGTGAAACATTCTTATGATTGGCTTTCAGGTTTTGTATGACTGCTTTATAGATGGGGTTCTCCTTTCTGCCATGCTGTTTGTGCTGTGATGATAGGTAGCAGAGGGCTGAATGTCACCAAGTAAACTATTCTCCACTCTGAAATAATGTCACATGAAAAAGAAAAGAAACCCCAAAAGAATAGAACTTCTGAGCTTCAAATGTTCTTGCAAAATTACCTATTTTGATGTTGGGGATGTGATGGTTATAGGAACTGGCTGAGGAAAAATAATTATATTTATGATCAGTATGCAGATATTTTTAATGGCAAATTTAATTTCTGTGCATTGGAGAAAAGACTGAATTATATATATTTATATTTAAAAGCCTTTTAAAATAATTTTTAATTAATGTTTTGTTGTAAAGTGTTCCTATGTTTGAGTTTTCACCCTCTCTGCTTAATTGATGAGATGTGTAGATCCAGATAAAACAGACAAAAAATCTGAAGTGCATGGAAGAAAGAAAACAATATTTTCATCCTCAGTTTTTCCCCTTGTAAAGCACCAAGTTGATATAACTGTATCACTGTATACCACCAAGCTGGTATAACTGTAATTTTACCAGCTAATTCAATTAAGAAAGCATTGAGTTGTGGGCCAGGGGGAGCTTCATAAATAATAATTAAAAAAATGCTTAATAGGAAAATACTGATTCATTTTTGGGAACAATTGAAAAATATCTACACATGCTTATTTTGATACATATTGTATACAGTTTTCATATCACACTGTCAACTGGTGTTGATGCATGTATGTAGTAATACCTATATTTACAGTGACAAAGATTCTAGCCCTCTCTAGATGCTGGAAATAAACACCAAGAGTGAGGAAAGAGGGGCTGAGTGTTCTATTTATTTTTTTTTTCTATGTGTTGATAAAACATTAAATATGGGGAATGTTGTTTTCTAATGATTCCCTATATAAACTACAAAGTCTAAAAATGCATTTAGTTCTTTGCTGATTATAATACTGCACTAAATCAGCAACGACTGCATAAAAAAATCTTTCATAAAGCCAGCTCAGTCTTTTTAAATGATGGTCTGGCAAACAAGAGATCCTTTATTCTTTCCCCCCCTTGTTTTTCCTTGGGGTAATGAAAAATGAAAAATGTTGTGTAAATGTCAAAAACATCGTAAAGAATAAATCCTAGGGGTTGGTTAATGAAACCTTTCTGCCTGGTGGCAAGCTGCAGGCCCTCATCACTACAACAATTGGCACCAGGATGCTTTGAGCAGTAATATCTCAAGAACTGTGTACCACATTCCATCACTTGATTCCTAATTTACTTAGTCTCCTAGGCACCTGGTTTAAACTGAAATAAAAAGCAATGAAGCTGCTATAGCATCTTCCCTACCATTACCACTGTATTTTCAGCTGTCTGTACCGTGAAGATTTACCATTTACTGTCTATGTATTAAAAATAATGTAAGATTGCATGAGTTATTAATTATATTTGTTCTCTACCAAAGTTTTAATAATTAAGTTATATACACAACATATATGTGTTCCATGTTATTATATATTAAAGTGAGAGTTTTGTTTGCTTTTATGATTGCAGGCACACAATCTACGCTGTCACGGTTGCAGTGGTGTGCAACTTAAGTTAGTAACACGAAGCTGAACTGGAAAGTGAAAAATAAAGCATGGGAGATCCCAAAACAGGGATCAGTTGATCAGGACAAGTGATAGCTCATGAAAATTAAGGTTTTCTGTTGGAAAATTGAAAGTACTTACATTGGGAAGTATGTCCCTAATGATGAAATCAAAATTTCTCCTGAAAATCTTGCGTAGTTCAGAGATAAATGCGTGTGTTAACTTGTTTTACATGGCAGATAATGAACTCAGGCCTTCTAACCAGTGAAAAAGTAAGATATGGTCACTTACAACATTTGCTTTCTAGTACATAAGGTTGTCATATAGACTTTCTACAATATTTACACAAGACAGTGCTGGTCAAGACAGGATAGAGATCCTATGCTATTTTCAGATTTGTAGTTTGAGCATCTACCAGGAATATCTTTTCTGCCTGTTTTCAGTCTGAGCTTTTCTAGATTTTTGCCTTGACCTGTGTGTGTAGACTAGAGGTAGAGTTACAATGTCTGTCTTGCTCTAAGAAGGGGGACCCCAGGATATAGATGAGGACAAGGGAAGATGTTTCTCAGAAATCTTGTTACCAAGTGTCTCACTGACATGTTCTCAATGTGCAGTTCATGAGAGAAATTTCATCACCTCTAGTTGATTATATGTATGTGGGGGTGTGTACACGTGTATTTGAAGAATGGCATGACATGATTTATTTAGTAAGGGAAAAGGAAATCTATGGACTTTATTTATTGAATTTGTGCCCAATAAGTGAAGAGTGCAGTGGAAATTGCTATCCACAGCTCTGTCTACCAATTTAGGTTTTTCAAGCACTTTGGCTGGCCAGTTGTTACAAGGAAAAAAAAACATTACTGGGCATCTGTTCCATTTTTGTTGGTATAGAAACATCTTGTCCTATTATTGGTGAAGGAAGAGCGTTAGATGGAGACTTTCTATTTGACAAGAAGCTTTCTTCCTGCTGCTAGATAAGAAAAGCAGTTTCATAGCCAAATCTGTTTTCTCAAACTCTGGTGTATCAGTAGCAATAAGGTTATATGCTTCTTGTTTGTCTATTGATAAAAGACGTGCTGTCATATACAGCAGTATAAGATACGAGTGATAATTGTTGGAAATCACCTAGAATATCTTCAGTCTTTGTTATTTTCTTTCCTTAATTTCATCAGACTGACTGCAGTCACTTCTGACTATACCCTAGCTGGCTATTCTCATTATTGGCATATCTCTCTTTTAAATAATGGGTAGGTTTTGGACTTGCATACTTTGAAATATCTTTGTCTCATAGGCTTATTGTAATTTCTGTTTATTAAACAAACAAACCCTAAACTACTAAATTCCAATCAAGCTTGCTTTAGCCTATGTGGAAATAAGAAAGTGGATTCCTATTTCTAGTATATTGATAGCCAAGATCTTTATACTTCCTGAATCCTATCTACTTATTCTTTTCTTAATAGTCATAACACATCAGTTAATGTGTAAATGCCAGCAGTAACACTTGGGTATGTGTAAATGCCTGAAGACTTTGAGGAAGATACTAGTACAAATACATATCTGCAGTACATTGAGCTATATCTTAAGATAAACCTGTAATGTGATTGTTGCATCTACAGTTAAAAGAAGGAAAATGATTGATTCCTGACAAAGATGAGACATGTTTCTGCATTGAAAATGAGAGACAAAAAGTGATAAATAATTATTCCACTTTCATGTATTATATTTGAAATTTGGCCTGGATAATGAGACAGTGCACCTTCAGCAAGTTTGCAGATGATACAAAACTGGGAGGAGTATTCATTAAACTAGAAAGTTGTGCTGCCTTCTAGAAGAACCTTGATGGGCTGGAGAAGCTGGCAAATGGGAATCTCATCAGGTTCAACAAAGGGAAATGCAATGTCCTGCACCTGGAGATGAAGAAATGTGTGCACCAGTATAGTCTAGGGGCAGACTGTCTGGAAAGCAGCTTGGCAGAAAGGACATGGGAATCTTGGTTGAACAGGAGTCGGCAATCTGCCCTCCTGGTAAGGAATGTGGGTAGCACCCAGGGCTGCATTAGGAGGAGCATCACCAGCAGGTAGGGAGGTGATTAATCCCGTGATTATTCCTCCTGCATTCAGCACTAGTGAGGCCATATCTAGACTTCCATGGCTGGTTCTGGGCTCCCCCAGTACAAGGGAGAGATGTACGCAATTATGCATTCACCTTTAAGTTAGTAGGGTTATGTAAAACTATAAGTAATATTTCAGCTGCTTGATGAACAAGTTGGATCTTAGCAGTGGTCTTCATATTGACATCTTTTATGTGGATGGAAGGGTGTTGGTTGGCTGGAGAGCAAAATATGATAAATGGAAATTCAAAGAACACACTTTTAAAGAAGTCAGTTTGGTAATTACAAGATGGTGTACCAGTAGATTTTCACAGCAGGGAAAGCAGAGAACGCTAATTTTATTTTAATTAAGCTTTTCTGTTAATCGGGACTAGAGGATTCTGCCACTAAGTGGGAAAGGAGGAGCAAACTGATGTTATAGACTTGTTCCATGCTTGACTCTGTCAAGTGGCATCCATTTTACTGTGGTTATAGTATGAAGTGCTTTCAAGTATTACCGAAGGAGCTAATAAAATTGAGAATGAGCGTAGAAGTAAATAGGGTAGAGCTCACTTGATCTTTCTTTAGTCCTTCGGCTTTTGTAAGTTTCAAGAAGCTCACAGGGCTACCACTCTCTCCTCTTGTAATGAGAAAAAAACCCAGTAGATAAGAGACCCATTTAGAGGGTAAATGTAGAAAATACAGATTGTTTTTAATTTTACTCATTAGAACTCTGTGCTTAAGCTTAAGACATTACATGGTTTGCATCATGACATAATTGGTTCCTTGCGGGAAAACAGTCACCATGATTTGACATGAAATCTTCAAGTCTTCTGTAGCTGCTAGGTCCTCTTAGGTCGTGGCTGTGATTAGTAATTAAGCAGAGCTGTTTGCTTTGTAAAAATAAAGGCTTTCTTCTATATATAGACTATATAAAAAAAATCCAGTTTTATATAGAAAACAGCTTGTTTAGGTAACTGTGAGGTAGCTGTCATGCACGAATATGCATAAACATAAGCAGAAACATTCAAACAGAATAGCGCCCCTGCTAATGTGCCTTCTCAAAGCTGACACCACTTTCCCACTCATATAAATGTATTCCTTCTACAGAAGTACAAAATAAATTACTGTCACTGATTTTAGTTTGTGTTTGTAGTATGCCTATGGCCTCATGATCCATGTCCTGACAGGCTCACTTAAACTGATCAAGATTACTAGTAAAGTCTGTTTGGGTTTTTTTAGAACTCCTGAAGAAATATTATGTTCCAGGAACTAGCTGTGGGCTTACTGTTCTTTTCTAAAATTTTCTTAACTGCCTTACCAAATACTTCAAATGATAAGAATAGTCAGCCCATTATCTGATAATTACCTGCTGCAGTCTGACTCCTCATTTGCATGTTCTGATTCTAGGTTTGCGTTATATAATCTTAGTCTTTTGATAATATCCCAGTTATGAAGGGACTTTGCTTTATTCTATTAACTACATTATCAAAAAGCTATTGCAAGACAAATTCTGGATCCAAATGTAATGGTCGGTCAAAATACACCAGGGAACAACTAGGCTTCATATCCCAAGCTGAGCCTGCAAATCTAGCACTCAGAGTCATTTTGATTTGAAGTTGACTTGAATCAGTGAACTCTGAATGAAAAAGAAATGTGAGAACCCTATTTTGGGCAGATTCTGTAACCATTGCTTGAAAAACTTAAGGCAATGGTTGGGATTCTGTATTAATTTACTCTAAACCAGTACTCATTCAAAACATAGAAAACACTTACCTGGGATATAGCTCTGTTGCCAATTCATTGATTAATTACTTGCACTGTAAGCCTATTCCAGAGGTTTCTAGGCTGCCTTTTAGACTGAATGCTTATGCAGAATTATCTAAATAAAGCCTACCTTTCTCTCCCACATTATATCTCAGGAAGTCAGGAGGGCCACTTAATCATCTATTTTCATGAGCTAGGTAAGGCAGTTGTGTTTTAAGTTGACATGTTCATATGAATTCCCTTCTTGTTGGGGTAGTTTGTTCATAGGTTTTAGTTTGTATGTAAATTACATCAGATAATTCATTTCTATGATTTAGGATGTTCTTAATTGCTTTACTGAAGGGAGACTGAGCACCTTTTAACTAAACAGCTGAACGATTTGCTATGACAATTCTGCCACTGTGCATTCACTTAATTTCCAATTAATCAAACATTCAATAAATCATTACTATAATTACACCTGCTCAAATATTCCTACCCCAGCACATTAGCTATGCTCAGGCAGACTCTTTCACCAGCTGTGTGAATGGATTCATTTGTCTGACCCAGTTGGTTGCACGTCCTTGCTTCTTATGAGCCTTGAGAAATGATAGGGCAGAAATATTAATTATTTATAATACCACAAATTCCTTTGATTCTCTGTTCATGCTTCTCACTTGGATGCTTCTACAGCAACTTAAAACAAACATCAGTAGAATAGTGACTGGTTATTTTGTGAAGATTTAAAAATATTTTTTATTCCCCCACTGTGCCACTTTTCTAATAACACTGTCTCCCCAGGTGCACAATAATTCCCTCTTCACCATACATCTCAAGCACAGATTATTAAAATATTATAGCCTGTGTCATATAAATGGAACTGAAAGTTTCCTGAAGGTGCTTTGTTGAAAGGCAGAAAATAGGTTCAACAAACTAACATTTTAGGACCTTTCTACAAGATTGCAGAAGCAGAAATCCAGTGACACAGCTTCAAAATATCAGCGTAGTTATTTTTAGCCTCTGAGTAAGACAAATTTGAGGCAACTCTCCAAGTATTGAAGAACCTACCTGTGGTGGTGCTAGGTGTGTATTGTTATCTGATTCCTCCATATAGATAAGAAATATGAAGCTGGGTGAATTGCCTCACGATACACAGCAGTAGTATGGTACAAGTGGGATTACTCAGTATTTGTATCAACTGATTCCTAGTCTCTTGTTGTAAGCTTTAAATCATACTTAATGTGTGTCTTTGTTGTTAGACTCAAAGTAAACAAACCAGGACATGCAATCTCAGTCTCTGTAATATTTTAAATATGAAGCTCTTTATGTCAGTATAGACACATTTTAAATCTTGCAGCGTAGTTTCTGCTGCTTCAAAAATAGATTTACTGGTTACAACTTCCCTGTATTTTACCTTCGAGTCACAAATTTGAGGACATTCATAATACTTTAATCCCTTAATACAAATAGGTAAGTTTTTTTTAAATTAACTGAAGGTGTCATGATCCATCAGATAGTAAAATAGGTTAGCTTTCCCCCGGCAACTCATTCCATATTCTATTTATACTTTATTTTCTTTTTACTGAATATGCTTTGTGTAGTACTAAGGGAAAGTTCTTTAACTTAAAGGGAAAAAGCATCAAAGTATCAAATTCCAAGCATGGGAAAAAAAAATAAAAAGGGGAGAATCAAGAAAGATACGCTAATTGGGTGATATTTTAATTATGTAAATATTTGTCAAGTTTCTTTCTTATCTGTTCAAAAAGTTATTGGTGGAGTACACCAGCACATGGATTCTCTAATCCTTTGAACGTGTTTGGGCACTGGGTAAGAAAGAATCTTCTCTGGATTAATACTTCATGGCTCCGTGTGGCATGGGGCCTTACTGCCGTTTCTGACAAATTTCTTAGTGTGTAGAAAACAGGCAGATTTATTTATCAATCAACTTACATTTGTTTCCGGATATTCTACCTAATGTTTTGGAGCTTTCCTAATTGTTTATTTACCTTTCTAATAGTGGCTTAGCATGTAATGTATTCAGTCTTATTGCACCTTTGTAACTGTTGTTGAATATAATCCAGAAATCTTGCTATAAAATGTAGTTTGAGCATTCTGTGGAATGCATGGGATACTGACTGTAAGTTTTAATGTGGTGTTAATGTTTTTCTTAACTTTTGGAGTTGTCTAATATAGCAACAATACACTTTCCTACTTCTAAAACCTTAAGATTTTCTTGCTTCAGTGCTGAAGACTTTGAATCAAAAATATATTCTCAAAATTGTGCTTCAGCCATACATATTTTAGTCAATCATTGCATTTACTTTTAGAGTTTTCACCCTCTGAAGCTGGTAGGATTGTCTCTCTAGCCATAATATATTTTAGTTCATCTCATCCCAATCCTTTTCACACCTTCAAAATGTCTTCCCAAGTCTGAACTCTTTTAGCTTTACTGTAGTAAAGTACTTCACTTGAAAAATAACAGCCTAGGAAATTAATTATAAACAACAGTGTAGCTTTTAGTTGCCTAGGGAGAGGGTCATGGTTTGAACAGAATCCTCTTCGCCAGTTGAAACTTGGGATATAAAACTACACTTTACTTGGCAATACAAGGTTCTTTTCAGGAGTTTCCCTTAAGATTTACCTTATCAAGTACAGTGTAATGTATGAGGTTTTTTCTGAAGTTCTTCAGCAATTTGTTAAGACAGTATTCTAATATTTTATTTTTTAAATTTGACCGTTTGTTTGTCTGTTTGTCTGTTACAATGCTCTGTAACAGACCTTCTCTAACAAGATGTCTCTCATCCTTCTGGATCTGGAAGAGGACAGTTTTTTTCCTGCTTCATGTTTTGAGAAATACCTTATCAGTTGTTGATGAGTGTGTTCCTTGATAAAAGTATTATTTTTGCAACTGGTTTGAAACATAGACCCAACCTCCAGTACACACAGACTGTAATTAAATAGCCAAAAGAGTTTTAGCACACTTGCTTGGGTACCACAGGCATGGCAAATTGGCTTGGTGGACAGCTGCCTTGCCCATGCATTGACCTTCCTCTGGCATCTTACCATGGGGAGATGGGGCAATTTTGTAACTGGTAGATATTGGAAATTTAGTGGCCATTATAAGGCCTGTGTCTCTCCATGCCTCAAAGGCAATGCGATCTAAGGACATATAGTCAGCATCAGAAAGTGAAAGATGACATGATTGATCCAAAGCCTCGTTGTAAGCTTGCACTAGATTCTGTATCTGATCTCTGGGTTATCCTTAACCTTCATTAGAAACATATCTGTTTCCAGTCACAGAAGACACAATACAGTAGCTTGATTTCTTCATTACCTATACAAATATCTTTAATTTATAGTTGTTACTCAATCTCCATTCTGTCTGATATTAGAAAAATAAATAAAATCAAAGTATAATATAGAAGTTCACAGGTAAGAATATAGTCAACACCTGAAGTTAAAATAAGCAGAAGTGAAAAGAAGTTAAAATGCTCCCAAACCACGCTTAGAAAAGAGAGAGAGTCAAGGGTAAATTTAAGAAAAGTTTATAGTATGGAAATGCACATTTAGGAGAAAGCTCATCACTTTTAAACACAATTTAACAGTATCATCTTGATGAGGGCAAATCAGTGTCTGTCATCGCAAACTGGATTTCAAATAGCAGATCATTTTCCACTCTTCATTATCCAGAAAAATTGAATTAATGCTTTTAGGATTTTCTAACTGCAGTTAAAACTACAGAGCCCAGCTAAGCCATACCACTGTGTAGACAAATCCATGTAATGCTATCTGGAATGTAAGATTTATTTCAAATGAAAGGAAATTAGCTTTCAAAATTGTCAGATTGTCTTTTTACAGACAATTTCAACAGGTAGAGCAAACCCACATTGTAAGCAGGCATCTAGATGATGGAAGAATCAAAAGAGATTTGAAGCGTCTCCCTGTGCGTGTGTTTCTCCACCAAATACCTTCCTCCCTCTCTACCCCCCTACCGTGATACCTGATGGCAGATAATTCATACCTATAAAGACTTTACAGAAGCGTTTAGAGATGGAGAATATTATGCATTTTGCAAAAAAGGCAAAGTATGAACTTAGAAGACTGCTGTTTGCATAAACTGAGGAAGAATTGCCAGGCCTGGTATTTGTATTATACCTTATCCCATCTTTTTATTCTGAAATGTACAACAATTATTTTTGGGGGTTTTTATTTTTTTATATCAGATTCTGTTTTCAGTCAGATTTATTTTTGTCATGTTATGGTAAGTCCCCTTTTTAGGACTGTATTGTTTTTAAACATGTGTTATTTTCAGTATTCTAACTAAATACTCTTTCTTCAGCTGATAAAGATCTGCATAACATCTTCCAAAACAAGCTTTTTGATGACAAAAAGGAGCAAAGTGTGTGCCTCTAAATTCTTAATTTATATTCTGTGGATGATAGTCTGAGAAATGAGTAGGATTTTTTTGAGTGCTGTCTATACCTTCTGATATATTATGATGAAAAAATGTCCTATGAGGTACTTAGAAGACCTCCTTATTTCATATTAACGGTTGATTAAGCTTAATAATACAGTGAGTATCGTATCAAAGCAGATAGTTGTAAAGCGCTCTGCCTTTTGAAGCCCAAAGCAGTTTCTGTGGTGATAACTTAGGGGCTTATAAATGTATTTTTCTCAGAATAATAAAATGTTTATTAGTTTTGTACTATGTTTGGATAGTCTAAAATTACATGAGCTTTGTGAGCAATCTAAATTAAAGGCTATAGTCATCAATACAGAGTGAATTATTTGGTCAGGGTTTTATTTATGCATTAGTTCTGTGTGTCCAGATGGGTGTTGTGGTTTACTGTATTTATCAGCAAGGAATCTCGAAGCATTCTAACATCTCTGTGAGGCTTGGGCACACGTTTGGTTATTTCCAAACTGCAACAAACAGCCTATTTTTTCCCATTGGAAACAGAGTATGAATTGTTTTTACTTAATTTGTAAAGGAACAGGTAGCTTCGCTTAGCCCAGAATGGATAGGAATCTGTTGATTGCATAGAAGAGTGTGAGAGTAACTGTTTACTCAATAATCTGATGCTGCACGTACTTATGGCTTGAAATCATTGGTCATTTCAGGGGGGTGAATTGAAAAAGCAAAGATACAGGTTATAGGGCAAGTGCCTCAGAACCTCATCTGCTAGCATAAAGTTAATTTTCATCCCAAAGGGCAAAACTTGGTGCAGTGATCACTTGGTACTGCTTCTACAACTGTAGCACTGGTCCTAAAAGATGTTATATTAAAAAAAATAATTAAAAAGAAAGAGGATTTGAACAAGATCTTGAACTATTTTACTTTGTGATGCTCCAGGAAGGGCATAAAGGATCTCAAACTGAAGAAGCAAGCAGGATATCTTTTCATTGGCTATAAATCAATGCCAATAAATATCAAGCAGACTGCATAAAGTAGGCATATTTGATGTTGACAGAAAAGATAGTTGTACCCGACAATTTGGGAAATTACTGAAACACGTTTCATTGTGGTAGAAATGTACCTGTAACACTGACAAGGTCAAGTGCCAATGTAGCAAGGCAAAGCTGTATGCCACCTACGTACCGGTTGTACAAGCTAGTCCTGCTGTGGGACTGGCTTAGGTTGAACACTTGATGTTTTAAAAAGATTCAATTCTGCATTTGGCTTTCCATTCCCTTCACCTCGGTCATTTTGGCATCCTTCTGCATTGTTCTCTGAATTGCTTCTCTTTCATTACTGCCATTTCGTAAAGCCTGTCCAATCCTTACTCTAATTTGTGCGCAAAAAGTTGGGGTTTTTTTTTATGCAATTGCTTTCTAAAAGTTGTTTGTAACTATAGTCATACTAATTGTTTATTTTTTGAGTATATAATCTTTTTAGTAGTATTTTCCAAAGCTCTTGTAACCTAATTCCTTCCAGTGTGTGTTGTGATGATGATTTTTTTGTTGTTGTGGGGTTTTTTTGTTTGTTTTTTTGTTTTGTTTTTTTTTTTATTTTTTTTTAATTTTAAGTTAGATATTGTGTGGGATATTTTTGTTATTTTTAAAAAATAAGTAATATATACTTTCAGTTGGCAGGATCAGTTAGCTGCTTTTTTTTTGGGGGGTGGAGTCAGTTTTTTCTTACAATTTTGAAAAATAAGGTATCATAGGCAAAAGCAAAATTGGACAAATTCAGAAAAACAAAAACAGAACCCAAACCAGGAAAAAAAAAACCCTCTACCACAAAAAAAAACCCTACCACAAAAAAAAAAAACAAACAGAAAACCCCCAAACCAGAAAACAGTAACAGGAAAAAAAACCCAAACAACACCCAAAAAAACCGCCAACCCAACAACAAGAAGAAACCAAAACCCACCACCAGCAAAATTTAAATCAGTCAGCCCTTACGTCCGTTAAGACAAACATTTTTCCATTTGGCACTTAAGATTCTCTCTTCTGATGCAGGTAAATGTGATGCTTTTTAGGACTTCGTGTACGTTTTTGATCTCCATTACAGCATGACACTGTTTTTTTCAGGTGTTTACAAAACTACTATACCATTTTGATATATAACATACAGTGAAGGACGATCCTAAGGGAATAATCTAATCAAGTTCTTAGTCTTCTCTGTTGCACTTGATGGTTTTAAACTCCCAGCAGTCATCCATAGTCATCATCAGTTCTGCTAACTTTATATATGGATGGAGTCTGTCAACTCATACAACTAATAAAAGAACATAATTACGCAATTTTGTGACTGAACTTAAGAGAAAACATAACTTTGTTTTACCAGTCCAGGAGGGGGCAGTAAATTTCCTTTTATTGTTACGGGAAGCAAGTCCAACATTTTTTTTCACTATGAAAGGCTCTGCTTTTAAAAATAGCTTTTACAATAAGAAACCAACATCTTTACTCCATGATTTCTTATCATTTTCATTGTTTTTAACTATCCTTCCCTGACAGTTTTTTAAAACAGAAAATTATCAAAACTTTCAAAATCAGTCATTTATATCTTTGATATTCAATATATTCAAAATAATCTGTAGTGAGATATGCAGTTTAACTATTAAAATTTCAGATGTAATTTATTCCATTCTGTTATCAGTTATATCAAAAATACTATTTTTTCAAAGAGCACTGATGAAATGGAGCAGACTTTCCCTCTGTGCTTAATTCATCATATTTTCTTCTGACTTCTAACCCCAATATTCATGTGCATACATATACGGAGGAATCAAGCTGATTTTAAATACATGCTCCCAAATTGTATGTTTGCATTTATCAGTGTATTACAGTGAAATTCAAATGAATAGGAGGCAAAAGATATAGTTTGTGTGAACACACATAATTTTTGGGGCAGTTTTTACGATTCCAAGTTATTACTCTTGCTTGGCTTGGAGGTAAAATGGAAGTGATTACTAGCTATGTGAAGGAGAAGAAAGAAATACAAATCTAGTGCATATGACAGTCATCGTAGGAGGATGGTAATGTTTTACTGTCAGTTGATTCTATGGACTTTTGTTTTTGCTGTTGGACAAAGTTGTTAGCATGAAATTTTCAGGTACAATTAAAGTGGCCTCATAATTCCACATAACCCACTTGAAAGTTTTCACTGTGTGTAATTGCTGTAATTCTCAATAGTTTGTATTAAAAAATCACAAAAAGCATAAGCATGGTGGTCCAAAAGTCCGTCCCAGAGGAAATAGAAATAGTACAATTTCCCTTGATCCTCAATTGGGATATTTTTAATAATATCTATTAACGTGTTTTGTTGTTGTTGTTATTAATGCTACTGTTATTAATGTTATTTTAAGCCTATATTACTCAGAAATCAGCTAGGACCTTAGTAAAGCCCTGGCTGTGGTGTTCTATTACACCTAAGAAATGGAAATGTTCTGTTCAGTGCTATCACTGTGAATGATTTGTGCAGTTATTGGGAAGTCATTTGGCATATCCTGGGAACCCAGCACAGTCTTACATCTGGCACAAAAAGTGTCCCACAGAAATACTTGCTGTTTATTTGGTGGATGAGTCTGTTGAAATGTTTCCCAAAACAACTTTTTTTCTTTAAAGCCTTGTAGTTTTACATTTAAAATGTGTGCAGTTGCTGGTTCATGATCCATGTTGTACCACAAGCAGTAGCAGTTTATTTCTTCTCAAGGACAAAGTGCTGTTGCAAAATTTGTAAAGTGCTGTTTTCACTTCATTGCTGTTATTTATTGGTTTTTGTACTACTGTCATTATTATGCACTATAATGATTATGTTGTGAAAAGATATCACAACTATATCTTATTAATGTCATTTCTTGAGTTAAGGGAGTACTGATGGGGAAAAAAAATATTTCATATGGCAATGTCTCTGAAATAAATTCTAGCCTAGAAATTTAGATTACGAGTGGGCTGGAAGAATGTGGGAGAATCTTTATAACTAAGTGACTTGAATTAATAAATGCAGTATAGATTTTGAGTAAGTGCCAACTATATCGAATACAATATCTTTGTGTAGAGCTGAAACTCTCAGACCAAAGTTAACAAAATTGGGTGCCTGAAGTTGCATAGCTAAATATAAGTGATTTGATTTCCGGAGTGTGAGTCAACCACAATTAGTGATGGGGGTTGATGGAAACTGTGTATGCTTCACAGGTATTAAAAGATATATGGCTTGTAGATATTTTAACATTTCCCATCAGTTTTTAGGGGTTTGCTACAATATGTGATGGACCTTATGTAATAGCATTCATTGATGAAGTAAACCCAGAGTTCAATGCAAAGGTATGGTTGTTCTGGGGGGGGTGTTTGCCTTTTGACAGTGTGAGACTTCAATGACATTCATTTCCCGCCCCCCGCCACCCCTTTTTTTTTAAAGATAAAGGAACATAACAACAAGCTATTTATTTTTGTGATTCCCAAGGACTTGATGACTCTAATTGCCTTTAACTTAGGGAAAATTAATTTCTGTTATATGTTGTATAATCATATAATATATAATATAATTGTATAGAATATTTATTTTAGACATAAAATAAAAAAATGTTTCTTGCCTGTGTTTCCTTAAAAGAGTAGGAAAAACTCTGGAGTCCCACAGATTGGTTTTAGCTAACTATTTATAGGTGTCCCACAACATAGTTATTTAAGCTTAAGTTATCTTGGGAGGTGCTCCAGTTCAGTAGTTAAGCATATTCCTTTGAACAATCCTATTCGTAAGACTAGTGAAGAGCTCTTGATTACTCTGTGCTTGTATTTTTTGATTTATTAAATGTATGCAGAAGGAGAACCTGTTTTGATGAATACAGTTTTCTCTTTTGCTGTCCATAAACATTGACCGTATGCTAAACCAAGGTGAATGTCAAGGGACAAGAACAATTTTGAAATACATTACTTGATCACAGTGTTGCATACAAAGAGAAAGTTTGTCAAATATGTCAACTGTCACATAAGGATTGTATGTTGCTATCTCTTGCTCGATGACCACCGACAAGGATGACTAACAACAAACATGCTACTCCTCAGAGACTTAACGAATTTCAAAGTGGTCTAAAATACTGTTATAGCCTGAAGATCACTTGATACAAAAGTGGATTCTACGGTCTTCTGCTGTACTACAGGCAGAAAACATAAGGACCATCCTCCTGAGCTTGCAGGTACCTGTGCTTCAGAGTGAGGGATGTAATGTTCTGTCTACGCAACTTGTATTTTAGCTGTCCTGAACTGGCAAGAAAAATGAATGAAGTTGGGTTATGCATATGATGGATTTTATAGCTCTACCATCCCCTACGTATTTTCTTATTCCTTAGAAATGTTGTATCCTTAAGCAGCAACACTACTGAAGCTATTTTTAAATTACTGTTGAGATTTGATATATACTAATATTATGCATTTTTCATTAATTTCATCTTTTCAATAGTTTTTTTCTTTTATTCTTATTCTTTATTCTACACTGAAACAATACTTGACCTGAAATGTTTTCTAGTACATTTTGTGTGTGGAATTGCTAGTACTGTTTTACTACCTTTGACTGGAGATACATAATGGTACTAGAATATAGATGGCATTCATCAGAACCTGGAAAATTCAATAATCAAAGTGGGAAAATGAGCTTAAGAACAAACTCATCAAAGATGAAGTTCATTCCATTTTTCTTTTTTATAGCTCAGTGTTAAAAATAAAGATACTGCTTTCTGAAACAGTGATACATAGCAAATAGCCTGTTATTTTCAAAAAAATATGTAATTATTCAATGTTAAGAAGGTAGCTTTTAGATGCTTCTGTCTTCATAAGCTTCCTAACTATAGCTAATGTCTAGTATTGATTCTGAATAATTTAAATGGCAATAAAATTGGGTTTTCATGACAGTCAGTCAGAGACATTTTATATTTAATGTTCATTTAAAGAAACATAGTGCCTTCTTACCTTCTGAATTTCAAAGCCATTAAAGTAATTGCAGGTCATTAAGCTAAATTTCTTTGAATAATCAGGATAGTTAATCTAATTCATACACCATTCAAACCAATGGACAGGAAAGATTGGAATGCCAGGCATGGATTTTTGAGGAATTCACCAGATGGATCTTCAGATGTCCTTACCAGTATTTCCTCAGAAACAATTGCCCCCACACTCCAAATTGATGGAACTTGGAATTGCGTTCCACTTTCATATTTTTAAAATTAATGATCTTCAGAAGAGAGGAGGCATAAGGGGATTTTTTTTTCCTTTGAAGTTGCCAAATCACTGCATAGTCATACAGTTTTTTATTGTGCACTACAATGCATTTTACCAGCACTTTGTGGACATATTAACTATCACAAAAATATTCTCATGCCAGTGTGCCATACTCAGAAAGCATTATGATTAAATGTGAAGGAAGTCTGAATGAAAATGCCTAAAGTATCTAGGTATTATCAGGAAAATGGATACATGTCATCTTTTAGCAGTATTTCTTAGTTATTGGATTTGAAAATGTAAGGTGATCCCTGAGTGAATGTGGACAGACAAAGAGTTGGTAATGTGAAAGATTTAAAGTATGTACGTTTCCAGACAAGCACAGTGTGTGTGCATGTGTATGTCAGTCTCCATCCATGTCTCTTGAGTGCTTATTCACACACACACACACACACCCCCCAACGTGATGCAAGGAAAGAGTGAAAATATTCTATCTTTTTAACTGACCAGTTCGTTAATGTACATGAAACTAAGAGACAAGGAACTAAGAGTTTAGAATCTTGGGTAATTGGTACACTGGTGTGTATCAGGAAGGACAACATTTTTGATTCTTGTGCTTTGAGGCATGCTAAATGAATGCAATTCTTGTGTTGAATAAGAGAAAACCAAATGCTCCTGAAGGCAAAAAAAGGATAGCATGGGCCTTACTCATACAAATTCATGTACAGTTCTGCGGCCTGACCTGAAATGAAGATAGGCTTTACTAGAAATGAAGAAGAAAACACCATCACTTTTATTGTTAGGACGAAAACGCCTTTTTGCAGTGTACTCAGCAGTGCAACCAGTTCCTGCCACAGCAAACACTGTCTTGGAGCTGCTGGTTCAGGCTTGGCTGGTGTGTTTGGTACAGGCACAACTGTCCTCGACCTCGGGCTGCCCAGCAGCCTGGCGGGCTGGCGCTGCTGCAGCAGGTGCGCCTGCTCTCTCTGCCTGCCTTTCCTCACAATACACTGAGTTGCTGCCTTTGTAAGCAATAGATGCCCGGGGTCTGCCTACACCTTTGCAGCAGTGTTTCATTATTGGCGAGCTGTACCAGAAATGGAAATGACTTCAAATACTCAAATACACACTGCTTTAAATAAGTCCAAATTTTCATAACACTAGGCTATAATAAAATCAAAATTTTAAGTTAACTAAGGGAAGCCATAAAGCAGCTGTATTATTTTTATTCTTCACAGGAATTATAATGTACCTCAAAAAACCCAATAAACAAAACCCCTCACCCCTCAAAAAAAAAAAAAAAAAAAGGAAAAAAAAAAGCAGAAGGTCAGGGAACATTTTAGGTTCAATGTTGTTCAGGCCTGTCTTGATGCTGTGAAGTTCATGAAGATTATTCTTAGTGGGAGATTTTCAATCAGAGTGACACTGGTGGTTTAGACTTGACTTTGGCTTGATGTTATCTATTAATTTCTTCAGTATAATAGAAAGTGGAGTTTGCAATTTTTTTTATTTTTTTTTTAAGCCCAGATTCCTTGTTACTGTTATACAGAGTTTAAATATCTCTAGAAACTGAGACAATTTCCCTAGACATCATGTGTGCTTTGAAAAGAATGGATTTGTGGCAATGCTTTGGTATTTCAATGTATGGAAGTTAGATGCTTATATTCCAAAAACTAAGTCTTGAACTTCAGTTGAAACTATTTTGATTTTGAGATCTAAGGACTGAACTTTCCTGGGGGATTCACATTGTTTCTTAAGTTGACTCAAGATACACACATTTGATTTTGCTTACTGATTAAGTGAATATGTTAGGTAACTTCAGTGAAATCAATGGGAATTAGTTCTCATCTTAAGCAAGATTTACAGCACTGATTTTAATGGAATTGGCTATTTTTACATTTTGTTAAATGAGATTTGAATTGATTTTTGTGAAGTTTAAAAATGAATACAAATTAATCATAAGGACTCCCAGTCTGAATTGTATTTGTTTTTTTATTAAATATTGAGAACTACAGTTCTTGGTAAAGTATTTTGAAGCAGCTGTTATATCTTTAGAATGTGAGATAATGTACTTAGAAATTGAATGGTATTATTTTTTATTATTTTTTAAAAATTATTAATTTTTTTGGGGGTTATATACTTACTGTTACTGGTATAATGTTGGAAATACACTCAAATGCATGTTACAACACTGTGCTTAACTATATATATTTCACCACTTAAATAAGGCAGAATATTCTCTTCCTAGTCTGTCTTGTCATTCAGAGTACATTTTACTGCTACAATCTTGAAGACTTAAAAAAATTTTTTTTTTTCTTTACAAAAATACTAGTTGAAGAAACCTCATGAGAATGTGATTGAGCCCATCCGCCTTCAGAACAGCACAGAAGAACTTCAATTGAGCTAAATACATGTAGGCTTGGTGGGGAAAATATATGAAGTATTTCCTACAGTTAAATAACGGATGTGTTTGTTGCCATGTTAATTAAGTTCTGCTGCTCCGTGCATAAGTGATACTCTTTTGAAAATTCACCACACACGTTTTAGTTATGCATTTTGAATTATTAGTTTATTCTAATTCTCATACCTTGCTCAAAGCTAATGATTTATTTTTTTTCTTCACCTAAGTTGACTCACTGACCTGTTACTACTTGTTTTAACTTCAAAATTATGTTAATTTTTCAAATTTCTCTTGCTTTTCCCTTGGTTACGATGACCAATTGCCTCCAAGTTTCATTTAACAAAAAATAATAATTGCATTTCCTTATGCTCAAAGTGTAACCTTTTTAATCTGCATACTTATTGCAGGCTATGCTGGCTTATTTCCACTGTAATACATTAGAATGGTAAATTATTAGAAATATTGATTTATCATTTATAATACCAAAGTGATATATTGAAATAGAATTTGGATGCTGTCCAGCCCTCAGATAGCATTGGCATTATTGGATGAAACTGGATGATCTCATTCTAATAAATATGCTAGTTCCATGTGAAAAGCACAGAGAATATATACCTGGGAGCTGGTCAAAAATTGGAGTTCAGTACTGAAGATGAATGAGGTTTATAATTGTTAAAATATGCTACCTTAAATATTTACTATTCCATATACAGAGAGATCATAACTTCCTTTCCCCTCCATCTCTTGCCTTTTTTATTTATTTTACTTCTTCTGACTTAACATTATCTTGGTGTGAACCTATTTACATGTAATGCGTATTAGGAAGTAGTACCTATGAATGCATAGGATATCTATATGATTCTGTATTGATTATAATTTACATCCTGCAGTGCACTTGCTTACCGCAGAGCTTCTTGTAATCAGGAGAAGCTGGAATTGAAAACATTTATCTTGCCATTAGTGTGTTGTTCTTATGCTAAATCTGTGATCCTCACATTCTGCGTTTCACTACATATACATTCTAGCATGTCTTGTGATATGAAAACTTCAGAAAATACAAGTATTTACAGTTAGCATGTGTGTGCCCTGTATATAGGGTGGTGTCTGAATTAATTGATTTTAGTCTCTATTAATCTGTTTGACTCCCTCCCTTTCAACCAATCAATATAATAGCCATTGAACTAGCAGACTTGGTTTCCATATTGGCTTTTTTAAATGCTCTGTCTTCTTGTCTATTAGGCTTCTAAAACCTACCTTCCTCTTCTTTGTTTTGTATGTGTGTAGAAGTTAATGGAGGAAAACTGGCTGTCATCAGATTTATGCAGAGTTGAGCATGAGCGAATGCTGCCATCGCTGAAGTTGCCGTCTATTTCACATTGATTGAGCTTCCTGGGCTTGAGGGATTTTTGAAGGGCTGGGTTTTTATGGTTGATATGTTTTTGGTCATTTGTCATAAAATCATTCCAACCGAGCTGTTTACTGGACTGAATACTTAATTACTGCACTACCAGGGAATGGCAGAAGCTTTAGTTTTCACTGAATATTCATGTAGGAATAGGAAATAGTTGGTGCCTCTTTTTTCTTTTTGTGAGGATTTTACCTATAAACATGTGTTTTATTGTTTAAATGACTACTAGAACCTGTTTTTAAAATCTAGTGTGTGATATAATAGTCATAATTTTATACTCCTCATGCATATTTCAAAATTGAAATTGATTTCCTTTTATTACTAATCTGCACATGGCATGTTTTAGAGATCATCTGACATCAATGATGAAAGCTTCTAAAAGGATTTAACAATTATTTTTTTCGTCTTTGAAAGATATATATAAACAAGCCTAAATAAGTCAGTTTAATTTGTTTGTGGTCAAAAGAAAACAATTGAAAATACTCATATAATTGTAAATGTAATACCTCTTTCTTTTTTTAAGGAGTTAAAATCTTTCTCAAGGGACTCATTTTATTTTTAGCCTATCATTTACAAAAACCCAAAGCACAAACCACAGATTCTTATTTTTATACTCCTCTCATTTTCCCTTTCTACTTAGCTGCTTCTGGAGGAGAAGAGTTGGCTGGCAAAGCATACATTTATTTTTTGTTTGGTATTAGATTTTTAATATATTATGCAATATTTTACCTTGCAGTGTGCTTTTCCATATTTGTTTAAAAGCATTTAATTTTCAGGTATAAGTGTGTTTTGAGTATGGGTAGATATATATTTTATCATAGAGATGGATAATCCCAGAAAATTAATCTTTTAATGCTATGGTAATTTGTCAGTGTAGCCTTAAAAATTTTCTTCCCTTTTGATGTTTCATTTATCTTTGGATCAGCAGGTCTTTATGTTACTTATATTTTTAATTTTTCCATAATGCAACCATTTTAGAATCACTCTAAAAGATCTCTGAAAAAAATGTGACATCTTTTAATGTAAACAGGAAATAGCAGTATTAACTACTGAAATTTTATTTTACCAAAAGACTGGGTTTGTTAATCTCTTACTCTTATTTCAAGTTCTCATGCTTAACATGATGTGGCTTCCTTCAGGGCTGCCAAAAGGTGGAATTGACTTTTTGAGAACATGTTGCTGGAAACTGCAGCCTTTGCATTTTTTTCAGGTAGAAATCTCTTGTGTGCTAAGACAGGAAAGGGATGATTTACCACCAGCTTCAAGCTGTTAGCTAAGCCTGGGAATCAAAGATACTTCTCCAGTCACATCGACCTTTGATCAGAGTTTTCCAACCTAGGCATTGTAGAATGTATATATTAGGGACAGTTTGGAATTTAGACATTCTCTTTACAATGTAAAATGTTATAGCAGTACTGCAAGGGCAAATGCAAGAACTACAATGTGGTGATATTTTTGCCAACATCTGCTCAATTTGCTTGCACTCATGTGAACTGACTTTAAATATTCTACATGGATTTCTATTGTAAAATAAACCAGCCATATATCGTGTTAGAGAGGGACTCCAATTAATCTGATTTAATAAAAATTAACTAAAATAGTGGTGGGGGTGGGTGGGGTGGGTGGGGGTGGGAGAGTGGGGGGACACCACCACCACATGTTAAAGTTACAGTATAGAGAATAAAAGCGTGGTTTTGGAATTTGTGAGAAAATGAGGTCAAAAGACTTTGAGAAGTACAGTGTAATAGTATGACTTACCAAGTAGTATGACACTTCAGTGTTGAAAAATAAATTGGAAAATGCCTTTTTACATGCTGTGCCAATGTAAGCTACATTCAACAAATTATTATTAAATAGAATGTGTAGTAGACTTAGTATACTGACACTGATTAATTGACGTGAAAGCAGTCTAACCTAATCTGACAGATTTTCATGCAATTTTCTCAGTCAGTATCATACAGAATATATTAATACTAGGACAGAGTTTTGGATAGATCTTTGATTCAGGTGCTCTTCATGATACACTGCAAACCTTCTAAGAACAAAAATAACAACATCCAATTGTTACATTAAAATTAATTTTGAGCATTCCCAGGTAAGTCGTTTCCTTCTAATGTTCTAAAATAATTTTATATGTCCATAGTAAAATTATGACCTAGTTAAACTTTTGACCAGTTCTCATAAAAGATAATTTCCCATTCCAGATCTTCTGCTCAGAGTCTGTCCATATCCATTGAATATATTTAGAATTGAGTGTAATGTGTTTCTGAACTGGAGATGTTCACGTTGCATGCATGACTTACGTTAGCGTGCAGGGTTCTGAGGCAGCTGTACCACTCCCAAACTATCTCAGTTGTCCAAATTAAAGTACAAATTTAGTCCAATAGTGAGGCTTTGTATTTTTTTTTTTATTTAGAAGTATCTCATAAATATTATTACTGTACCTTTATCAAATAACTTGTCTTCGCTAGCCCACTCTCTGCTCTTCAGCTGATTGCTATTACCAATGGCAGCTGAGTGATGGAATTCAGCAGGACAGAGCTAATACAGTTGCTGTGCAGGAGGCCCTGGTGAACTTGTCCCATAGGCTTTCCCAAAAGCCTGAAACACGTTAATCCTTAGTGGTTTTAATTGCCATAGGCCGACACTGATAGTTCTCAGTACCTGTTTATGTTTAATTATTTAAATGTACAGAGACTTGGGTTGTGGTTGCATGGTACATTGGCTATTTCAGTAGCAGAACTGTATCACAAAGTTGCTGATTTTTTCAGTCCGTATCTGGGTTGTCTCAACTAGTTGAGAGCTTGTAACTTAAATTGTGTTAGTTGACCTGGTTTAAAATTAATTAAGATAATTTTACTGATGCATGTTACAAAGGAGTAGTACAGTCAGCCTGGTGGGAGAAGTGTAGTTTTGAGACAGAGTAGGAGGCAAAGCATAAAAACTGGGAAATTTTTAGGAAGCCTCAATAAGAGGTGTTCACTGTCAAGGCAATGTGTATAGCTGTGTCTCTGGTCTTACAATAGTCATCTGACAAGTGGCAAGAGCAATAACTAGATATTTTGCAAGAGTAGGTACAGATGGTGGAAAAGCTGGAAAAGATTGTCTATGTATGATCTGAAAGTAAGGGCATAGTGAAGTAGTGAAGCAGAATAGCTATAGGCTGTGTCATTCTGGTGAGAATGTAATCCAAAATGATTGTTCTGTGCAACCGAAAACCAGAGTGAGGACATCTGAGGTTCAGTGATTGGCATTTTATTCTGTCACACAGATGAGATATTACTACTTTCTAGGGTCCAGCCCAAACTATGTAATGTTAATATAGCCTATTGAGGAGTATTTAGGTACCTAAAGATAGAACGTGTGAGTATTCATGCTTCATACCTGCTCATAAGCTAGATAACAAGAGAAAAATGAAAGCTCCTAGAAATACGATGTTACTCAGACCCCGTGTACTGAAACCTCTAAATTGTACAGTCTGCCTGACCTCACAATAGAGCTTGCTAAATCTGGCAAGTTAGAATGAAGTAAAAAAAACCAAAGAAGTTTTCAGAAAATGCATGGAGGTGTGACAATATGAAACCATTTCTGTTGATCTGAAGAAAGAATTTTTTTTTTAAAAAAAAAATCTTGGTTCTTATTTTTACTTAAAAGTGAGAAACATGCTTTCTGTGTTACATTCAGCTAAAACTCTGAAGCAGCTGCTCTTTCAAGATGGAAAGCCCATTCTGCTTTCATGAATATCATATAACTTTCTATTCTTTCCTTTATCTTAACTAATTGCTCCATCTAGTCATAGATTTAATCTATACCAACACTTAAGCTTTGTCTACTTATTCTGAGTATATAAGAAATAAATGGCTTTACGATTATAATTACTTTTACTTTCAAGTTAGTGTTGCAACATCTACCAAACACTTGATTCTCTGAATAAAAAGAAGGGTATTTTTATTGTTCAGGGGAAAGTATTCCATATGTAATGTATGATTTAAAAGCTTCTGTGAATATTTTCTGAGAAAATTAAGGTTAATGTTCAACCTATTGTATGGGGAGTTCAGTGTGCAACTTCTGTTGGTGTTAATGGTATGTAATTCCCTGGCACTGAGCTGAAAATCCATCCCTTGCTATCTGAAAAGACAGTCTAGTAAACCTGAAGCCAACTAGCTTTTGGAAGAATATATTAACTTATGAGAACCATACAGTTTGGGCTGGGCAGTTTATGTTGCAGTGTGGAATAGACAAGAAAACCTTGTCTCCTACTGCAGTGATGCTGAAATTTTTTGTAGAATCATTGAATGGGTTGGGTTGGAAGGGACCTTAAAGATCAACTAGTTTCAACTCTCTGACCCCCTGCCATGGGCAGGGACACCTCCCACTAGACCAGGTTGCTCAAAGCCCCATCCAACCCAACCTTGAACATTTCCAGGGATGGGGCATCCACAGCTGCTCTGGGCAACCTGTACCAGTGTTTTGCCACCCTAACAGTGAATGGGATTCCTTATGTCTCGTCTAAATTAATCTTTTTATTCCTTATATCTAATCTAAATTTACTGTCTTTCAGTTTGAAGTCATTACCCCTTCATCTATCACTACGTTCCCTTGTAAAAAGTCCCTCTCCAGCTTTCTGGTAGGCCCCCTTTAGGTACTGGAAGACTTCTATTAGGTCTCCTCAGAGCCTTCTTGTTTCCAGGCTGAACAGCCTCAACTCTCTAAGCCTTTCTTTACAGGACGGGTGCTCCAGCCCCCTGATCATCTTTGTGGCCTCCTTTAGACTTGCTCTAGTAGGTCCATGCCCTTCTTATGCTGGGGCCTTAGATCTGAATGTGGTACTCCAAGTAGTGTCTGAATGGAATGGTCGGTCACTGTCTAGGTAGTGAACAGAATCTGCATTGCAAGTCTGCTTTAAATAGTGTCTTCAGCTGGATAGAATGTGACTATAACATAATTTTGCTGTCTTAACTGAGTTCAAAGGATTCCTGCATGCCCATTCTTGCATCTCTAGGAACAGTTTTTATTGATTATTTAACATTCTCTATCTGTACAATACCCTGTATCTTAAGTAGGTGTTCTCAGACGTTGCTTGTATCTTGATCTTCAGAATGATATAATTGGAGAATAATTCAAATTGACTAGAATGAAAGGAGGCCTTTAGCCCAACCTCTTGCTCAACCATGGAGTTTGTGCACTGTTTTCATGCATTTGCATGTGAAATGGCGTGCTGTCCTCTAGTCTTCCTGCTAACATACTTTTTTCTGCTTTCCATTAGTTTCAGTAAAACTCTGAAGTACAAGTGAAGCATGTTACCAGAAAATATTGCATGTGCAGCTCTATGTATTTTGAAATAATCAAGATATTTAGAGAGAGACAAATTCTAAGAGGACTACAGGATTACAAATCACAATGTAATTTTGAAGTTGTAATGAGAATGAGTTGCACAGGAAGGTTCTCTTTACAATTATTGTCATGAGAATGAAGTAACACAGTGTTAATGTTTCATGTATTCCATGAAAGATGATAATAAACTGTACTGCTTTGACCTTATTAATGTTCTGTAATTTAACTTGCTGGCAATTTGCATTTTTCT
Source organism: Falco peregrinus (assembly GCF_023634155.1). Taxonomy (NCBI): domain Eukaryota; kingdom Metazoa; phylum Chordata; class Aves; order Falconiformes; family Falconidae; genus Falco; species Falco peregrinus. The sequence goes on along the minus strand of NC_073725.1, from coordinate 74,797,799 downwards.
TTGGTTACACCCGTAGTAACCTCTGAAGAAGAGGTGGAACTGACAGTGAATCTAGACACAACTGAATACTGAAAAGGTCAGAAATATTAAGAATGATAATACTGATACCTCCTTTGTATGACAAAGGTTCTAGCAAAAAGGCATAACATGAATCTTGAAATAACAAAGGTTGTTACAAAAATGTTTATATAGTTATTTAGAACTGTAAACAAATCCTCACTTTTTCCTTGTTGCTCATTAAATACTTCAGTGATGTTAATTTTTACCCATTTATAGAATCATAGGATCGTTTAGGTTGCAAAAGAACTTTGAGGTCATAGAGTTCAACCATTAACCCAGCATTGCCAAGTTCACCACTAAACCATGTCCCTAAGTGCCATGTTTACACATCTTTTAAAAACCTCCAGTGACAGGGACTAAACCACTTCCCTGGGCAGCCTGTTCCCATACTTGGTGGCCCTTTCGGTGAAGAATTTTTTTCCTAAAATGCAATCTAAACCTCCCTTGGTGCAACTTGAGGCAGATTCCTCTTGTCCTCTTGCTTGTTATCTGGGAGAGGAGACTGACCCCTGTGCCTACAGCCTCCTTTCAGGCAGCTGTAGAGAGCAATAAGGTCCCCCCAAGACTTCTCTTGGCCAGGCTAACCACCCCCAGTTCCTTCAGCTGCTCCTCATCAGACTTGTGCTCCATTCCTGGGCTCCGTTGCCCATCTCTGGACATGCTTCAGCACCTCAATGTCTGTCTTGTACTGAGGGACCAAAACTAAACACAGTTATTCGAGGTGTGACCTCACCAGTGCCCAGCACAGGGGGACTGCCACTGCCCTCATCCTTCTGGCCACACTGTTTTGGGTACAAGCCAGGATGCTGTTTTCCTTCTTGGCCACCTGGGCACACTGCCAGCCAGCTGTTGACCAATACCACTGTGTCTTCTCCTACTGGGCAGCTTTCCAGCCACTCTTCCCCCGGTTTATAGCCATCCATTGCAGCACTCCAGTTGTGTGAGTCATCTCACCATGTTTCCACGACTGCAGCTATGTCATAGCTTTCCTGCTGTGCAGTGGCTTCCAGCTCCTCCGGTTTGTTGCCCATACTGCATGCATTAGTGTAAATGTACTTTAGTTGGGCTATTGATCCTGCTAACTTTTTTGGGGGAGAAGCCCTGATTCCTACCTGACCATTCTCAGGTGCTTCTGTAGTTTCTAACACATCAGTAACCCTTGTATCATTACTGCTGTGTGAATCTCCATCCCCTATCTCTACTGAGACAGCAGACCAAAGGACCTTGCTTACACACTGTCCCTCAAACATTGGTGCGCTGACCCCAGGCTTATCTCTGTTCAGCTTGGTTTTCTCCCTTTCCTCCTTTGAATTTAGTTTAAAGCCCTTTCAACAAGCTCTGCTTACTCCTTTGCAAAGAAACTTTTCTCCTTTGAGTAAGATGTACCCCATCTGTTGCCAGCAGGCTTGGTGTTGTGTCAACTGACCCATGATCAAAAATCCCAAATTTCTAATGGTGACACCAGGCTTGGAGCCAAGTATTGATCTGCTGGCTCTTCCTGTTTCTTCCCTTATCATTTCCTGCAACAGGAAGGATAGAGAAGGACACTAACTTGTGCTTCTGAACCCTTAACCAGTTGTTCTAAGGACCTGAAGTCTCTCTTGATGGCCCTCAGACTTCTTGTTGCAACTGCATTGCTGTGTACCTGACAGGTCAATAATGGATAATAGCTGGAGGGCTGTACCAGGGTAGGAAACTTTTCACATCTATAACCGGGGTCCCAGGGAGGCAGACTTCCCTAAGTGGGTCCAGTTGGCATGTGGGCCCTTCTGTTCCATTCACAAGAAAGTCTCCCATGGCAATGACCGGTATTTTTTTCCTTGCAGAAGCAGTTCTAATGTGGGGGATATGCTGACTTAAGCTTGGTGACGGCTCCGTGATCCTCCTCGTTGTTCAGTTTCACTTGCAGAGCCTCGTACCCAATATGCATGGGCACCTGGGAAGGTGGGCTAGTCACAGAGGAGATGTGCCTGCTGCGCTGGGCAGGAACTTTTCACCATGGCACCCTATCCCTGAATTCACTGTGTTTAGCCAGGCAGAGAGAGGGTAAGGAATCCTCCATATCATGGTTCCTGTCAGCCTGTTGGGAACGTCGTGGGGAAGGCACGGTGTGATTCTAGTAGTCAGTCTCTCTTGTGCACTCCCTGACACTCCTCTACCTACTGACCTCCTGCTGGAGCTGTGTCAACAAGCAGAGATGTTCCTCTGCCTGGGTGCCCCTCCCACAGCTGTGCTCACTACTGCCGTCCCTCTGGTAAGCAAATATGTATAATGCTTCCCTTTCATTTTCTTGTTTTGCCCTAGAAGTAGTAGTCTTTTATACTGAAGGCTCCCCTGCTAACTATTTTAAGATGAAGGAGACTACGTTTTACACTCTGCAGAAGCTTTTTAAGTTCCACAGGACAGACATATTTCTTACAATATATTTTGGCTATGTAATGGAATACATTTTAAGAAAATACTGTTATCTATAACCAGCATGAAAGTTTTAGGTTTTTTCTCTAAAACAAAAACTTCAGATTTTCCAGGAATTTACAGAACAAAGTTGTGGTATTGAATGTGAAGGCTAAAGGTCTGATTAACATCTTAACAACATTCTTTGATTTCTACTTACTTGACTGAACACTGAATCGGGCAAGTACAACCCGTACTTTGTGATGCTCAGCAATGTCATTGATCAATTTATTCCTGCCTCACTGCAGAGTGAAATAAGTAGTCAAACCTTCTAGAAAAGAGGTGTTTTGTTCTTGCGGTGATTTTGAGGTATATGTTGTTATGTTAATGGAGATAAAGAGTACCTAATATATATCTTAATTTCGATGTGCAAATACACACATATACAAACCCTGCTTAATTATTTTTCTTTTAAGTCTTGTGCTTGTTATAATTTTGGGATAAGGAAGTAAAATATTTTCTAGTTTCCTGTTGTTTGTAAACCTAAATCTTACTCAACTCCTTTCTCATTCTAGTGTACTATATAGACATAAGAATGCAGGAGGCTGCTCAAAATTGCATATCATGTGATGTTTGTAACAATTATTCTTATACTCTTTTTTTTTTTTTAAGCTTAGATATATAGTGAATTTAAATGGATCCATTTTGTTCTTTCAGGTGTGCTTCAGGGTTTTACCCTTCAAAAGTAACAGAACATTCTTTTCTTTAAGTTGCCCTTTTGTTTAAAATTCAGTCATTTCAAATACTTTAAGATACATTTGGCATCTGTAGTCTAAAAGGCAACAACAGCAACAAGGAAACATTCACTGTCTGCCATGGATTAACCCAGTGGGGGAAGGTGACATAGTTCTCTTCCCTACATGTTGTGGATCCTTTGCTTGTCTTTCACTTTACACAAGTATGAATTGTCCAGTAGGAGTACGAACAAACAGCTTTAAGCCTGTCCATTCTTACAGCAGTATTTATGTCTTTATGTTAGCGGAGTTAGGTTCAAGTTAGTGATACTTGTGCAGTTGCTGCATCTCTGCAGCTTCTTGATCTGGGTGTTGAATGTCACCTCGTCACCTGGAGCTGGAAAGGGATTGTACTTAGTGTGTTGTAATTTTGCATTGCAATGGCAGATTTAGAATTTAGACAATAGATTGGAACAACGTACAGATTAACAGTGTCAGGGGAGATGTAGATGTAGAATACTCTTGATCCAGCAGTTTTGCTTATAATTTTAAACTATATTTGGACTATTTCTGTGGCACCTCTTCAGTTGTAGGATAAGCTTTGTTATGGAAGCATGTTCTAATAAAGGACTTAAGAGAACAATCTCAAGGTGTATTTTCATATACAGTCCTTCTCATGGATAATGAAAGGAAGTCCATGAAAGAAAGCCAAGGCAGATTTCCATGGATGCTGAGAAGCTTACATTGTTTTGCCAAATAAGCTGAGCAGTACCTACATAGTATCTTCTCCAATAGATGGATGCTTGGTAAATCAGGCGTAGCTTTAGAAATTGCCTTAAACAATCTTTAGATGTCAAAGGTTTCAGTTTAAGCAATATTTAATAAACTTACCTCTATAGCTTACATGGGATCAAAGTTTTCAGGCCAATTCATGATGTACTAAACTTAAGCAAATATATACAGAGCAGTGAAATGACTACCTGTCCAGATCTTTAGATAATGATTATTTTTTTCTTTTGTTTTCAGTCAGTGTTACATATTTGGATGGGTTTATTTTGCTGAGACGATATTGAAATTCTTTCCTGTATCATATTTCATACTTTCAATAGTAGTTATGTAACTTCATAATAAGTAATGCTGATACAAGATTCACAAAAGGATGTAAAGACCAGTGGTTAAAAATTACTCAAAAGACAGTTTTAAGTCAAGACTGACCATTTTGCAGAAGGCAGAGAGTACATTAACTCCTGGAAGTGATTAACCAAAGGTCTTGGAAAATACAAATATACTGAGCTTAGGAGGTGGTGTCAGAATGTTGTCTTACGGAAAGGATTCCATTGCTTTTGTGTTGATGAACCACACATTCAGGTGGACAAATAGTTGCAGTTTTCTGCTCTAGGATGCACTATTTTCTAATATTTGACAAAATTGATTTTTTAATGCAACTTTGTGGTGTCATGAAAAGGCATTTTCACACTTCATTTTGCACTTAGAAGTGCTGCTTTTCATGTTTTTTCTTTCACAACACTACATAGATCTCATCCCAGTCTCATTTATGCCTAGACATACCTCTAACCCACACAATACAGCACTTACATAATTTTTTTTGTTATACATAATTTATATTTAAATGCTGAATCTAACAACCAAGGCTATAGAAAATGTTATATATGCTCAAGAAATTAACCCTACATCAGTATAAGATTTTTCACATGGCTGGTGCTTTATCACCCTTCATTTTGAATCTTGGCAGGATGGGAGGTGTCGCTTGCTGATATGAATGTTATCACCAGCTCCATGTATCTCTCAGAGCTTGGAACACAGAGCCTGTGAGTGATTTGAAATATGTGAGGAAGATACATGTTGGAAAAGTAGGGGAAAGTTGATTGACTCTTAAAATATTTGTAGCAAAACAGCCTGCAATTCACTTTCACTGAGTTATATGCTATTGTGGTTACTGTGCTGTTGTCATTTGCTCTGTATTCCTTATCAATGCTTAATTTGGAATAGCATGATGAGTCTACAGTTATCTAAATACATATTAAAACAGTTTTCTAGGATGCCTTGCTTGGCAGCTGCTGTTATTTTCTACAGCATTCAAATGACAAATTAGATTACCACATAAATTATACAATTAGTTTGTTATTAGTTTGTAATTAATAATGACTTAATCTGTACTTTACATATTTTTCAGATGGAAAAAACCCAGACCCAGAGAGAGCCTACTGTAGTCAGACAGAAATGGGTTTTGAATAAAGCAGAAGAGAAACAGGGTTGACAAATGAATTTAATGCAAATGTACATAGCTGTGATTGATTGGTATTTGTAGACAGCCAAGCAGTTGATGCAGCTCATAGTGCACAGGAACACATTGATGCTAATTCCAACATTTCTTGAAGTTATATTGCAAGATTGTGTATTTTGATTTTATACTCTTCAGAGAATAGATTTGTAAATCAAAGAGGAATGGTATGTTTATGTCAAATATTACACAATGGATATTCCATAGGGAATTCTCACCTGACTTTGAAACTAAAGATATTAACTGCTGCTGCATTTCGATGTTAGACTGGGTAAGTGAGAGCTCATCTAACACCTTTATTCATAAATCCTCTTTATGTGAGTGCAGTATAGGTCCTAAAAAGTGCCAAGAATATGTTTAATGAAGGAGAGGAAGGGAACTGAAGGGAATGCGGTAGATATTTAAAGCCCACTGGCATTCATAAAACAGATACAGGTGGGACATAAACTGCAGAAGGAGATATGTGTGGAAATTGCTTATAAAGTAAAAATGTGGGTTATACTGCTAGATGTGAAAAGTTTGAACAGCAGCTTCTAAAGATAAAGCTAAATTCCAAGAATGGTCTTTGGTTTAGTGTACATTATAAACATATTTAAGTCATCCAAGAAATACATTGTCTCTGTTCTGTTTGAGAGATGTACTAGCAGGAAAGTGAGATGCTGAAGTATGTCCTAATAAGTCTTCCTTTTGTTCGACAAAAAGTCTTAGAACCTTAAGGAAACTAGGCTGTCTTAAGGGAGACATTATCTTATAGTGAATCAGAATAAGAGATTTTTTTCTTTTGAACTTTCAGTAGCTGATCAGACTTCTAAAGAATGTGCTACTTAAAACTACTTTGTTCACCAGAATATTGGATTATGCAGATGTTACGGAGACGTTTTCAGACATGAAAATGTTAGATGTACCGCTGAAAGTTAGGAAGTTGCTTAATAGCCATTGAAAAATCTTTTTGACAGTTGGCAGTTTCTGCGACGTTGAATAATAGCCATATACAACCATTTTCTTTTTTCTTGCTGTCACCCGTGTTGACCCACAGAAGCTGTTCCAAGTGATCATGCTAGAAATTCCTTCTTTTTCAAATGTTTTTTTTTACCTGTCTGAAATAAAAAGTTGACAAATATAGTTTCTAGGACAGGACATGCTTTGCCACAGCCCTTCTGCTTCAGCTTAGTCCATCTGATCCCGGATGAATAACATACCTTGTGGGAGAGAGGCCTCTGTTGTGTGCTGTTTCTGCCAGTCTCTCCCTGCACCACAAGCAATGACATACTGTCACCACTGCGTACCGCATACTATACTGGTACACGATGTGGTGTGCAGGCACATCGTAGCATACGCTGTAATTTGTGGGATCTTCTGTTTCAGAATATAGGCAGACTGAAGAGTCTCGAGGTTTTTTGGCTTATGGTGGGTTTTTTAGTGTTTCTCTGCTGAAAACAACTCTGGTTGCTGGTAATATCAAAATAAAATGGTAAAATCCATGATCATTGTTTCTTTCTTTACAAACTTCACCGTGCAAACGTTTTGGTATTATAATAACGGAAAAGAAAACTGGTTTTTCTGTGTAATAACACTGCACAAAAAATTTGGACAGTTTCTTTACTAGTGATCATAACTTGAACTTGTGGTAGTGCCACAGTTCTTTCTCACCCATGTCACTGATGTCTTTGACATGAGAAAAGAATGATGGGTGAAATGAAGCCTCAGACCAGTTCTGCTACATCTTTGTTGATGAGAGCACTTGTCAGTATACAATACTGACCTTTTACTCTCTTAAGTCTGTTAGTGTTAGTACAGGCATTGCGACATTCATATTATTTATTTAACTTTTGTTACTTACCTGATGTATAGCTCTTCAGTCTTTGAGCATCTCTCTGTCTTCACTTAGTATCTTACATCAGTTCCAAACTAAAACTGCAACAGATACAGTGTTTACGTTTGCTTTGGCTTTGGATAGATGTACTAGAACAGATCTGAATGATGAACATAACCTGTAGAGGGTTTACTGCAACTGTTTAAACAGAAATATGTCTGCTGCCAGAGCTCATCAATAAAACCCCCTAAGTACACCTCAGAAAAATGTTATGATACCACACGCCTTCAGTGACATAGGCTTCCATTTTCCTGAGGGTAAGACTTCATATCAGTGCTTTAAACTTGAAAGTTATATTAACTTTAATAACTATTGGCTTCATTGGTGGAATGAAGTTCACCTAGAGCAGAAGCAGTCTGATTGGAAACTTTATTTATTATCTTATTTTATTATGCAACAGAGGAGCAGACCAGGTCTGAGACAATAGCTGACCCTGGTCAGGAAGAACTGTTCTCTTCAACCAACCAGCTACTGAAGTATCTGTTATACATATGTGAATTTCTTAAACTTGAGATGTTTAACAATCCTCCTTTAAATTTCAGTCATTATTTCAAAGCTGGAGAGTAGATGCCTGTGATTCAGAGGTGGGGGTGGGGGCAATGCTGAAACATTTTTCAGCTTATTTGGCAAAGGAAACCACTTATGAATTCTCTATTGCAAGTTCTGTGATAAAATACATTTTTATATGTCGTTTATTTAATTGCATACTCATGGCATTATCAGACATGATTATGGAATCATGGAATATATGAGTTGAATCATTATCAGATGTGATTATGGAATTACGGAAATGCAAGACTATTGCCTTGCAATATTCCAATGAACTGATTCCAGGAAGTTGCATGTGTGTTTGGAAATATCCAAAGTAAAAAAAAAAAAATCAGAGATAGGTAGTAATAATTGCTTAAGATCATAAGCTTTCAGCAATACAATTTATCATGCTTCTGAAATAAATCTGACCAAAGGTCATCATCTGGGCACGTCAAGAAAGATGAGGAACCTAAACATGGCTGGCATTTGTTATAAAAATCGAAGACTGGGTTTTAAGCTCACACTGTCTGCAAGGTTTATGTAGATTAAGGAGGATTTCTAAAGATCTCTCTATATTTTTTTTATGTGGTTTATTGCATTTCATGTTATTAGTACCAGATGATTAATGTACATCCCATAGGCATTTTCAGACTGGTGGAAAGGTTTAAATAATATTTTTAACAAATAAATAAATTTGTTAAACACATGTTTAGGGAAAAAGGAGTGAGTCCCGAGGTAATTTAAATGCTTATATTTTAGTTTTAAAAAATTAATGGGAATTTGAAGTTGCATTGTCGTGAAAGTGAGGTCAAGATTAGTATCACATAACAAGTACCTCGGAAATGTAATTGTAATTAGGCTGAAATCTGGAAGAGTTTGGGATGGGAGGGGAAGGCATTGGTTTTAGGACTTCTTCAGGCCACGTGATACTAATTCTTAAATAATAATAATAAAAAAAGTATAATTTCCGTAGATGTTCAAAGCAATTCTGCTTGTAGTCATGTGTAGCTGAAAAATGTATAACTTCAGGACAAGAGTAATCTGTGTTTATGTGGGTTATGAATTGAAAAGTGTTAGAGAATTGGTGCTGTGAGACGCACTGTGGTCACTAGCTTTAGGCTGTTTCTTTAGAATCGTGACGTCCATTTGCTTTTGCTGTTGCTGGTGTTTGCAGCAGCCTTACAGAAGTAGCTATGGAGTGTTAGCTGCTACTGTCATTTCATTCTTTCACCACAGAATTAAAATGATCCAAGCAGAGCTAAATGATATAATGCTTAAAAATTTACAGCAGCCAGATGTGCTAGCATCACCTACTGTTCTTACACTTGACAAGTATAAACGAAACTGTATTTTGTTGGGTTTGACAGTCTTCTTCTCTTAACTCAGGTCCTGTTTCTTGGACTGTTTGCCTGCGATTGTTGCAACGATGTGATGTATCTATCCAAAAGTTTGTCTAATGTTTCTGTAAAGTCTTGTAACTATTGCAAAAAAATCTGTTCCCCTTTCAACTTGATTTGTGGCATGGATATGTCGTTCATAGAATGCAAAGTTATACCAAAGATGAACTTTGGACTAATACAGCATCATACTCTCATACCTACTTATGATTGCATTAACATTATTTAACTTGTAAGGCCATTTTCTGTTCCCTGTATTGAAAGGGAGACCTTCTTCCTTCCAATTTTAAACAATTGCTGGCATTTTTGAGTGGTTACTTTTTTACAGTAAAAAAAAAGCAAAAATCCAGCAAACCAAACAAGCACACAATCAAACAAAAAAATGAATTCCTGAGTTGTTACAGAATTTTGAAATAACATGACATAGTATTTTGTCATTTACTATATTTTTGCTAATATGTTTTGAAATCTTCTTTTTAATTTTACAATCTTTATTCCTTTAATGGATGTGTACGTGAATTTCATGTCTGCTAGAGAAATTGGTTCCTAATGGAAGTTTAAGCTTCAATCTGTACATTTCATGGCATTGTGGTGTTTCTCCACTCCAAGGGGTGAAACATAAATTATTCAGACAGCTTTAATTTCATTTTCAAAGAGTGATTTGAGACACTTTGGGTTTGCACAGTGTAAACTAGTGCAGAGCTCCTTGCTACATTTACTATGTAAGTACTTTCAAGGTAAACTAAGTTTACGTCACTGTTGAAATTGAGATTAAGATTAGATGTGTCATAATATTGCATGAAGCAAGGGCTATATAACTTTTACCTTTGTTTCTTTAAAAAAAGGCATTAACTGCATATATACAAATAAATAGTATGCATGTACACTGTAGATGTATGTAATATGTATATATACAAATATATTTAAAAAGATACATTAGAAATTTCCTCTTAAATACAAGCTTTAAGTTAGACCAATCTCTGTGTGTCACTGAGGGCATTCCTTTACTTGTAGTGAGACTAGCAGTAGGGTATGTGAATTAAAAATGTTTTTCAACTAGGGTCTCAAGGAAAAAGCCTTCAGTTTGAGAGAAAAGTTAACATCTACAGGCTGCTAAAGGATACACAGATAGTATAGGAAATAAATAAAGATGAATCCTAGGATTCTGTTATAGAAGCCTCTGTGGTCTATTTTGTGAAACGCATTCCCATATGGGGCTGTAGACCTTGAACAGCTGTTTTGTATTCCTCTCAGATAAAAAATAGTGTAGCATAATGGAAGCTTCACATGTTATTTAGGAAAAAGAAATCCAGTTTCTCGGGTTGACAGTTTCTTAAAGCTGTGAACCTTGATGTTTTAATCTCATGCATTTTTATAGTGCTTGATATTCATAACTGGTAGGTTTGATAAATTTTTAACAAGAAAGTTGAAGATTATGAGAAAACACAAGGGGAACTTTGCATTTCACACCTTGTACTCAAGCCTTCAGGTTTAATTTTCACTTTTTGCACAAGGAGCATTCTTTGGAGGAACACTGACTGCATCACATGTTGCCGCAAGATGGCTTTAATACTTTGAAAAACAACAACAACAAAAACAAACAAACAAAACCACCAACCCACCCAAAGACCTGCAGAGTTAGCTTTCCAAAACCTCAGTTTTAGTAAAAGCAACGATATCGGTGCTTGAGATCTAGAGGAGATCCTTTTAAAACCAGTATAAGTATATGTTTTTACTTATAAATCTTGTCATTTCTGCATAAGTAAAACAGCAAGTATATCAAGATGAGAATACAGTTCAAATATATTCATGTCCTGGTTGAATTATGGGAAGAAAATGTCATAAAATAGCTTAAAAGAGAAGGGCAATAAAAATTAAACTGACACATCAGCTTAAAAACATAATTCAATTTATTTTATTTTGTGGTATTATAAATATTTTATATATAAATCAGAAAATTATATTAATATGAGATTGGAGTTCTTAAGTTGTTTTTCAAGTGAAACCGTTAGCTGTCTCTGTGCAATTGTAACAAATCTGTTTCTGTTGCGTGAACATATTTAAAATGATATATTAACTGTCACACAAGTTTCACAATTAAGAGTGTGCTAGGTGTCATTGCATTTACTCAGGTGTTCATGTGGGTTCTAACACTAACAAAAAATTAGAACTAGAGACTGTAGAATGATGACATAAGTTATTTGCTCAGGAGACAGAGATAGTAGTGTTAACTCACATTGGGTTTACTGCATTAATGAGAGGGAAGGAAGAGGAAGAAGCAGAATAGCCATCGCTAGTCTATTAATATCTTGTACATAGTGCGTGTATAGAATTCTTATGCCATGTGTAATGCCACTGAATTCAGCTTACTCATTGTAATAATCAAATGTTTATGTAGCTTTATATAAATAGATCTGAATGACCTGCTGGATTACATTGCTTCCATGTTGTTTTGTTATTACGAATGTCACTGGTATTAGTGAAATGTTTCTCATACTTTTTACAGTTTGTGAGGGTGGTTTACTTTAAATACTACCATGCTATTTTTAGCAGCTTGGTTGCCTGTACAAGACCTGTGCCAGGAAACTCGTGATATTTGGATACGGTAACATGTTGGATGTCTTTACAAATGCTTATGAAGACAACCCTGCATGGAAATATTACAGTTTAAAAGAGCGAACACACAATTTCTAATTCCTACTATTGCATGAAGTATTGTTGAGGAAACTGTATGTTGAAGAAAGGATTTCACTAGCATTTTAAGCTGTAGTCTATTTTATTTAGAGTTCCTGTTGTTTACTGTCTGTATATTTGCACTTCTTCATTAAAATGTATTATTATTTAATAAGATATAATTACATCTAAATTATGTAATTTTAAAGGGAGATTCCTGATGTATAAAATCCTATTCATTAAAATTCCATTCTACACATCAAATTAAAAGAAAGAGCCTGACTAAAAATTAAGAATGTTGACATTTTTTAAAAGAAGAAACTACAAGTGGTTTTGGGGTGCATATTTTTATAGCCGCTGCTGTTGTTCGCTGTCATTACAGTTTCTGTCACTTCAGTTGCTTCAGGGACCATTGTTTGGCATATCAGACATGCACAATTTGTAGTGAAAACTTTACATTTCACAGAAGAGCTTCAGTGACAGAACTGGTTAAGTTTCTTGTCTGTGAGGTAGGACCCAAACACAGTAACTCTAGCAAGATATTCATACATGTATGTCCTTGACAACAGGTCCATGCTGGCCCAAACCTTGTCTACTAGCCTAAATCAAGATTTAGGAAACCTTTGAAATAAGAATACATGTCTGTTTAACCTACTGGAAAATATTGGAGAATAAATTATGAATATAAAAACCCACAGGTTTGTAAAAAACACATTGTAATTCTTAAGGTTTCACCTGTTTCTGTAGCATCTTTAAAATGTTTTGACACCCTTCTATCTGCAGAACATAGATTTCACTTGTCATTCTGGCTTGGCGTTTCTTTTTTGTTGTGTTAATTTTTTAAATGGACCATGTCTTGTAGAATTAGTTCCAAATGCGTGAACAGTTTCAAACAGACAGATCTGTTTCAGGACCTTGTTTGTAGAATGGAGATGATAATGTGTACGTTAACATGTTTTAAGGTGTGTACAGAAACTTTCATGGAAGTGGGAAGAGACTTCTCATCTCAAAGAAGTGTTTTACGTTAACAGCTAAATTTTGTGTGTTGTGTCAGAGATGAAAAAAAGCAGTACCCTGACTTTGGCTACAGATTGCACGTGATTTTATACATCTGTATGGAAAGAAACATGGCCTGCTAGCTTAATAGGCTGGTTCTGGGCACTTGATAGCCCTTCCTGGTCCGCTTTGTCTTTGCTCAGATCATACTGTTTTTTTGGTGCTTAAGACTCTACTTCTGCTAAAGTGAGATAATAGTTTTTACCTACCATTTTTTAATAGGTTTGAGGTTCTTTTTCTTCAGATTTATTTTTTTTTTTTTTTACAGGATACTTATCCAGTAATATCTTGTGTTTTGTGCTGTTTTGTGGTTTGGGGTTTGGTTTTGTTGGTTTTTTAATTTATTCCGTTCTGACTGGATCTTCGTCACTTGGAATTATGTTTTCTCTCAGATTTTTTCCAAACACACTTATCTTTCTGTAACTTTCAGACAGTAATAATGGGGTGGTGAACCAAACACGAGTCCAAATAAAACTTTGAAAGTCAGATCCTCCACACTCAGTTATTTTAGTTGTTGCATTCAAAATAAATAACAGTACCCAAAGACCAACATGAGTTGGACACTGACCAGTTTTCATTGACGGAAGTATGTGATGAATATTTTACTTCTGCATTTACTCTCCATTTAATTAATTAAAATCAAAATACACTTAAAGGAAGGCACGTGAGAAAAGTAAATTTTGTGAAGAAATATCTATGCATACTAAAGACGTAAATTTACAAGTCAGCAATATTTGCATTAGTAGTTCATGAGTACTTCAATTGTTCCATGGCTATTGGCAATAAAAATACTTCTCAAAGACGCTACTAAGATGTTATAAAGACAACAACTGTCTTTTAGCCTTCTAAAGTGCCTTTTTGGGGAGCTGTGTTGCACTCTTTCAGACAACTTCTTGGACATGCAAAATACCAAGATTTTAGCATGGCTTGATGAAGATAGGAAACAACATGAAGTATTGTACCAAATTGGTCTGTAAATATTTATATTCCCTATGGAACATGACATTAATACTTTCTTTCTCGTTCCAAAGGCAAAGGAATTATTTTTTTGTTACGTGTGTTCTGAGATGAACAATGGCCCTAAACATGAAATACAAGCCATGTTAGTACTGACTTCTGGGAGTTCATTTTGCCAGGTAGGCTCTCACTTAAACTGTCACAAATAACCTGATATTCTGGCTCCTCATGGAGCAATGAGGAGAGAGGTCTTCTTTGCTGTTAGCGAGCCTGTGATCTGTACAAGACAGTTTCACCACTAGTGGCAACTTACCAGTAAAGTGCAATTACAGTTAGTGGTTTTCAGTAAGGCTCAGTGTATTAAACTACACATTTGACTCAGCCTTGTTCTCATTTATGTTTACTCCAATGTATGTGAGTATTCTGAGTCTGGCTATTCCTCAGTGACCCAGTCAAGTGAAACATGATGCAGTTTTTCAATATTTTATTACTGCTCTTCAGACAATTACAGTCTTAGTGTAGACTAGGAAGGATAAAACTTGCCTTCCAATAAAACTAGATAAATACTAACTTTCTACTGTTCTCTTCAGTTATTTCATCCTTTACAATCTACTTTTTCTGACATCAGCTGACAATTTTGAGTAACCATGTTAAAGAATTAATTATGTTCACTATGGCAATATGAATAGTATGTTGATGACAAGCTTCTGTTAGCTTCATTGGAAGTAAATCTGTAATTTTCAAAGACTGTACTATACTGCTGTCTAGTTATGATCAATTCCCGGTCAATTTGGTTGCTGATGGGAAATATATGTGGTAAGATAGTATATTGAATAAAATAGAAAATACTTTTCAGCATGAAGGAAAAGCTACATTAAAAAAATGAACAGAAAATAAATACACAGAAATATAATAATTCTCTCTTTAGCAATGCTATTCATTTAAAATATTACATTAAACATAAAATCTAGATTAGTTCCTATGAGATATTATTACAATTTGTGGATGGGAGAAGACACTGTAAAAATACTAGTATTGTTATTGCTGCTGGGGTTGGCTTTAAAAATAGGATACAATGCATTTTTCTCTCCTGAGAAAGAGGATGGTGAAAAAAATCACACAGTGAAATAAAAATGAGAAAAGGAGAACACTAAGAATGGTATATGATCCAATAACACTTCTGAATTGCTTTGTTGGCTAACTAATGAAGCATGGTGCCAAATTTCAATGCTGACATAAGTCACCATACTGCCAGCTAGTGTTTACAAAAACAGGTTAGAAGTCCAGTAAAGGGGGACTGTTGACTAGTAAGCATGTTTCAAAAAAGGGGGAAGGATTGAGGGCCTTAGTTTCTGGTCTCTGTGAATACAAGGTTTCACAATTGGTGCTGCACATGTTACATTGGTTATGCTGTTTGCGGTGGGTCTGATAAATCATTTGTTACAAATACGTGAATATGGATATCACCAAATTTAGATTTTAAAATAATACACTTCTGTTTCTGTGACAATACTTTTCTTAATTCTATGCTGTTACAAAACTTAGAAAATCAGAATTATTCCTATTTTCTTATTTGAAATATTTATGGTTTAAAATCTAAATGGTGCAGTCAGTTTGTTCCTTGTGTCGAAATTACATTGCTTCCTCACGGATACTTGGTTTCTTTGTGAGGAAATTTGCATATCCTTTTAGTATCATTATCCTAATGACCACATATGGTCATTGTTTCACTTGCTAATTATTTTAAATGGGTAATGTATAAACATGTCATTAGATTTAAACAATACACCTATTTTAAAGATGGCTTATAGCCAAGTACTAAGCTACTAATTTTGCTAAATTTTTGCCATGAGTTTTTTGAGATTAATTTCTGCTATCATAATTCCAATATAAAATACCGATTGATTGATTGATTAGTTTTTAATTCAAAAGTGGCAGGTAAGTGTACAATAAGGATTTGGTAACTATGAATGATAGAAGTCAGAAAACAGACATCTGACTTAATCCAGTTTGAGGATAAATGAAATGTTTTGTTGCTTATCAGTCCTGGAGAAAAAAACATAAATCCATATTCTAATTCGGTACCAGTAATATTACACAGACCGTATGTAATGAGTGAGACATTTCTCTTCTTGTCTACAGTAGTAAGTATATTTGGCTTTTGAATTCCTCAGATTATCCTCTATCATGAGCAGAAAGAAAAAAGAGATGAAAAAAGTTATAGGCTTAACTAGGTTGTATTAAACTAATCTGGCAACTATCCATCCAGTCTGTTCTTCTTACTCATGCAGAGCTAGCAGTTCTTTGTTTCACTGCTATAAAGCCTCTACTGCCTGCCATTTTAAAGAGGTTTACCTAGATGAGGAATGCAGAAGAATGGTGGCAGTCTTCCTGGCTGCAAAAAACCAGTGGTAAACATAAGAATTTACGGGAGTAAAAATCTGATTTTGCAGCAATTGCCAGGAACTGTTTTACAATACTTAGGTTTGATGAAGGATATGAACACCTCTCAAACAACCTCACTCACTGTAATTCTCTTTTTGCCCTTCCTGTTCTATATCCATAAGGAGGTCATCTTCAGTGAAATATTTAGGAAGCAGGAATCGTTAAGAATCCCCTCTCCTCTAGTGATCTCAGTGATGACTCCTCAGCGTTGAGGTTACCAGGGCATGCATTCCGGCAGTTACTGCAGAAGTGACATTGCTTAGTTATTTTGAAACCAAAGCAAAGTTCAGGATGTTCTCCTACTGTCTTGCAAATGCAAAGGAGAACAAATTAATCCTCAGACTGTTTCATTTAGAGTTACAAATTGTTGCGTCTGATTTATTGAGGTAATTTTGTTGACAAGCTTTTACAGGGCTATTGAAAGTTTCTGTGAAAACTGATAGTTTTCTTTTTCTGCAAGCATAAATACTTTGGGTTTCATTACATCATTTTAAACACAGTAATCAGGTTTTCTTGGTGACCTAGCATATTTATATGGATCAAATGCTGAAAATAATCAATGCTCAATGCTAAGTGAAGAGTAAAAAAATAAACTAGAGTTACTAGTAAAATATGTTACTGACCTAGTGAGATGAGATTGCATTTCCTATTGCACTTCAGGGAGTATAATTAAATCTCTACTCACTTGCAGTGGTTTAAAACATACTTCTCGTTCTTAATATAGCGACTATCTCTTAAAATTGCTTCCCCATCCTTAAAAGATGGGCCTTTTCAGAAGAGTCATCTACAGCAAGTCCTTTTTAGTTTCCAAATGGATGTGTTAGTGTGCCTGGATGAGTCCAGTTCTTACATGTTACCACACAGTCTTAAAAGAATTGACTCAGTGGAACCTCTGGAGGTGATCAAGTTCCCAGTCTTCCACTCAAAGTAGCACTAATGTCAGCGCTAAATCAGGTCAGTCATGGATTTGTCTAGCAAATTGTTGGAAACCTCCAAAGGTGGAATTTGTAAAATCTCTATGATGAAAAACTTTTTCATAGTGGCCTGACTCACCCTACCAAACTGAAGTTTGTTATATTATCTTATGCTTCTGAGAAGAGTTTGGCTCTGTCATCTTCTAACTATCCTTCAAGTAATTGTAGGCTACAGTTAATTTGCCTCTCAGCCCCTTCTTTGCCAGGCTGTATGGCCCTACCTCTCCTCCGAGATTAAGTGCTTTAGACCCTTTACCGCCACAGTGGCCATCAGCTGGACCTTCTTCAGTTTTACAATTTCCCTTTTAAACTGGAGGGGAACCTATCTGGGTGCAGTTGTTACCTGTCATGGTCTGAGGGAAAACTAAGTAAACAGCTGATCTAAAAGACCAATTATTCATGAGAAAACCTGAAAATATGTATCCATATACATTGCCTTTCTATATTAGCTCTACTGCTTCTGGTATTCCTGTCAAGTGTTAACACTAGATGCATTACAAGGGTTTTGAGCTATAGGCTTTTTGTATTAATCAGTAATATTAAATTAGTTGGCTAAATATTGCTGTGTTGGCAGAAATTCAAGGCAGTCTGAAAAGGATGCAAGACCTGATCTGAGCTTGAATAAAGGTGCTCTGAGTTCCCATGAGGGGATCTTTAATGAGGAGGCAACTGTAAGGAAGTGAGGCACGTTTTGTGGGGAACATTAGCAAATATACTGGGTCAGACAAATTTATAGTCTCCTTATCACAGCCACGGTATCCCATTTGTGATTGGTCCTGGGAATGTTTTCAGGCATCCTTTTTTCAAAAGAAGTACTCTTTCTTGATTTGGTCTTATTGGGACAGCACTTCAGAAGAGGGCTGGAAAGAAGCTATTTCTCATACAGGTACTTTAGGGAGATGTATGTTAAATCTTGGGATTTAACTTGCTTGCCTGTGTTCAGAACAAAGTATTGATTGCCATTATAATCAAAGAAAGATTTTATTGGTTCTCACCAAGTAAACAAGACAAGTGTTAGTGGAATGACTTTCCGTGCTAGAATAGGACTTATGTTTATTGATGCTTCCCAGAGTCATCTGAGCTTTGTGTGGGGTAAAAGCTCTTCTCAATCCCATTTCATTATGGAGTGGCTTTGTGTGACTAATGATATTGAAATGTATCATTTGAAACTAATATTGCATATTACTTACTTAAATGCGTGTATGTAAATATTTATTTCATTTTAAGATTTTTAACAGTGAGTCAATGAAAACCCCAGAATTATTTGGCTAATTTTAATTTTCAAGTGTTCATTTTCTAGTGTTAAAATCTTTTATTTAGTCCTTTCATGCATGTTTATTCCTATTAGATTTTAGATACACTTTCAGTCCATATCTGAATCACAGAACTGCAATTGTCATGCATCTGTGAAATAGGTGATAAAACAG
Source organism: Falco peregrinus (assembly GCF_023634155.1). Taxonomy (NCBI): domain Eukaryota; kingdom Metazoa; phylum Chordata; class Aves; order Falconiformes; family Falconidae; genus Falco; species Falco peregrinus. Next base: position 74,778,976 of record NC_073725.1, on the reverse strand, counting down.
TCTTGGGAATCCTTCTTTTCAGAGATCCTTCAGATCTTGTACTTCACAGAGTGACATCACTGGTCTTTCATCTGAAAAGTCTTCATTTTAAACTGTGGTGGACTGAACCTGGTCAGCAAGTGAGCACACACTAGTCACTTGCTCACTCGACCACAGTAGGATTGGGAGAGAACTGGAAGAACAAAAGTGAGAAAAAGTTATGGATCAAGATAAAGACCATATAATAAGCAAAGGAATGAGAAGAAAAAAAGTGATGCAAAGGCAGCCACTCATGTCCCACTGGCAGACCAATGCCCAGCCAGTCCCTGAACAATGGCTACTTTGGAAAGACTACCCCCCCACTTTGATTGCTGGTCATGATGATATATGGTGTGGAATATCCCTTGTGTCAGTTTGGGTCAGCTGTCCCAGCTGTGTCCCCTCCCAACCTCTTGTCCACACCTACCCCACTCACTGCAGTGGCACAGCGAGAAACAGAGAAAGCCTGGACACTGTGCTAGCAATTCCTAAAACACTGGTGTAGTACCAAATGTGTGCTGGTCTCCAGTCACAAGTGCAGCAGCCTATGGGCTGCTATAAAGAAAATTAACCCCATCCCAGCCAGACCCAGTACATGAACATATTTGTCTTTATCGAAGTTACAAGGACTGATGCAGTTCCATACCTGAATGGCACTAACTCCAATGGGAATATAATTATTCAGTCATATAGCAGTTTTACCTGGTTTTGCTCAGGTTGACAATAGCGGAACAGAATCACAAAAGCCTGATCAATTGTTTTCCTTAATCTATAAATCCATCTATAAATTTGTTTTAGGATAAAATATTTATAGACTGAAAATGAAGACCAAAACTTTCCTGTAGTTTACTCAATAATTATTGAGGTTACTGTGTACAACAGTGTTAATATTGCATTGCCACTTGTGGGTGCTGGTTTTGGTTTTACCGACTGAAATCTATACTTGTGAGAAATATCACTCTATGCTGTGGAAAGAATGTAATTCAGCTCCTCTAATGCCAGTCTTCTGAGCATTATAGCGATATTACGAACTTTGTAATGTTGAGCTCTGATTGTCAGTGGTCTGTGTCATTATCTGTATAACTTGGCTAATACGGTCAGTGCTTTTGACTCATGAATTATTAGATGTTTTATAAAGGAATTTCTTTTCTGTGATGTATTCCACTTTAAGGAAATTATGTTTTAGCAGTAATTTGCCTGAATTCACACTATTGGTTATTGCCCCTTTTGTGACAGTACAGAATTGCATTATGCTTTATGACTTTTCATCTTCTTGAATGACATTTCTGTTTAACACACAAAGCATGATAGAATGTCTATGAAAAATGCTGACTGCAGTATGCACATTAGGGTTAAACAGAAATTTCTGAGAGAATACTAAAGCATACACATTTTTACATTTATGGACACTGAACCAAATCAATTTTTTTAATGGTATGGATTTTTTTTCTTTATTAAACGATGGAGCTGGCCATATATATTCTTGTCATTAATCAATATTTTCTATTGTTTTAATTTTATGTTATGAAAGGCTAGAAAGCACAGCTGATTTAGAGAATACTAACTTGACTCAGGTAAATGATTGCCAAGGGATGGTGATTTATTATGAAACCTGGGAAAGATCAGAGTGAATCTTCCCACCCAACCTTTTTTTTTTTTTTTTTTTATCAAGCAGAATCAGATTTGCAAGTAATAAAAACAAAAAGCTTCTACTGAAGTAAATTATTTCAATCTCAATTAGAAATAATGTTCTTGTCAGAAAGTGTTTAATGTAAGTAGTGCTGCTGGTCTGAGTCTGCTGCTTTGTCAACTAAACACATCTTTTAATGATATTAATGATCTAAGACTATGACTACACATAAGCAAGGGATAAATCTCTACAGCATCAGAATCCCATGTTCTACTTATATGTAGTACAGCTGTCTGCTGGGCTGGGTACAAGTTAAACTGTATCCTCTATCATATGATACTCCAGACTATGATAAACATTAATTAGCTTTATTCTTAGTACCTTATAGGTAATATAATAGTAATAGGACGACTATTACTATGACATCATCCCTTTTATTTATACATATATTTTGAATTTGGTAGTGAATGCATGTTATATTATAGAGCTATCTTATGTTTTAATTTGGTGGCTCAGTAATAAGGTAACTTGTTTACGACATTAAGGTCTGCTTTTTGTATATCAATCTTTCGATTTGTTTATAGGTTTGTATTTCAGTATGTGTCATTTATGAGGTCATTTAGATGGTAGCCATTGGTGAAGGAATAGAATAAGTAATAATGATTCCTATCAAAGAGTTCAAAACAAACCTGGGAATCTAAATAGTACTGTAGGTAAAAACCATGTACAAGTTGAAAATGATTAACTATCCAAAAGGTTTGAAGGTCAGTTAAATGAGAAGATTGAAGGTTCGCTAACTGAGCTCTACCCGTCATATTTCCATCTTTTCAAGATCTACTAGAAAAAAAGAACTCAGTAAAAAGAACAAAACACCCACACCTTGGTTTGTTTTTTGTTTTGTTTTTTTTGGGTTTTTTTTTGGCAGCTGTTTTACAATGAGAGTAAATTCCTTATGCGTAGCAGGTTTGGAATGTTGGTTTGAATAACTAGAATTTGCTTGATTCTGTGAAGCTTTAAAAGGGTAAGCAACAGAACCACTGTGGTACAGTGATGTTGGTGTTGAGGGTTTCTGGTGGTTTTGTTTTGAATTTTTAAATTATTTCCAAACATTAACCACTAAAAATTTACAGCTATCATGCTATCTTATTTTTCTGAAATCATTAAATCTTGACTATGTTAATATATTATTTTTTTTAAAAAAACTTGATATCCAAGATGTAAAAAGAGACTTGGTTACCGGTTGTTTTTCCTTATTTACATTATACATAGATAAACTTTTTAATTTCAGTCTCCTTAAAGGTAATGAATAAAAGTAATCGAGTTAGGTACATTAAACTGGAAGTTATCAGCTCTGTAGAAATAGAGTACCTTCGTTGCCAGGCTCTTGCACTTTCTGGAACTTCATAGAGCTTGAACCAGTTGTAAATCACTAACATATTCCTACATATATTGAGTAGCAGGAAGGAAAGATGCAACCAAGAAATACTATACAAGATGAAAATTCAGGCAATTCAGTGGAACGAAAGGTAAATTTAAAAGGAATGCAGTAAATCCTAGTTTATGTGCCTAGCAAGTTTGGTTAAGTCTTAGATTAGGGTTTCAGTCACACTTTCCCTTCAGTGTGAGTTTTTCTTTGCTTTAATGCGAGCTTGAGAGTTGGTGTTACCAGATCTGGGCAGATGCACCTATCAACTTCAATGTATGGAATGGTTTACATGCCTCAGCATGGTCTATTACATTGGAAAGCAATGAACCAAAGCACTTTGGCTGTAGCTACAATTTAGCAGAACTTTTAAAGATGACAGTGGCTGGCTGCATCTGGATTCTTGGCTGCACAGACAGTTCTGTTACGGGGGTGTTTTGTAATCTCAAGAGTGGGATGAGACCTCATGGGACACTGCTCTCAGGGATAAAGGAACAGAAAAAAATTGGTAGCTATTTAAAACATTTTTCTTAGGGCACAAGAGCTCTTGATTCCCATGTTGTAAGAAATCAGGCAGGGATGGCAGGAGACCAGCATGACTGAGGAAAGGCCTCCAGTTGAACTAAAGTGAGAAGGAAATGTGCAGGCATTGGGACCAGGAACATGGATCCTGGGAGGAGTATAGGAATGTTGCTGGCATGTGTAGGTATGGGTTCAGGAAAGCTAAGGTACGCTTGTAGTTTGGAATTAGGCAAGGAATCTGAAGAACAGTGAGAATAGTTTCTACAGGTATGTTGTTCAGGAAAGGAAGATTAAAGAAGATATATCCCCTCTGATAAATAAGACAGGAAATTTAGTGACAACCAGCATGGAGAAAGCTGAGGCGCTCAATGATTTTTTTGCCTCAGTTTTCACTAGCAATCACTCTTCCCACATCTCTGAAGTCCCTGAACCGCAAGGCAGGGGCTGAGTAAACCAAGTTCCCTCCCTTGTAGTAGAAGATCAGGTTTGAGAACACCCAAGGAACCTGAACATACACAAGTCCATGGGACCTGAAGAAATGCATCCCAGGGGCCTGAGAAAATTGGCAGATGCAGTTGCTAAGCCACTCTCCATCATTGAAAAGTCATGGCAGTCAGGCAAAGTCCCCAGTGACTGGAGAAAAGTGAATATTGCACCTGTTTTTAAAAGGGATAATAAGGAGATTCTATGATTTGGAGGTTCTTCACTTTGAGAATTTGAGGAAATATTTTCCATATAAAATAATCAATGCAACCCAAAAGGAAGGATAGATTTGTCCTTGACTTTGTCAGTTCAGAAAGTAGGCTATAGTTGGTGTTTCTCAAGAACATGAATTTACTCAGGCAGATGGTGTCTGCATTTCCACTGAAGGCTTCTTTGTTGCTGTTTTGTATACAAATACCTCAGTCCAGCTCTTGAACCTTTAAAACAGCAATGCAAAAATCCAGTAAATGTTTGATTGTGATTCTGTGCCTCGCCTGTCCATTTTCCACTGACCGGACTCATGTAAGTGATCAGAAGCATGTAATTTTTGTTTACAGAACAAACTTAGAACATATTCTTAGGCCTGAGCCTGCATAAAATGTCTTTTGTTTGGGTCTTGATGCAGCAGCTGTATACTAAGATGAAAGAGAACAGCAGGCCAGGGAAAATATGATCAGCCCACCATGCAGTACTTTAGAGTGTATAGGTATGTTAAAAACTTCAGTAGTAACAAATACTTTATTGGTGTTTGAATTTTTGTGTTATATGCATTCTAAAAGCCTTTTATTGTATGTTATAAATAGATGAGTATGTATGTGTGGACTGCGTTGTTATATTTGCTCATTTTAAAGTGTGTTTCTATCAGGCTACATTCAGAGCCCTTTCTAGCTAAACTCTTAGCAAGAGTTGAAAGTGTAGTGAGTAAGGAATTACTCAAAAGATGACATTTTCTGTGTAATTCATTACTGTAAAATATAAAAAAGCTGCTTGGTTGTGTTCCCTGTAGCTAGCAGTCTGGATAGATATTTACAGGTAGTTATATTAAAAATACTTAACTCATCTACCTAGAAATCATCATAAAAAGGAAACAAATTTCTGAAAGTAAAATCAATACAAATTGTGTATGGTGCATGGGATAGATTTTATAAACGGTGTTTGAATGTTTGTTTGTTTGGTTTTTTTTAGTAACATAAACATCTGTGATTAGTAAGCCACTTTTTCTGGAGTTCAATTTAATCTTTCAAATATAGAACAGGCACTATTTTCTCCTCACTATGTAATTTGGATTCCCGTTTTGCTGATAGTATTTATGATTATAAGTTAAGATACTAAGAAAATAGAGACACAGAATTTCAAGTGATTTGCTGAGGTGGCTGCATGTACATAAGTATAAGATGCTGAAGTAAACAGAGAACTTTGAAAAATACTCTTCTTGATCAGTTCTTGCTACAATGAGGATTATGAAACTTTATAGGATTATAGGAAATATAAGTGAGATTGTGACTCTAGAAGAGATTTGTGTTCTTTCTGTCAGTTAGGGTTTCATGAAATAATCAGTCTGTAAGTGGTCAACAGAAACAATGTAGAAACTTTTGCTGTAAAGTGCTTAATTCTTTTAAGAAATTGTCTAGTGAGATTTCTTGGATTTCATCACTGATTTTACCGTTTGCTGGTTGTATGTTCCTATATATATAAATCTGTCTGACATATGGGAAGGGAATATATGTGGCCTGTGGTTACGCTACTTGCTTGCCACCATTAGTTTAGAAAATGTTAGAAAAACAGTTAGGGAGGAATAAAAGTGATTTTAATACCAGCAAGGAAAATAAATTTCAGGTGTTTATCAGAAGACAAGTTTAAAAAATGCAATCTGTAGAAAACTAATACTGCTGAAAAAAAATACAGATTAATTTCCTGTTACAGATGGTGAATAATTTTGTTAAAATTGTTCTAACTTTTGTGCCATTTTGTTTACAGTATAACTTCATTCCAGCTAAATCTGTATTCATGCAATTTGGCTGAGATTTCTGAAGGCCATTAATTTGCTTGCAAAGTTTCTGCATTTTTAAATTACCCAATAAATGGAGCTGCCCATTAATCATAAGATGAAGAGCCACCACTCAGAGTGACAATAAGGCTATGTGTCTTAGTCAAGATTTTTACACCAGTCAAAGTGGCTAGAGTAAAATAATTTCAGAAGATAAAACACAGAGGGCTCTAACCTTATTAAAACACATCAGTAAATAGTTTTTTGCTACTGGTTTAATTTCCAAAATTTCTGAGGTATTTAGGTAAACATGGGGACTAATTGTAAATTATATATACCCATTTTTATTTTGGTTAATGAAAACAGTAATACCTGTGCAAAATGGACTGCTTTCAATGCAGTAATATAATTAGATCATGGAAAAGAACATATTAATGCAAGAAAACCCCAAGTGTGTATAAACATATGTTCAGTTTAAACTTCCTTTGGAATTAAAAGTACTGGCTAGGTGTGGGGAGCACTTTTAATCTGGGCAGAAAAACTAACTCTATCTTACTATACTATTCACTTTGATTAATTAAATCAGAGAGTAAAATTATTCCAAGCTTTTCTTTGTGAATGAATTGATAGACGATATTGTAGTTATCCTGTAATCTTTGTAACGAAAGACAGGCTTGGACTGCAGCTTAACATAATACTATCTTATCAAAATCTTTGAGTACTGCTGTGGCTGTCCAGATGTCTTAGACCAGAGATGTCTATCCAAGAAACAGAACTTAAAGTTTCCCTCCTGAGTGTTTCCCTGTGTTTTATCAGCGGTAGAGCAGCTGTTAATTTCCCAGGCTAATGTGTCATCTATGGTGAGTCTCAGCTTTTGGTTCTGGAGAAAAATTGGAATGGATATCCCAAAGGAAAAAGTTGTAGGCATTACGAAAGCAAGGAAATTTCTGAGTTCGCTTCAGAACTGTTCTTCCCATCTTTGCTGCAGGTCTGTCAGTGAAGAGTAGTTTTGCTCTTTGATCTTCTCTGAACTCTCTGTGTGCTGAGAAACTGGAGTAGGAGATGTGTAGGATGATCATTGTAACAGGGAATCAAACAGTATGTGTGATGTTGACCTCTATTTGAAGAACGTAAATTTGTCTGCATTAAGCTCCATACTGTGGAGTTGTATTTCATTTTGGAGATAAATAATTTTTAGTTAGGTTAGGTATCCCTAAGGTACACTGCAGTCTATAGGGCACTTAGGTCAGCAGAGAGATACTGGATTTAATCTCTTTGAGAAACTTGCTCGTTTTGCTCATTTCAACAGCTCAGCGTCTGTGGCACAAGGAGTGAGGTATAAATTCAGCCCTAAAATACATCCATTTGGAAATAAAAACACAGTACTTATTTGGTGTTGTTATTTGTACATCCATTTAGTGAGACTGTGTGTTTCGATAATAAATGCAATATTTATCACAGCCTTGCATGTCACTACTCAGTATTTCCTGGATACCAACCCTCATTTTGCTAAATCCTAACCACTAGAGAACAGTGCCTTATGGCACTGAGGATGGGACTCTTTTCCCATTACTTGTCCAAAACTTTTTGGATGAGGGAGGGAAAAAAACCCACACCTCTAAAACTGATGTGGGGTTTAACAAAAATATAAGAACCACTGAACCCAAGCTAATTCTCTCATTAGTGTTTATCTTACTGGAGTTGAGTAACACAGAATAGGACTTGAAGTTTCCTTAATGTGAATGATTAACAATTCTAAGACATTGCACTACAGTATTTATGTGGTATCTTGTAGTTTGACTGCTGAAATGAATCCGTCTTTTACAATAAGAGGTGCCAGAAAACCTCTTGACATACAGGGTGAAGTAGCAAGAGTAGTCGTAGTTTCCTAAGCTTTTACTGTGAAATAAAGAAACACAAATCATAATTGTTCCTTGAAGTGTTTACAGGTAAATTTAATTGAAATGAAAATTTATTCTAATCCCAATAGTTTGATCTCCACACCAAAGGTTCTACACAGCTGTAAAGAAAAAAATAAATTGATAGAAATCATTGCCTCTCTTTTGAGAAACCACTTTAATAATAACTGAAGTATAATACTAAGCATGGATACTACAGTTCACCATCCAAGTTATTCCTTCCTTAATTAAAAAGTTGAAAGTGAATGCCAAAAAGCATTTAGTAAAAATAATAAAATCATGATTGGATGTCAATTGCAAACACATTTATTAGAATAGCTAATTAAAAAAAAACATAATAAAGACACTTTTATTTATTTTTTTTACACATTTTTCAGTTTTATGGGAAAAATCAGGTTTGACATGATACACAGTAAAGTGCCTATAAAATGTATTCCACACACAAAATATCAAGTACTTTCAAATGTAAATGCCTTCAATCTTAAATTATGGGGAAGTAGGCAATCACCATTTCGTGGAAAAGAAATAACGTATTTAATAGAAATTTTTGGAAATCAAAGATTGATTTTAAGACTTTGAGAGAAGCAAAGGGAGTTCTTTATATCAAATTAAAATAAAATTGACCAGTCTTCAGTTACAATGTATAGCAGAATGGCTCTATGTAATAAAGGATGGCAACCCTCATCCAAATCTTCACAAGCTAAAATTCAGTCTTTAAAGCTGCTTCTGAAACTATAGTTATTTCTGGGCTTTTTCCCTTCAGATATCTGTAGTGATTGTTCATATCCTGGGTAAATCAAAGCAAAATTATGGCAAGGTAGCTTCAACTGCCATTTTCTAACCTGGAATATCTTGTGTTATCCTTAAATATTTATGTACTTACATTCAGGACTAGAAATAGTTTATGGAATTAGAATACGGGTTCATCTTTGAGATTCATGTTTGAATTTAAAGAAAAGGTAGGACAGACTCTTAGAAATAATTAGAACTCAATAGTCATCTTCATTAATTGGCTACTAACATTTCCTTTTCCTGTTTTAGTCTAGTTTCATATAAAACTAAGCTCATGTGATTACACAGCCTGACCTGCTGGTTGTCCCATATGTTCGTGTACTGAAATCCTAATCTGGAATACATGACTGTGTGAAAACTTTTGTATGTCATATATTTTCATTTTATAGACAAAATTCTGCTCTATTAACATGTTTACTAAATGGTTTTGGGCATAGTATTCATGTTTATTGACGTTATGTGCCTGTGTTTGCAGGCCATTGTCTTCTTTTGTTGTGGTAAATATAAATAATGTCTCTTATGGTGAGCAGAACACATTTTGCTCATTTAGCCACATGCTTACTTGGTGGTTGGCCATGACTTAGTGAAGAGCATTATTTAAAAGAATCTTCACAATTTTCTAGCTGTTGTGGAAGCAGTAGAATAAAATAAAACAAAGGAAAAATGTGTTTAGTTAAACGTAGTTGCATTAAATGCTATACTTAAGAGACACTAGCTGAGATTTCTACAGAAGTGTTTTGTTTTTTTTCCCTACAGGATGAAAATGTAGCACTCAGGAAACATGGATAATGCAGCTATCAAGTAAGATAGAAAATAGTAGAAAATGAAACAAAATACTGCTTTAAAGTACCAAGACAAAATTATAATCCTCCTGGATATGTCCTGATAGGTTCAAATCTGCTATACAAATCCATAAAAGGGTAAAGGGAATGATTTCAGAATTATTTTGTATCCTAACAGTTTCCCAAAATACAGGCTCTGGATGATAAATTTACATTAACAAATGTTTGTTTTCCGAAGCAGAAGTTTATTTACCCTTCAGTGTCTCAGGAAGGACTGCTCTGCTCCTTTCTGTGACACTGGTGCTAAGGAGGAAGCAATGGCGGGAACTGATTCTAATCCCACAGGTTCATTCTTAAGCCAAGAGATTGCTGATCTAATGGCAGACTAAAACTGTCCTCCATTAGGGTGGCAGCACATGTAACTCAGGGAGGTGAGAGATTATAGTAGTTCCTCCAGAGTCTTAACCACATTTGTTGGGGAATGGGCTCGGTGTGTTCAGTCAACACATTCTTTAGAAACTTCTGCCGGTTGCCTTGCATCTGAGCCCTTAATTGTCCAGCTGCCCATATGACAGCACAGCCACAGAGTCTGCATTGTGGTGTAGGTGGCATTATGTGTCCTGGCTAGTAGTCCTAGAATGCAAGCTGCATTTGATCTGCCTGATAGCCCTCAAGCAGCTCAACAGTTTTATATTACCTCCTAAGGTCAAAAAAAAAAAAAAAAATCCTGAAGGTTCTGGAAAATGTTCTGCTAGTAAATAACTGCAAATAAATTTGAATTTGAAGGTGATTGTTCTTTGATTTGAGGAAGAGGGTGTTGAACTCGGTAGTCTGCAGAGATCCTTCTAATGGAATTTATTCTGTAATACGGCATTTTGAGGAGCATACGTACATCATGTTTCATTTGTATTTTAAAAAGTGTCTTAACACCGAACAAACTTCCTCTTTTAATAGAAATACCAATGGTCCAAAGCTGTTGTTCAATCCTGCTTTGAAAGTGCCTTAAATGTGTTTGAGCCTATCTGCTCGTTGACCTTACACAAGAGAACACGAAGCAAGTGACCCCTGACCTGCAGGAGCAGAGGTAGCTCTTTCTGGAGCATGGGTGCAGCAGGGAAGCGCTGTACCTGAGGTCGTAAGCTCCATGGAGAGGTAGGGATAATTAGTTCAGGTGCAGTCTCATGTTAACTGAAAAATTATGTTTTTAAGACATTGACTACTGTCTCCTCATGGTGCTGTGTTACATCAGGAGGTCAGAGCTATCTTGTGGCTCTCCCTATGCTAGTATTCATGATGAAACAAAGATATGACAAAAATATTTTTATGTTTTTCTTCACTGGCTTAGAGCAATCATTCCAGGTAGAGATGGATACCTTATTGTCATTAGTATATGGGCAGCACAACCAATCTGAAGTAAGTGCTAGGCATCTTTCTGAATGCCCTCCTGGAAGCTTCTCAGATACTCTTAAAGTGCTGTAACAGAAACAGAATAAATGAAACTACAGAATTACCCTGTACTAGGATTTTTTTGCTATTTGTAGCCAAATTTGGTTAATATTTATATAAGATGGTGGTGGCAGATCCTGCAGAGTTACTGTGTACTTTCATACTTACATCACTGTGAATCCATAAAACAGCTAGTGAGGTTGATCTTTTGGGGAAAAATCTAAGTGTGAATCTTAGTAACTAGTAATGCTAAATTATGCAAATAGACATTATGATAGATTTGTCTAATGTTCTACAGTATGTTTATGGTGCAACCTGACTTACAGACTTTCTGTCTGATTCTGTACAGTTTTGATTGACCTATCCCTGTAGCAAAAAAACTTGGTATAGTGGTTATATAATGGTTGGGGTTTTTTTTTACTATCTATGCACAAGATTATGTATGAGAAGTAGTACACAACAAGTTCCAGAGGTCTTAGAAATTTAGTTTTTTAGTTAAAAACTAGAGATGTGTAGTAGGAAGTCAAAAGTTCTGGGTGCTTTTCCCGATACTAGGCGCTAGGAAAAGCATTAACAGGAAATTGGTGATCTTCCTGAAATAACATCACTTATTTCGAAAGTTTCCGTTTTTGCAAACCAAAACCAGAATGTTTTGTAGGTGTAATAAATGTGGTAAGAAATGCTGCATGTACACTTTGGTACTGTGCTTTTGGAATAAAGCTTACCTCTGTGTGGGGGCAGAGACTATTCACCACCTAGGCAATTAACATTCTACTCAAGGTTTCACCCTGGTGTAACAGAAGGTTGGGTTTTGATCTGTGTCTGTAATGGTGCAATAAAGTGACTCAGTTTCCTTCAAAGGTCCATAGGTATTATGTCCTACATGCAGTAGTGAATTTTACCTGAACAGAACTAGAAAATGTTACCAAATAATCAGAGCTACAGGGTCAGAGACCTGAAAAACAGAATGTTTGGCTGACAAATACACATATAAAATTTTGGTGAAAAGTTAGTAGAGATAAAAGTCATTAATAATCATGTTCAAAAAGCTGGTTAAATAACCCTGCTGTAAACAGTTAAACCAGAAAATAAGCGTGCAGATTGACTGTCACCAGTGTGCAAAACCCCTTTTGGACTGGATTCCTATTGTTACCTGGTTTATGTTTTGTATGCTCCCATGATTTGAGTCCATGCAGGGCATAGAACCTCCAGTGCCTGCCTTCCAGGTCTTTCCCTCTGTGACAAGAATGGGAACCTGAAGGGAAGAGCCCTGTTATTGTTCAGGAGATTGCAGAGGGAAAGCTGTCAATACTGTTCAAAGCCTCATTCCTTCAATATGAGTTCCGGAGACAGATTTACGTGTCTGGATTCAATCTCATTGATTCCATTGATTGGTCATTTACATAGGCATATAACTAGTTTGAGCCCTGATTTTAGCATACAGGTGCATATGTGAAAGGTCCTGATTTATTTTGTAAATATAATATATGTATATAGTGTTTATATTGATGTAAATACATACATATACATGTAAAGACATAAATATACAATATTGCTATATATTAGGCAGGGAGGTGAAGAACAAAATATAGTGTTCATTGCTTTAGTGCTAAACATGTATCTCCACAAATTGCAACCATGCAAACTTTGAAGTTGCACTACCTGAATGAACCTAATTATGTTAATTAACATGCAAAATTAAATGAATCCATGTATTTTCATTTTTAAAAAAAACAACAACAAACTTACAGAAAGATTAAGTTTTCATAACAAACATAGGTGTCTGATTTGATGTGTCTGTTGAGATGATAAGTTCATCCTGTTTACTGGTAGCAAACCCAGTCTCTTACAAGTGAATGTAACACTTTCAAACATTAAGAACTTGGTATCTTTGAAATTTTAAAGTAGTTTTCAGTGATTTCTCAGGTGCTTTGTTTGTAAACAGAAAATTAGTCTGAATTTCAGGTCTAAGTTTATAGATCATTTATCAATATGGTCATCATTAATGATATTTGTTTGTCATTTGGTTAAAGGTATTTCAAATTAAATCCTCTGACTCATCCATCTAATACCCTTCTGAAACTGATGCAGTGATCATTAATGCAGAGGTTTCCCTTTATAATAGCCAATAGGTGCTCTGAGCTGTAAGAGTTGTACAGTCTTTGTAGTTTTTCTTTTGGTCTTCTTTCTAATTTACTAAAATAGTCCAACATTAAAAAAAAAAAACACACCCCAATAAAATTCTCCAGACCTCAACTTCCACATGAATGAATGTGAAAGATTTCACGTGGTCATGTTTCTGCACAGCCAGAATTTTCTGTTAAAAAGCATTGTGTCTATGTATACTAATATACTTACAGTTCTTATAACACTGCAGCTACAGCAAAGTCTGGACATACTCTTGACCTTAAAAATGAGTGCTCCATAGTCTGATTAATTCCTTTGGGGTCTTGTGTTAAATCGGTAAAGATAAAAAAGAAAAAGCGTCTTGTCTGTTTTCCTTTCGTTTGCATGTGACTGATTACTTTAAGTATGGTAAGAGTTATGTCCTATTCCCCCCTCAGTTTGCACGTTGTGGTCAGCAAATTGTGGTCTTGTAAAGCAGGAGTCTTTGTCTGATTTCCCTCTAATTAACTTCACAATATCCCAATTGTAAAAGTGCGTCAGGCATTCAGAAATATGGAAGCATACTTGTTATATTCATAGTTTTAACAGTTTATTAACCTATCACACAACTTCTGAGTGCGATGTGACTATACCTTAATCCGGTCTTTACGGGTATACCCAGTGTATTTCCAGTAAAATATATATGGGAACTTAGATAATAGGTTTTACCAAAGTTGGCGTGGCTGTACAGCATTTTCTGTGGAAATTAATTTCTCCTAGTTATATAACAATAGTAGTGAAATGACTATATAACTTCATTTGTTTTAAAATTGAAGGTCATCCGTTTGCATTAAGTTAGATTTTTCATGTGTATGTTTTACTAAATTCACCACTATATGTATGCTGAGTATATTGCAGTTACTACTAGTATAAATTTAGGTAGCGAGTTGGGGGGTGGTGGTGGTGGTTGTGGTGCGGGGAAGGAAGATGGCAGAGAGATAATTGAGAAAGCCCTGGGTTTGGACTGATATAATAGAAGCTGATTTTGGACGTAAAGAAGTTTTATTGGTTTTGCATGAGATGGAAAACATGCTGCAGCTTGGGGAATTGATATTTAGACTCTTATTTTCAACCTGGGAGATGAGAAATATAGAATGCTATGGTCATATAGAAGCACTTCAATTGAATGTTGTGGCTTTTATTCCACACTGTATATGCTATGTTTATCATTACTGTTATTTACTTTTCCACTTCTGAGCTTTTCTTTCTGATGCTATTTTGCTCAATGTAGCTTTATTAGACAACAGCAAATTATAACGCTATTATATGAAAGTTTTTGCAATCAATGCACTTATTTTTGCTAGAAAATATGATGGAATATTAGAAAACAGGGACTTGTATTATAAAAACATGCTTTGTAACATGCTAGTTTTCAATGCCCTCTGATTAATTCATACCTCTTTTTAGAGTAATCTTTGAAACTTCTGCTCCTACAACAGTGTTTTAACTCTGAATATTGCATTCAGTTGAAACAGCAGTGCACATGGATCTCAAATTTCCACTGTTCTTGATCTGCCATGGGTTTGTGCACGTCTCCTAACCCATACTCTGCCTCCTCCTCAAGGGAGACCACCCCCTTTCCTGTACATAGACAGTAATTTGCACTAAAATCCTGGGCGCTGTCGCATGCAGAAAAGCTAGCCTACGCTGTTAGTATTGTGAACAATTGGGATAATACAAGTTATCAGTTGATTTCTGGTATGATGATTTGGGGTCTTTCACAAAGAATATAAATCTGAGGCAAAGATGATAGGCAAGGGGAAACAAATTAGTGTATGTTATGTTTTCAAATGCTGACAGTATTAATGACTTAATCTTTGATTGGGAAAGTTTTTCCCAAGAACACATAACACTCCAAAAGGTGTTGATAACCACCTATACCTTCACACCTTTTACATCACCAAAATATTAATATAGACATATTTCAGTCTGGTGTTCTTGATGTTACTTAGGTATGATTGTTTTCAGTTTTCCCTTTTTTATTTTACACTTATATCAGTGAATGTTAATTTACTTTATCTACCACTACTTAGGTGCTCTGTAGTTAATGTTTAGAGAACCATTTTTGTGCTAATCCCATCACTCATGATAGTAGGTATTTTAACAATTTCATTCTGGCTCACGTAATAAAGATTATCTACAGAAATGAGACTTAAGGTCTCTAATTCCAGTTCGCCCTCCATGGATAAATATAACAGCCCTATTAAAGTGTGAAGAAATGTGGGATCACTAATGAATCAACCTTCTACTTTGTTTCATTATTTTTAGTTTCAGGTACCTCCATAATGCATTTTTCTTAATCACAGTAAATAAACCTACCTCTTAAATGTAGTAGATTTATGAATCTCATAAAGTAGGAGAAATAAGGAATAAATAAGTGAAATAAGCAGCACAATACATAGGCATTATGCACTCACCATTTGCAAAATATCATCTAATTACTACAGAGAAATCATCACTCACTACTATGAAGAACTAATCAGTTGATTAGTTAGTTGACTAATAAGTCAGTGTGTCTGCGAAACAATGAAAGCTTTTTGGAAAAGCCACCTGCAATGTTGTCTTTTTAGGTAGATTTTGTATAATAGGTTATTTAAAATTCAGCTGTAAATTATACTTCACCAACTTTACATAGAATTTCCTGTTACCACGCACACAGAGAAAATACTGCAAGGACCGAGACTACCACACAGCTTGCAAGTTATTTTGTGGAGGATCATTTTTACTTTAATAACAATGTCTATTGGAAATTTGCTATGCTACAAGAATAGCTTTATGTGAAATCTTGTGAATTTGGAATATTAATGTCAGATAAATTACTTGTAAATTGAATTTCTAGAATGCAATTGATTGTGTTTGCCTGGGATGAATAAGGAATTATTCACACTGTTATCTAAAACTTAGATATGCTGCTTCTGAGCAAGTCAGAGAATAATCTAGGAATATTTCTGATAAAGTGCAGTGTATTTCACATTGCCTGAGATTACTTGAGAAACAGAAAAGCAATGTTTTCATAAAGTATATCTTTAAATCATCTTTTATAGGTAAGTTAAATTTTGAATTTGCGATTTATTGAAAGCAGAAGTATCAAAACCTTTCTACTTTCATCTCTGAGACGATGTACTTCTTGAATTCTTTGCGTATCTTCAGACCTTTTTATTTGTTGATGGTTGGGTTTTTCTATACCCAGCACAGATTTAAGTTTGCTATATTCCTTACAATGTTGCTCCCAATTTATGTTATTGACCAGTATTTTCCAATGGTTATGAAAAACACAGGGGTTATAAGACATAAAAATGGATAGATGCTTGATTTTATTCTGGCATTCAAATTGCTTAGCTATAAAAGCTTTTTTCCACTTGTCAAGAGGGAAGTGATTCTTGTGAGTTCTGCAGTGGCAGACCTTAGTAACAGGTAAAATCCATCCAGGAGGGGAAAGAACAGTGGAAGGTCTCTTAATTAGCTTTCTAATTTACAATGAAAGTACATTTTTTATTACTCATAAGTAACTTGTAACCTAACATGGTGATATAACTTGAAAAAATAATTTTGTTTTGATTGCAAAGGAATCCACTGCTTTCTGAATGCCAAGTTAACAATTAATATCTTGCTTCTGAAGCAGAAATTTACTTCCTCATCTAATGAATGAAGAAAGAAACTCAAATGAATACAATAAACAAGATTTTCTCAAAAAAAGCAACACGGTTGCAATTGATTTGAAAAAAGCAATAGCAGGCGTATGTCATGTGTCATTATAGGAGAGACCTGGCGACAGTATTATTCATTATGTGGTTTCAGAGTGCCCTAAATTAGAGTATAAGATTATTGGAAGTGGATGATTTCCCCAGATTACTGCTTAATAGTGACTAAAGGGCCCACATTACTCATATTTGCAATGAAAATAGTGCCAAAAAACAGCAGTAGTTGACTGGAATGAAGTGTGGAGCCCCCAGGGTTTTAGCTTGAGATGCAGCTTAATTGTGTGTCTCTTGCTTAATACAAATGTCCCTGAGTTTCTAAGGCTGATGTGCTTTCAGCACTTGCAAATTGATCCAGCAGTTTCCAAAGTATTTACTGGGTTTTGTCTTTGCTGCTTTCTGAACAAATTATTATAATGACTTTGCAGACTAAAGTAGGTTTTCCTGTTTTTTACTGTTTATCATTACCGAATGCTATATTCTTTCAGCTTCCTGTCAGCTTCTCTTTCTCTCATTTATCTGCTTCTGTAATTGTATCATTGGAAGAGGGTTAGGATCTGAATTCTCATGAATGGAACCTTCCTTTTGCACCTGTAGAAAAATAGGCACATAAGAATGACCCAGCTGGGATACTTTTGCTGTAATATAACTGAAGTGTTGGTCACTTTAGAAAATGAAATATAAGAGTAGTGAGTTACTTTTCAACAAAGAAAATAATATTTTCAAGCAGATTTATTACAGCACTTCTAGGAAGAATTTTAAACATCATATTTCTTATACTTTTAGTGGCATATGCTAGCCCAACTTGATTAATTCTTTGCTAAATTAGGTAGGTTATGCATAGAGCAGTCTTCTAGAAAAACTAAATTAGAAATTACCTAAAATTTATGCAATCTTTTTGAAAAAAATCATGTTGTATTTCTTTCATGGTGTTTAGAATTTGTCTCTATCACATCCCATGAAATGAGGCAAAAATATTTTGTTCCTGTGAAAGAAAATTATAGTGTCACATGATGATGCTGGATGGCAGTGCAGTATGAGTTTTAATTCAGTGCTATGTTGAATTCTTGGTATGCCAAACTCAGAACAGATGTTTAACCGCTGTGCTTCTATTCCCTGCTGGTAAAATGGAAGCAAAAGTACTAACTTTTTGCCTATCCAAAATTTAAGGTGTAAGTAGCAAAGACTAACATTTACATAGAAAATG
The DNA here is from genome assembly GCF_023634155.1 of Falco peregrinus. Taxonomy (NCBI): domain Eukaryota; kingdom Metazoa; phylum Chordata; class Aves; order Falconiformes; family Falconidae; genus Falco; species Falco peregrinus. Next base: position 74,760,903 of record NC_073725.1, on the reverse strand, counting down.
CCTTGGGAAAGGACCTCAAAAAGTCTACTTTTCAGTCTACTTTGAAAAGCAAGGCATGGAACTAAAGTATTTAAGTGATCTATTACAAATAGAGAAATGAACAGTGGAAGAAGTTATTTCTATTTTGTATCCTGTCTGGCAAAGGTCATGATTACTACCGTACCTCCAATATCTCATAAATTTGAATAGGGTATAAAAGAAACCACCCCAGTTCCTGAAAATAATGCTTACATTCTTTGAAATCAGAGGGATCAATTACAGTTTTGGTGTCAACGTGGTTGGTTCAGTTAGAAAGTAACCAGGATTAATTGGTAGAATCTGTAAATAGTAGCTGATTAAAACCATGATCTTAAATATGTGTTCAAGATAAACTGAACTGTTGTACATTCTGAGTGGTACTGCCCTTAATGTTGATGTTGTGGCTGTGTTCCTCCAAGAGCAAATTTCTGAAGAGGATCGTTAAATATTATTTCCTTTAGCTTAGAAGATTAATAAGATCTCTTACAGTGTTTAACAAAATTTTCAAGGAACATTTATAAATTTGGTAGATCTGGGGTTTTTTAATATTTGTTAGAGATGTTGCTGCCTGAATTTAGAAACTTACAGAAATGAAGTTATTTATTACATTGTCTTAATTGCAAATGTCTACCTTTGAGAAATTACATTTGTGGTTCATATTACTGCAATACAATAAAATACTAACTGTGAAACAAGAAGCATGATACTGGAGAATCCCTGAGGTGTAATGCAATTAATACAAAGGATGAGTATCAGTAAAGGTGTCTGGGGTCATTTGATATAATAATTTTTTAATATTTAGGAGAAAGTCAAGATGAAGAATAACATTGATCTAGTTCATGCTAAGGTGAGAACTCCAAATTTGGAGACAGAATTTTTATAGGAGAAAACCTGTATGAAAAGTACAAATTACATTCAAAAAACAGAAGGAAATTCTTTTTATAATAGGTAAAGCAAACATACATGATCTATCACATAATAAGATTTTTTTGTGATCAGTATTTATCTCACATATTTTTTAGATGAGGTATTAGAGGATGAAAGCTACATTCCATTGTTCTGTGTGAAACCCCACTGCTATTATTATATCCCTTCCACTTCCACGTAGAAAAAAACCATTTATTTCAAGATGATGTTTTCCTCCCCGCAAGTCTAATATTGTTGTTCCACCTCTTGGGGAAAGAAAGGACATCTTTGGTTATATTATGTTTTTCCCAAATAATAAAAAAAAATACTTTCACTGTATCAGTAAACAGGTGAACAAGTGCAAAAACCTTGTTCTTCAATAGGGGTTTCGTTAGATACAAGGTTTGGTCTGACAGAGCTTGCATAATGTCATTACCTGACATACAGGACATGTTCAGCACAAGGTGACTTCTGTTGTGTTCTGACCTTGCAGGTTAGACTAGCTGGTTGTGATAGACCTTTACTGGCCTCAGAATCCCTGGATCTGACTCCCCCCTTCAGTCCTTTCTTTCCTTGGCTCTGGGGAATGTTGCATTGCTCCCAGTGTCCTGAGAATACTTGCAGCTCTGCATTAAGACAACATTTTTGAAAGTATACACAAAGAATATATATCTCCAGCTTTCTTAAGATGGAATGTATTTCTACATTGCATTTGCTTCAGTAAGGGCAAGGGGGATTGTTGCTTTTTATTCTCCCTGAAGCATCAAAGAATAGACCCAGCTAGAAATAGATAAGCGTGAAAATACCTCAGGTGTCTAGATGCTACGTCTTGTTCATATGCCAGTGTTAATAACAGTTGACCAAATACAGGACAGGAATCTATTTTTTTCTCAGATCATCTGGGACCTTCATTTTTGTCCTTGGGCATTGTCTGCAACAAAGGAAATAGTTTGTCCTCTGGTTTCAGCTGGATGTGTATCATGTAATCAAACTCCTTGCCATTTTGGGAACAGTTGTGGTTTGCCCTGCACTGATATCTGCATTTTTACTTTTTCCCACCTCTTCTCCTGCCCACTCTAAGGTACACTGGGACTGTTTTTCTGCTCTGTAGGCTGGATGTCAGACCAGGTGATTTGGTCCCTACTGTCTTTCATTTCTGTGGAAGCTGTGAAGTTCAGGTGTTCTAAATGTGACTCTGTTAGTTAGGTACTGTCACAAAAATCACTTGTGTGCCTTCTGCCTCAATATTCCTATCTTCAAAACTTGGATATTATTTAGCATCCTCAGACATCATACATATTAAATATTTGTAACAAAAAATTAGAAATTTTAAGTGTTATTAAAATACTCATCTGAATAAAACAAACAATTTGGACTTGTGTTGCCACATATAAGAGCAAGACTGGGACTCAGACCAAATAGCCATTGTTATTCAAATGCTACACATTTTTTGTTAAGTGAATACTTACCCTTAATCTTTAGAGTTGAATGGTTGGTTGTCTCATCTTTGTAATATTCTTGTTACTTCTTTTCATGGCCAAAAGATGTGTGGTTTTACCCATGCTGGTAATATGCATATCTATTAAATACGGTGTCCCAAAATGCAAAGTATGCAAGGGAATACTAATTGGAAGTACTCTATTTATTTGTCTTTCAGGAAAAGTATCTGTGTAGTATAATAGTATCTCTCAGGGCTAGAGATCCTGGAAATCACATTCACAGTAACAGCAATCTACTTTCTGCTAAAGATAGTAGGAGACAGAACTTTGCTGGGAGCACTGTCCTTTATGTCTCTTCTGTTGTATGAAGCCAAAGCCTAAGGCAGTTAGGTAACACATATTATTAGGGGCAAAACTTCTATAGTATTCAGGGAGTAAATATTCACCACTTCTGTGTTAATCAAGAAAGAGAGCACCATGATTGTTGATGATAAAAATAAATGGAGGAGTATCTGCTCCTCCATAGATGGAATCTTTGAAAGTAGAACAGACTAGACAGCAGCAAATAGGCAAGCCAGCAGTGCAGTGTGTGCATGGAGCTGTGCAAAGTGAAGGTTATCTCTTTTTACTTATTCACAGAATAACTGAAGAACCTCAGTTGCATAGGTCTCTGGAAGGAATCTGTACTTTCCCTCTATTTTCCCCCCAAAATATAGTTAATCTTTATTTCAAGTTCACAGTAGGGCGTTTCTGCTAAGTCTTTGCATAACCTTTGCATGCACTATATTCTCACTACTTGTTTATTATGTTGGCTGAAAAATAAACTTTTTCAAGGAACTTGCATTCTTTCAGTAACTAATATCGTATCCCTCTGTTCATTGTCTACATTAATCAGTATATCACTTTAATGAAGCAGTGAGCTTGGTTTGACATAAAAGGAGACACACCTGTGAAGAGCTTTCTTTTCATTTCACAAAGCTGCACAACCATACATTTAGTGCAGATGTAAGCTATATGCTTCATCAATTAATTAATGTCACCACTAACAGCCTGTTATGATAATAAAAACTTTTTGTGAGTTTTACTCCTCATGGAGAGTAGAGTATACACTGATACGCTTTTGCTCTCAATTAGACTGTCACCGTAGCATATAAATGGTGCTTTTGATGTCAGGTCGTGGAAGATGGGCCAGCGGAAGGGAAAGCAACTGTTCTGCTCAAGCACATAGATTTAAGACTGAAGAATGAAATGTCTTAATGATATTTAGTTAAGCTCTAATAATGATATTGATGTGCCCACTGTATTGGCTTGAAAGTTGTGCTATTTGTAGAACAGATCCAATCTAATTCTTTGATTAAATGTATGTGGTATTACATAATCAAAGGTACCATCTGAAGCAGTGTTTATTCTCATGTTTGTATGTCTTTGGAGCAGAGCTATGCCCACTGTTGGTAACGAAATGTTTACTAAAAGTTTTGGAAATATATTTTAGCAACATATAATATCTATTGACATGATTCAATGCAGTTGCACATGAAATATGTGGGTTTTATTTAGGAAAACTCTTGGATATTTTTTGATTGAGGCTTTGTCTAGAAAATTGCTATTCCAAGTGCATCTCTATTCTCTAAGAAAACTATTTTAATATTCTGAGAGAGAATGTGATGTATTCCTAATGAAAGGATTTTAAATAATGATTCTAAATTTTTCACACAGCTGAAGCCCTGAGATGATGTCTTTCCATCTTCAGGAAACTTCCTAGTCATATTAAGCACCCTGGATTAAAAGCCTCAGTATTTCACAGTTTGAGGTGACAGGTGTGGTACTACCAATACTTTCCTTTGTAGGACTACAGTTGCTATCACTCTAAATGGCCAAAGTTATTAAAACAACAGACGTTGCTATTTTTCATTCATAACATACAAGTTGAGACAAATTTTATGGACTTTAAAAATGTAATTGTAGCTAGGTAAATATTTTAAATTTTTGAAAAATTAGCAGATAGGCTATAATCAACACAAAACTGACTTTGTATTGTATAAGAAAATGCTTTACTTTTAATTATAGTTGCTTTTTGTTGTCTCATTTTAAGGGGATGTTAAAAGATAATATAGGTAGAAGGAAATATTCAAGCATAGTTTAAAAGAACATTTTGGAGAATACAGTTTTCCAGAGCAACCCTGTAAAGCTTTCAGGGTGAAAACAACTTCTTTCATTCCAGAAATTCTGCTGAAGTGCTTTTATGTCTAGTGTTCTGTTTAATGTTTCTATATATACTTTTTTTAAAGCTATGTGAACACCTGCAGAATGAAAGCCAGTGATAGTAAAATGAAATACCAGTAACCTTTCAAAAATATGTATGGAACATGATTCAGTTTTGGAATCCATCTGACTTACACTGAGCACAAAGTAGATGTGTTCAACTGGCAAGCTCATAGTGGTTTTTTTTTTTTTTTCTTCTTCTTATAAATAATAATAGCATGACATGTGGAGGTACCAATATTTGAAATCCAAGTCTGTTTTTTTGCATGAGGTCACCTTTGTGAAATATGAGGAATAATTTTTGAAAGATGGTTGTAAGAAAGGTCTTTTGCTGTGGAAAGAATATAGAGTGACATTCTTCCTCACAATATACTTGCAGAAATGTATCTTAAGCTATGCTGCAAAACAGACAGAACTCTGGGCAGCTGTTAAATCTCAGCATTGTCAAACATCCATTCGGATAAAGAGGTCTTTGGGATTTTCCTTTACTTTTCAGTTAGGGAGATTTCAATATAAATTTTCTTTGAACTCCAGAAAGGTGTTTTCAGTCTGAAGCAGAAAACTGGTAAAAACATGGTTCTTAGATGAACTGATGAAAATACTGAGGTGCAGTTCTGTAGGACTGATACGATGCTTTAACAAGGCTGAGTAGGGCAGATATAAAAACTATTTTTTCTGTGCAAATGAAACAATTACAAAGAATAATTAAGATGGAGAATTTTAGAGACAATTCATTAAGGGATTACCAAGCATTTTAGTGAAACTGTAACTATGAAGATACCAAAGTCATATTTACATTTAATACTTAAATAGCTCTCACCCCAAATCTGTTGTAAAATCACTGCATTTATTATGCTTATATTCAGTTCAGTCACAACAACCAATACAATATATAGGTCTGTTTATAGGATACATCCTATATAGCAGCAGTCAGAGAACTGTCAGAAGTGCTCCAAATGAGGCAGCTGTGGTTTGAGCCCTGGCTTGTAACATTCTTAATTTCCAGCTTTTACTATTGGATATCAATGTGACCTTCATAATTTCCTCTTTTGTAGTATCAGCAGTTGGTGTCAGTAAGACATCTTGTAAGATGCACTGAGAAATTCCAATGAGTAAACATGGAAAAATTAAAAGCCAGATTCTGGTTTATTGTCTACTTTTTTAATGTGAAAAGGTGAAGCCCTGAAGTCTCTATGTTTCTAACGCTACTTTTGCCTGACTAATCCTCCAGTATTGAAACCTTAAAACACTGCAGTAATTTTATTCCATTTTCTAGTCAGTTCACTGTAGGACTGAAAGGATTTTAATTAGACTTACTTCACAAGCTGTACTGAGACCATCAGCAATGCCTGTACACGAAATGAAAAAGTAAATGAAGCAAAAAGATGCTCTAATTTCAGGCACGTTTTATTGGGGTTGACAATGTTAACTTACTTAGTAGGAAAGTACTCTTTTCAATGCTGGAATTACTAGAGGAATTCTGTGGTCTGTGGCATGCAGAAGGTTGCATTAGAGCATCATAAATAGGCTGCCTTACCATGTAAAGTTTTTATTGAGAGCTATTTTGGCTAGCACATAGGTTGCATATATAATGTATTGTTTTCCTTCCTTTTCTCATTCAAGTTTGAATAACAGGTGACATTTAGAGCAACGTTATTTACGTGGCATTCACAAACCTACACACCACTGTGTAGTATTGTGTTCAACGTATTTTCAGAGGGAACAATAGAGTTCATTTAAAAATTCTTTTTTTCAACTATGAATAAGTCTGGTTAAAATACATTTAAATATCCAGGTCTAGTGAGATTTGGGCATAAAGCTGTAATGTAGCAAACAGAACAACAACTTCAGTCATTACGGCACAGAAATATTTTGTAGAAATCTATTGGGCCTTATTTTGTAATTCGCTACTTTGATAATCAAATTCTATTTGATGTTGTTCATTCAGCACCCCCTATTTAAATTAATATTACTGGAATTTTAACCTACTAGACCTTTCAACCACAATTTGATTTCTCAGTAACTATTAAAAATGAAACATTTGCTACTTATCAAAACATTAGTGGGTATTTTGTCTGATCAGTAAGCAAAACTGTATGGCAGTAATAAAATTTATAAAATGACAATTATTTGCATAAGGCTCTGTCTAAAGACAAGCAAAAATTTACAACTTTTTAGCTTTATTATTATTCTCCATGTAACTGTTAAACGGCTTGTTTTACTTGCTAAGCAGGTTAAGAGATGCTACTGTATATAACTCGTGGACTGAGGCACACAGTGGCCTAAAAATAGGGAATAACATGGGACTAAATTTGAATTTGCTTGTTCCCATTTGCAGTTTCTTAACTGACAAACTGTTTCCTATTCATTTCAATGGGACTAGTGATGGATCATACTATAGTGTAAGGAGACATACTGAACAGGTCTGTGGGTCTAAGAAGGATGGCATATTTGTCACACATCATATGGTGAGTTATACCTGCTGTCTTTTGTGCTCAGTAATCCCGTTATACTCAAGGAGTATGCCGTATGAAAGAGAGCAGATGGTTCTGTCTCTGTGGCCTTCCTTCAGAATTTCTGTCCTGTTTTACTGTGGGAGACACACTGAATAGGTGCATTTGCTGTTCATTTCTACACAGGTCTCAGTTTTCCATCTGAAAGCAAAATCTGGGGTCATTGTGTGAAGCAGAACTTTAAAGCGTCTGGTTCCTTAACTCCATTTTTTATCAGACATGCTTTTTGTAGTTCTGGTATGGTTTAATGTAGTTTATATTCGCTGGTCAAAATTTAGAAAATGCATTTTTCTTCCTTCTTCCTCCCTCCTCTGAATCAGACTGGTGTTTTATTACTTCCCTCCAGGGAGCAAGAGGTAACATTCCCACCTTTTCAAAGGGAATTTTGCTTAGGAAGCTTAGCTGGATTCTTCTCCAAAGATTACAGTTACTGACAACAGATATTTTCTTTCATTCAGCTCGTTCTCCCCCAGAAAGTAACAAAGATGCCCCTCAAACTTTCTGAAGTTTTTATTCCCATCAGTTATTGTAATCTAATATATAAGCTAAGAAACTTGTAGCTATTGCAAGACTGTTCACACTCTTTAGAAGCAGGATATTGTGTGGGTAGTTTAATATTTTATTGCAGTTAATAGGTTTAGTCTTTTTAGAGTGGCAGGGGGGAAGTGTCTACAGGACTTTATTTCAAGTATTGTTTACTTTTATTGGAGCAGACAACTAAACCAATCAATTTAGCTATTGCTAGAAGCTATGGTTTCATTTGTGGTGGTTTGTTCCCCATCTTTGTCTCCCAGTTCCTAAACAGCTATGATTTGCCTTCATGCTTAGGACAGCTGGCGTTGTTAACCTCTGCTTTAATCCTGGAGCCTCAGAAATCTCCTACTGTCTTAATACAAGGACAATTTTTAACATGGAGAAAAGGTTTGCAGCCCTCAACTTGATACTCCACAGCAACTGATGTAGCAAGCAGTGGACTATATTTATTTGGGGGGGGGAGGTGTTATGCCATGGAATTTACTGGAAAGCAAGTTAGAAGAGTATGAGTCCAGGCTTTTGGGATGGGATACAATGAATTATTGATAAATGGTTTATGTGTGGAAGTTCAGAATTATTACAGTAAAACTGAGAGCCCAAGGTCAGATGGTGGCAAGAGTCTGAATGTATTGCTGATTTGATTGCTAAGGTTCAAATGATTAGCAATTCCTGCCTTCGGGTGAGTATTGCCCTGCTTTTTAAAATTTGTATACTGGCTTGTATAATTCATCACACTTCTTTCTAAGTGTGAGTGCTTCAGACTAGTACAATAAGATATGTTTACACCCATGATTGAAGGAATATGCAGGTAAATATTTGGTGACGGAATGGGGCAGTGTTCATATGGCTCTGTCAGCAGCTGTAGAATGGTATATTTCTTTTTTAAAAGCAGATAAAGGTGCAGCACAGAAATTACAGGACTTTGAATTTCGTGTTTGTAATGAAAAGCGTTCAGTATATCAGCTGAAGATTACGGGTCTGTTTCTACAGTGTTCCTTCTTTAAGATGATTGAATCCTAGATTTTAGAAACAGTAGCCTACCACACTTGAAGATAGTCTGAGCTTTATGTTGCAGATTAAAAATCACAGCTTCCTCATCTGGAGCTCTAACACTCTGCTCCCAAAATCCACTGTGAACACTAGAAATGATGACCTGCTTTCCAGAAGTCCTGAAAATGTCACTGACTCTGTTTTGAATTTTGAGTACTCAAGAGGCCTAGGAAAAAAACCAAAAAAAATAAAAGAAAAAAAGTTTAGGTGAATGAAAATAATTTGAGGTGAATAGTCTTAAGGGGAAAGATGAAAACTGTCTGGCACTGAAGCCTTTGCTATCCCCAGAATAGGCCGTTTTCTCATAATAAATGATCTACCTTAGAAAAGGTAGGGAGCAAGGGGTGGGACAGGCAGAGCATGTTCTTCACAGACATTGATTTGTTGGCATCTCTTTGAGACTCTTACTGGTATCTTTTTCAGAAGAAAAGAACACAGATGGGAGACTAACTCAGGTGTTTTAAACATATCCTTTTCTGCCAGAAAGTGATTATATTCATTGCCACCATTAACCCCATTGACTCAGTCACTGCACAGTGTCTGAAACTGCACTTCTGAAACACTTCAGCATGGAGACATTGTCAGCCTTGATAATCAGGCTGAAGTGTAAGGCACTGCTGCTGCCTATTGAACAGCTTTGAGCACAAATAACTTCCTTTTAATATGGACAGAAAGACTAAGTGAAGTTTTAATCAAGCAAAAAAGGCTGTCTGAGAATACTGAAATGCCAGACCTTGTGGTATTTTGACAATATTGGATTTATCTTCTCTGCACCCCTGTAACTATTTCAATTAGCTTTTGTCTGTGTTTTTACAGAATTGGTTTTTGTTTAATTTCAGCTTAGTTTGCTGGTAAACTGCATGCATTTTTATTTTTTTTTTACCTTCACATACTTAATCTCTTTATCAAAGATGTAATGTATACTTTGGTTTTAGACACAATGTGCATTTAGTGTAGCGTACTAATGTTGCTGTATTTTTATTTCCTTTGTTATTGTGTTGTTGTTTTCTCTTTAAATATGGCATTTAAATATAAAATACCCTGTACTCTTCCTACTTAGAAGCCCTTAATAAGAGAAAGGATGTTGCAGATGTATTGCTTCTGAGTGTCAAAGGGCTCAGCTTTCGTGTAATGCTTATACATACCTAAACAGACAATTTTCTATGTGTATCTTGGTCCTGCCAGCTGAGTGAGGTGTAGAAAACCACGTTTCTGTGGATTCTCTACTGTGTTTGGGACAATTGCTCAATTACCTTGAAACTACATTAAAGCCTTAGATTAGTCATGGATTTAGAGGTAGGTACATTTTATATCAAGTGATTTATGTAAGTAATCTGATTTTGAGAAACTGTATTAAACATTTCAGACTTTATTGCAAGGGGCTGTATGGGTTTTTTCTTCCTTTTTTTCCTGCTCTTGGTGGTAGCTTAAACTCCCTGATGTTTGGCTAGGAAAATACTTTAATTTGTGATGCAAAAGTTTACAAAAGACAGAAACACATATATCATACATTAAAAACAAATTACAGGGAGGTTATTCAGCACACCTGTGCCATTAATCACAGATAGAATCAGTCTACTCATGTTACACACTTCTTAAAAGCACCAGAGTAAAATGCATTTTTCTGAAGCAGGGTTAAATAGACTCCCTTTGACATATATTGCTAATGCTGGAACCAAATTGATTGCTAACATTTTTTACTTCCTGACTACATTTTTACATATGAGAATTTATTAGTGAAGATGGATACATTTCTCACAAAAGCTATCCTTGTTTTTTTTGGGGGGGGTGTTTGGGTTTTTTTGGGGGGTGTGTGTATGTGTGATTTTTGGTGGTGTTTTTTTTCTTTCACTTAATTTGTGAACATAAACCCCCAAAAAGCAAAACTCTTCTGGAGAAGAATTTTATGTTATTGGCAGTTAAAAAATGTATCCTCCTTATTGTTGTTTTATTTTATTTTAATTTTATGTAACTAAGGAAATGACTAAGCTGTAGTAAAATTTGATATCAAATGATGCCAAAGCAATAGTCTTAGTATTAGTTCACATATATTCTGGAGAACGGCAGAGGACAAACCAATCATAATATGACTGAAAAAAAAGCAGGAAATTTGCTGATACTCAGTAGAAGTCAGTTTGGTATAGGACTTCTTAGGATGTATGATAAATGGCTCTTAACATTGCATATTGCTGGCAAATAAAAATTATAAAAAAAAAAAATTCCAAATGAAATACTTTCTCTGTTGTGTATCTAATTAAGTATCTTTTTTTTCCCCTTTGAAACCCATTTTGTACTGAGCAGTTTCTTTGAGACTGGACCTGTCAAGATGTTAAAAAAAAATCCTTAAGATTCATTTGCCTTTAACAGATTGGAGGCTTCAGTCAGCAAAATCTAGCATTTTCAATCCTAATTAAAACTTCGATTTGCATTGTATAGAGTTATCAGCTGGAAAAGGATGGTGCATGGCACTAGAGGCAGAAGGGAAGAATGTGCATACTTTGCTACTGAACATCCAAGGGTCGTTGTTTTCTTCAGTGTACAGTAGTGCTAGCCTTAATTTCATGTATTTATGCAATATGAAATAAAAAATAAGACTGCTTTCCCAGGCAAGAGGAAAAAAATGTTCTTGTTCACAAGAGATTATGTCAAAAAGTTAATTTGAAGGAAGGGGAAAAACTATAGGCTAATGTGGGAGCAAGAGAGCAGTACCATTAATTTGTGGTAACAGCAAATTATGACTTATAGTTGCAGTGAGAGGTTGGTTTCAGAAATAAATTGTTTTGAGGGATATTTGCTTAGATGTGTGTATATATATTATGAATGAACCTTCTCAGCCTCTACCAGAACCAATATAGAACTAGTAACATTGTTTATAATATAGTATAAAACAGAAATAGTAACAATTACGGCTGTTGTAAGTACCATAGGTTGTACCCTTCAGCCCACAGATACACTCAGAACAAGCAATAATTATTACCCAACCATTTTTTTAAGGGAGAGAGAGACTTTGAGACGTATAAAGGTTCTGTAGATTCTAGCAAAAGACATCCAAGATGAAGAATATGAAAGAATATGAGCTTGCCTCAAAGCAATTCTGACAATATCCTTTGTAGAAATGGAAGATAAGATTCTCAGTTGCCAGATCTACATATTGTGTTGTTGAATCAAGTTCTACATTTTTCTTTCTTAAACTGTCAGTAATTTCCTAGTGTCACTGTGCAAGTCTTTCTTTACTTCCAGTCTAGAAGGATTTGCTGATTGCTGGTAATTCTTTGATCACTTCTTCAAACAACTGATCATAATAATTATAATGCTCTTACTTAATGAGGCAGCACTCCTCTAAGGACTAAGCAAATATTATTTATGGCTAAAGTAATTTAGGTACAGAGAAGTTTAAATCATCATGTAGTACCCAAGGGAAGGCTTCACTATTTCTGTCTAAGATTTCTCGAAAGAAATATGAGTACTTGCATCCTATAAGATTTGCTTGGTAGATCTGATGCTCATCAAATTGTACAACTTTTTGTGCATAAATATGAGGACATTGCATAGATCTTTGCTGTGATAAAATCAGTTCTTTACAAATGAACAGTTTCTCCAAGATTTACTGCAGTCATCAGTCTGGGATCTTTTATACTTTTCAGCTCTAATACCCCTTCTTCTTCTGTTCACAAAAAGAACCTATGTAAAGGTAATGCGTAGGGATGATAGTTTTTTCAGGGGTTTGGTTGCATCTAATTTCTGTTTATAACCTGTATTGTTTAGGAATAGGAACGAAAAGAACCCCTGCCAGATTGCAGTCTCTTAACTAAAATATCTATGCCAGCACCAACCCTGGTAGTGATACCGTGGTATGAGTGAGGATTGTCCTTTGGCAAAAGATGGCTTAAAAAGTGGGTAACACCACATCAGAACAGTTTGGCTAAAAGTAGGTTAAGCCACACCAGAATGGTTTACGTTGCTGACCTGAGTTATAACCTGGGGAAGACTACCATTCAATCAGAAAATACAAATTACTCTGATGATTTTCATGCAGTAATGTTTGATTTAACCTACTGTACAGTTCTGTAGGGTTGTCCTCTTAAACCTTAGCTCCCATGTGTGATTGCCATTGCATAAGTGGAACTAAATTCAAGCTAACATTTGGAGTGAGTAGGGATATGAAAAAATGTGCAAGGAAATGCTTTAATAGCAAATAATATTTAGAATGCTGCATAAAAATATAGCTATACTAAGGTTAGCCAAGTGACTTTTTTTGCTCACTTTACTTTTTTATTCCCAATAAAACCTATCTTTGACATTTCATGAGGGGCCTCTAAAATGATGCTGGGAAGTGCTTTGTCAAAATGGTAATAGAACATTTGATGTAAGTATACTCCAGAGGCCCTGTATGCCAGCCAACAAAAATGAAAAAAATAGCAAGGATCTCTTCCAAAAACAAACAAGCTAATTATGTTAGCAAACTACATAGTGAAGGCAGCCTTACTATCCTTGGTCTCTGAAAACATTACCATCCATTGAATTTTATTTGCTCGTTGTCAGTCCATGGAGTCTCAACTGGTTCTTCCATAAATGATTCATAAGGGCAAAGGTCGTTAAAAATTTCCACATCATCCTGAACAATCCCCTGTCTCTTATAATCTGCTACTTCTTCCTTTCATATTACACCATGCTTCTTTCCTTTGCACCACAGTTCTCCCATATTACAGTTCATTTCCCTTGCATATTACCCTTATTTTCTTTTCCCTTATTTTATCTGAATTTCTTGGTATATAGAGTGGAACGTGATATATTTCTTTCTTATGTCTGTCTTTGATTCAGAGATAGCTGAATATGACGAGAATTTATACCAGGGACAGATTTTGTTCATTTCAAATAGAAGTGACCTATGGGAGAAAGAATTTATTGAAAGGTAATGACATTTGCTGCTAGTTCAAAACTGAAGGGAGCTAGAGGGTCAGGCGGTTCAGTGAAAGGGGCAAAAAATTTAAAATGAATGGAGTAGATTAAGACGATCATGTTAAATTGCCTATTTTCCACTTGAAGCAAGGAAAATTCTCATAACAGGCTGGGGCGGGGCGGGGGAAGCACAACCAAAACTGTAGAATGTTGTTAATATCTTCAAAACTAATAAATTAAGACAAAAGAAAATGATGGCAAATCTTAAAAAAAAAACCAAAAAACCCAAAAAACCCAAACCAAACAAAAAGAACACCAAAGCAATGATTTCTAGCAACCAAGTAAATAAATAATTTTATTTTTAAATGCAACAGAATAATACTGAAGATAATAAAGTCTTAGATTACAGCACCAAAAATGCCAATTTCCCATTGAGGGTACCCTCCTAGAATTATCAAAGTCCTATCCTAAACAGCACAAGATTTTTCTTTCTAATGGACAACAGTTATTTAGAATGGGTAAATCGTACTATTTATCTCTACACTGAGATCACTGGTAATAATGGACCTTTTTTTTTCTTCATGATTGCTTGAATTTAATTTTTTTTAATGAGGATTTGAGGATGCACCTACTGAAATTTCTGGAAATTATTAATCTTACCTGTTTCGTTCCAAAACAAAAGTTTCAAGATTTTATGCTTGGATGTAATCAACTGTGTTTACTCACTTGAATAAATATATTTTATTCAACGGTTATAAAGAGGATTTTAAATACTTAGTATACCTATGGTCTGAATGAGCGGTCAGTGCCATCTACAAGATGATGTTGTTTCTTAACAGCATACACATTACATATATAACAACATACACATGCATTACAGAAATACACATTATTTTTGGATCAGAGACACCCCCCCTCCTCTTTGAAAGTTCTTTTTTATTTTGAATCAAAGCACTTAAACATTTTCATTTACAATACTTTGTTTCCTACAGTAGACTTTCTCCTTATAGACATTAGTATCGCATTTGTTCCAGTAAAATGTATACCAATATAAAAAGAAGGCCTTTTGTCTTCATGGAGATCCATTATTATCTCTTACACTTGTTCTTTAGGATATCTCAGTTTGTGTTATCCAGTAGCTCAATGTCAAGGAAACTGTTTACTGGCTCTCACAATTACATGTAAATGGAGCTATGCAGATCCCCAGTTGTGACATTATCTATTCTAACTACTGTTTTATTCAAAGATAATTCCTCCCACCCACCCATGGTAATGCTGATCTTTATTAGTGTTTGTTCATTGTGTTTTGTATAATCAAAATGTGGGGAAATTTCCTACGAAAGTATCAATTATTTTCCATTTAAAACTACAGTCACTTTTTTTCCCCCTTCCAAGCACAGTGAAACTGTGCTTTTGGTGCCTTTTTTTTGGCTTTTTTTCCCTTTTTTTTTTCTTTTCTTTTTTTTTTTTTTTTTCCTGGACATTGAAGTGATTATTTAATAAAATATTTAGAGATCTATCAGTCTTCAATGTGACCACCTTTAGGAACACAAAACCAGGGTTTTTTAAAAACACTTTTCAAAACCTGTATCTTGAGAACAAGCTTTATATTAATGCATTGTTTTAAAGGAGGCATCACAATAGTCATTTCCAAATGAACCTTACGTCCATTTTTCAAAGTAATGAAAGCATGGGGCCCCACCTTGTAGCCTCATGCAAAAAGAAAGATGTGATGGCCTAAGGTGGATCAAAGATTAAATTAGGTGCTGCAGTTCTGTAATAAAAACCTGCCTGTGACCAGGCAGCACCTTGGGCAGTGCGTGCATTTTCTGCAGAGCTCCACCGGGAGGTTCAATCCTGGCTCCAAGGCGCAGGGCTGGCTGCCCAGCAGACCTGCTGGCCGTGTGCCATCTGCAGCAGGGCAGTTATGGGAGCTTTGCTTTAAAAAGCCAACCCCAGGAGGAAGCCACTGTTCTGGGTCTTACTTGTATGTAATAACAAAGTCACAGGAGTAATCACCCAGCATTAATTTATTTGTCAACATGTGGAGATTCAAACACATTTTCTATTTTCTAAGACAAAGCCCTGCTTGCCTGGTTCTGTTATTCTGCTATCTCTGTGGATGCCAGGGCCAGAAGAGAAGGAGGAGGAGCTGTTTGCATGTGTATTTTTGTGTAGTATAGAAAAAACTCAGTCTCTTAAAATATCTCTTCTTAAGCAAAGGATGTAGTGATTTGAAATGTAAAAATAGATTCTCAGTAGATACTAACAGCAAGCATTTGAGATAGGTCAGGTGGGATTTACAGATTTAGTTTAACTCATGTTTTCTCTAAAGCCAATAATTAGGAGGGGAAAAAAAAATCCAGCTATGTTCTGATTTTATATAATTTTCCAGAAAAAAAAAAAAAAATTACCTGGATTTTTATGGGGTTTTAGTGGGGTTACTTTTGTTAAGTTTCCTTCTCTCTTGAAATAGTTGTTAATTAATTTTCCACTCAAATCAAACTTCTAATAAACTTCCTAAAATCTAAAGTGTGAACGTGAAGCCAGTGCAACCACTGAAACAGTGGAGAATAACCTAGTTTTTGTAGTGTTTGGTAATTTTCTAAATGAGGCTGAATGTGGTTATGATCTTGTTAAATCAGTACAATCATAATGTGAATAATTTACTACTGTGAGGTTATTATAAGGGTACATTTTTTTAAAAAAAAAATATTTAGTTTTACCCCTACTTGGAATTGCTTGGATTATTTTGAATAAATTTCATGGTTCAGTAATTTAAGAAGTCATAAAAATTTTTACAATTACAGAAGGTGTTAATAATGTATATCTTGTTTAGTTTTATTATAGATACCAAAGTAATTCCTTTTTTAATTGTAGAAATGTTACATTTAAGTAGTGGCAGGCAAATTAATCGTGTAATCAGATAGTGGAGCTGGCTTGCATATTGACAAGGTATTATTTTACTATTATTATTATTATTATTATTATTATTATTATTATTATTATTATTATTATTATTATTATTACTGCAGGATATTGGAATACATGCTCCGTTCAGTGATGAAATAGCCATGCTGCCTGAGCTCAGTGGTCTCTTTTTCTACCTGTCTTTTGTCCATACCAGCACCTGCAGACACAAAGTGCTTTTGGACTTCAGAATAGGCAGTTGCTTAACCTGTTTATCTTCCATGTGGTTCTATCTGGAGTGCAAGAGCTGTGTAGTTTGCTGGCAGGGTTGCCAAAGAATTGGAGGATTTGGTAGGGATCATTGTCCACTTCATTTCTGTAAAGCTGACCTGAGACAAGTGAAGGTGAGCATCTCATTATGCAAAATTTTACTTGTTTTTTATTTGATGTAGGTCTAAGTATGTCACCTTAGGTCATACTGCAGGTGAGACACTGTTCAGAAGTGGAGTCACCTTGACTGTAGTGTTTGCAATAGGACCAGCATATAATACTGAGCCACTTGTTTAATTTGCTTGGAACATTTGCCAGGCATTTATCTTTACAAGCTCTGTTGGCGTAGTCATCGTTGTCCACAGCACAGAACAAATTTTAAAAAGGGTATTTCAAAAAGACAGTTTCTCTTGAATGATGAGTTTTCCCAAGAGAGTAAGCTGGAGAAGGTAACCATATAGTAGTATTAAACCAAGAAACAACAAGGAAGGAAGGAAGGAGAGAAGGAAGGAGTGAAGGAGGGTAGGAAGGAAGGGAGGAAAAAGAAGGGAGAAAATACACTGCAACTGCAGAAAGAGTTAAGCCATTTTTCTATTTACACGGTTTATTTCACAAGTGTCTGAGTCATTGGGCATAACCAGCACAGTTAAATTACAAAATTACTATTTGGTTCTTTTTTATTGACTACAATTCAAAGCTGCTTCAAGCCTTCCAAATTTAATCCCCCCAGCTCTTTGCCAAGAACATTACCTTTTATTTTCAGCATTAAACTGTGTAAGATACCCCTAAGGCTACATGTGAGCTCACCCTCCATGATAGGAGCTAACAGAGTGTATCAATTGTTCATGATTTCCTATTCTCCTGTAAATTGGGAGAGGCGGGAGGAGCACTGGAATGCGAATTTTGTACTGTCAGCAGTTCTTTTGCAGGCTTTAGCTCAGGCAATGCATATCGAGGTAATTAATTGTGGAATGTTTTCAGCTCTTCGCTCTGAGTTACCGTTTAGCAACCTGTCAAAACTGAACTAATAAGCCCATTGCATGTATTTTGATATGCTTACTTTACTTTAACTGTTGGGATACTATTTCTCCTTCCCCATTTTTGATTCAAGTGAAGTTAGGAGACTACCATGAGACAGTTAACATGGGAGGAAAGGTTTTTTTACAGACACATGGCAAAACCTTTCACTGAGGTTTTATATTGCTTTGTCTCCTACCAAATTCACGTGGTTTAAAGTATCAGAGGTTTTTGTGAGTGTATTTTGTGAATTTGCTCTCCTTATGCTCCACCTCCTGTTCCCAAATTAGGAGTATTTTTATTAATTGATTGCATTACAGGTATGAAGTGATTATTTATAACTGTAATTGCTTAATTACAGTATCTTTTATTTGTGGAAGTTAGTGCTGACTTTTATTTAGTATTTTATTTATACTTTTCAGTATAAATTTTAACAGGCTACTTGTTGAGTATATTTTTAAAGTCAAATAAAATCTATTAAAGGAATTTGATTTTAAAATGTCTCGGAATCTCCTTCCCCTACTGTTGAAAAATTTCTCTTTAACAACAAAAATATTAAAATGAAAATATTTAATTTATTTTGATGTCTAAAAGAACCTTTAACTACTCCCCCCAGTATTTCTTCTGTTCTATTCACTACATACAGAAGCCATTGCCCAAAACTGCCTGGAAGACAAGAATTTTCAATTTTCTAATATTTTAAAAGATAATTTTCCTGTACATTTAGTGGCTGTATTGAGTTCAATATAAAGATAAGGATTAGAATACAGTTACGAGGAAATAATGTATGAATGTGTGCAAACAGTTGCATATGTTATTTTTATCCCTTAAGAATGTGCATAGCCTGTAAAGATTATGATATCTACCATATATACAGTAATATAATTTATTGAAAACTTCATAGTTGCTCACCAACTTTTTCAATAATAAACTTTGATTGATTTGTTTTCTAAACTGATCATACTTGCATAGATCAAGTTATACAAGACCAGTCATGGATAACAGGCCAGTGTGTTGTAACATTAATATAACAGGTAACATGCATGTACTGACACTAACTTATGCCGGTGTACAGATATGTATGTATATACATGTACATGTGAATATAGGAGTTGATATATCATAATTAAAATTGAACATGTGAATGAATTCCTACGTGGTGCAAGTTTGACACGTTAGCATTTCTTTTATGTTTTAAATGTAGCTGTAATGTTACCATTGAGGAAGGGGAACTACCTTCTGTAAGAAATGTATCGGCCTGTTGTTGAGACATATGATGGATCTCAAGGTTGCCAGTGTTGCTACACTCTAATATACTTACCTAGATTTAACATTACTCCAAATGAGAAATTTGCAGTTTGTCAAACTTGTGTTTTAGGTACTTGTTTTGTTCTTTTTGCACCCCATTTGCCATTAATAACACCAAGAGTTCTGTCTTTCCACAAATGAAGTGACCTCTAAAAGCCTAGAATGGAAATGCACTAGGTATCAAATATATTGTAAATACAAATAAAATCTTCGCTAAAAACATCCTTCTGCCAATAATTTGCAAACATCATTTGTGAAGAGCCACATTACCCACAAAAAGTGACCTTACTGACCATCAAGATTTGCTTTATGTTTTGTTGTTCTTGTAATTTATGCCTGCCAAAAATCATCTATCTACATTTCCTTGGACTGAAACCAATTTTGACTTGAAAGCAAATTGATACTGGCAAAAGGTGTCTTAAATTTGTCCTGTCTGTTGATCATGTGAGTTATTTTAGAATAGGTAATTTGGCAATAGGATTTGGGCAAATGAGAAAGGCAATTCAGCTTCAGGAGATGCTCACATTCAAATATGAAAGGCAAAAGAAACAGCAAAAGCCTAAAACTGTTTAATTTTATTTTTGCTAGATGAAAGACATAAACTGGGAAACAAATGTTTTCTGATTTGGAGAAATTACGTGTACCTGAAAACAAGGACAATGACATGGCACTAGAAGCAGGAGTTGCCTAACAACTGAGGAAACAGAAAGTACTTTAATTGTTGTGTTTCAAAAAATTGCATTAGGAGCATGATTTAGGGATGGCCACTTTCACCCTAGTGGAAAGCTGAAGCCTCAGTGTATAGACAAATACAGTTGCCTTGCTTGTGCTATTGATGGATGCTTAGGCTGAACAGGTCCATGGCTAGACTGCCATTTCATTGGTCAAAATCTGAGGTGTTAGATATTATTAATCTCTGAAGTTATGGAATTTACCTTATAATGTCTTATTTTGTTGGTGAACAAATGTTTTTGACAATTTTTTCTTACAGATGTTTCCATTCCTTTTTCATTTGTCCTTGTAGTGTATGAAAAGTGTACATTCTGAGCATTAGGCACTCGTAAGTCTTTATTGGTAGAATAATTAAATACCAAAAAGTTTATACTAAAATGTGTGAACACCTATTTTGCTTGCTTTTTTTTTTTCTTCTTTTTTTTTTTTGAGATACAGAAGCATTTGCCTGTGAAGCAATTAGAAGTTCTTTTGTTCACAGAGGAATTTTTTGATTGTTTGTTTTTTCCATCAGCACATTCTTGAAGCATAAGATGTGAGATTTTTGTGTTGATAAATCTTAATGATAATATGATAATATTTGGCAATACTCCTGCAATAAAGCATGTAAGTCTGTTGCTTTATTTAATAACTTAAAAATTGGTTGTATATATGTCTAAAGAGTCGTATTAATTGCTTGAAGAACAGGACTTTAATGCCTATATGCATTCTGAATTTAAGAATGTTTGCATATCTATATTTTCTACTGTTTTTATCCCTCTGTCCTAATACCTATTTTTAAAAATGTATAAATATCAATAAGGAAGAGTTTCTAGTTTTCTACACTTACAGTATTCTACTGACTATGGAAAGAATTACCCATATAAAACTGACTTTACTGTCCTTTTTTATTAATTTTGGCCGTGTATATTTTAGGGGCATTCTTTTGTTTGTTTTGGAGGATTTTGGGGGGTGGGTAGCTATCAGATCATTTGCGTCTCACCCTGACAGTACCTTCCCAGTTATCAGAGTGGATTGCTAACTTTCTAATAAGTCTAAGCTAGCAGATTGGTTTGCTAATAAGTCTCTGTGAATCATCAAGATAAAGGTTAATGGTACACATATAACAAGGTAAGTATTTACTACCAGCATAAATTACTGTTTGCTATTGGTATAGTGTTTTTGAGGAGAGTCATAAATAACTAAATTATGGACTCTACATCTGAGCAATAATCATGGTTTTCTTTGTAAATATTGGAGATCAGAGGCTGATACATAACAGTGTGTGTTCAGTACCTGCATTGGATATGAATGTCAAAATATATATATAAATAAGGTTTAAATTCTTGGCATTTTATTATAGTCTTAAAAAAACAAAAAAGCATCCCAAAGCATCACTGCAGGGAAAAGATCCTGAAGTAAAGCAACAGGAGGGAAAAGGAAATGAGATCATGGGATTCAGATGCTGATCTCAGAAGAGCTGAGATTAATTTCAAGTTTTGATACAGTTTTCCTGTAAATTAGGGAATCACTTTTTTTACTCGAATCAGTTGAAGACTCAAACCTAAAATTCGCTTAATATAAATTCACAGTGCCTTCTCTATGTACTTGACCTCTAGCTTTGTTTAAGGGAACCGTCGCTTTCTCTGAACAGACCATCGAAAGAGTTCAGTGTAATTTTGAATATTAAATTTCAGATTCCAAAAATGCTTCATATGAATAACTTGCATTGTCTTTGAAGACTTCAGTAGTTTAGAACTTTTAAAAAAGTAAAAATTATTTAACAGAATAGATATTTTGATACAACTTCCTTAATATTTTGAGAAATGCTACTTTGTATTTTGGCTACAAAGAAATGTAAATAAGTAGTTGTGTTAAAGGTGAATAAATTTTAACAATATAATAATATTCAGATTCGTTTGATCCCCATTTGTAAAGTCTTGTAAGAGTGAAACCCCTACCCAAGTGCTGCATCCAATTTTCTCATAGGTAATACTTTTCTTTCATTATTTAACAGATAATCACAAGCTGTAAAGTTGTCATTTTTTACCATATTTCCTTTCATTGCTTTGCTTAATAGTTCGTCTTTCCTAATTTTACTTGCAAATTAAAAGGGAAGAGACAGTGACAATTCTAGAGATGGAGCCTTTGAAAAAAAGAAACACTGAGGAGTTTCTGTGGTTGAGGACTGGCACTAAGAAATTGAATTGTTATTCAATATACACTCAGAAAACACAGTTATTGAGTAGACTTACATAGCACAGGCATTCTAGCTGACTCCCAATCTTAAACCTCCTTTGTCTCTCATTTCTTTAAAACCCAGTCCTTTTCTGAAATATTTATAATTGAATAAATGGTCCATACAGTTTATTGTTGAGCTGTTGAAGCTCTGTCGCCAAGCATAAATGACGACTGTTGCTGTTTGTGTTGCTTATTGACATTGTGTAATTGACATTCAGGCTGACAGACTTCTGCAGCATGGCTCAGCTGCTAACTAGCTGGCTACATCACCCATCGGATGTTAATAGAACTCAAGTCCCTGGTACAAGCAGTCACGTCATAGATCTTTATATGCCAAAGTACAGTCTAATGAAGAGAACTCAGAAGGAAAGGTCTTAAGTCCAAAGACTCTCCTTGATACCTCTCTGGAACCTAACAAACTAAACCAGGGTAAATATCTTCCTCCCATTAACCTTACCAAATGAAGTATACATTTTAGTAGACCTTTAAAAGTAAAGGAGCATGGAGTGCAATTTGTAAGCCTTTGTTTTCCTGCAGCATTTGTTGTTTACACAATATAGCTGATAGATAAGATTAGTGCTCATTATGATAAATGAATAGGAAATGATGACAGACTTCCTGGTAAAGCCTAAGAAATTTTAAGCCATTACAGTTTCCTTGGCGTATTTTGCAGTTTCCTCTTATTTCACAATAATCATTGCTTCCCAGTGGTTGAAAGCTGGGACATGGCCACTTCCTTTTCTTAGTTCTGAGTGGGAGATGGTCTTCTGCACAAATGTAAGCAAAAAGTAAGTAGCTGTAGAAGAAAGCATGCCTCTGATAGTGTGAACTGTGAGAAAATAAGTGTCCAAATAGTTGGTGTGTAAGATGAAAATGTGTAAACTCATGCCACTGAGGTTATCCTGTGCTTCTTTGAGATCATTTGTTTATAACAGTTTAAGTATTAGTGTGGCTGGAAAACTTGTTCCTAAGTTATTATATGAGCAGGTTTTCATTGCCTGTTGTACTTACTTTGCCAGTTACTTCAGCCAACTCGTGGTTATCCAGAACAATGCCGGGAAAACCAGAGATATTCTAGAGAAAGCAGTCGTAGCAATACCTTTTGATTTTGGTATCAGGTTTACAGTGCATTTCTCTTCTGAAAAGTGATTATACAGAACTCTTCTTTCTTATTCCATTATTATCCTTTTACAGGTTTTGGTTTTATTATTTTGCCTTTCTTCATCACGTACATATGCATATTCAGACTTATATATCTCTGTGCTGTCAAATGGGGTGAAAAATTGTTTACAAAGGACAGTGGTCTGGTGACCCTCTTGTGATGTAAGTTCCTGATCAGCAATATTGTACATAGCTGGAAGACTGTGGTTTTGACGTGAATGAGGCACAATGAAACAATTATGTGTTTACCAAGTTAACTAGGAAGCTTGATATTGATTCATGCTGGTTGATGCTCTTATATCAGCTTTATGCTCACTTTGGGTAGAGAACTACATGACAATGCATAAAAGATAACTGGTATGGATAAACAATGCCTGAGTTGGTATATAGCCCATTAATTAAAAGTTACTTTGAACAAATCTGAACAGAACAGGTTTATTCAAAATCTGTGTTACCCATCTGGTGGTAATTGTGATGCTGACCTGGTGCAAGGAAACCTTTATGGTAGATACAGTACTGCCAAACAACAGTCTTAGAATCTGGGGATGGATAGAGTTTAAGACTTATTAAAGAATGTTGAATAGTAATAGGAAGAAAAAACAAACAAACAAACAACAACAAAAAAGATGAAGGAACTCTGCAAGGGTAATTAGACAGACAAAAGATTAAGGGCCAGAGAAAAAAAAAGTGTAAGAAAATTCCCGGTTTAAGTGTTGGCAGGGCAGAAAATGACTTAGAGAACAAAGAAACACTTTCCCTTTGTGTTTCAAGAAACATGCCTGCCTGCCTGTTTTGTAAATGGGGAAACAAAAAGGGAATAATCTCTAAAGAAGGGACTTGGTTAGACCGAAAGTTTATCCAAAATAAATTGTGTTATTTTTATACACATATAATTTAACATAAAACAAGTTCTTGCTTGGTTTTGTTACTGCTATGTATGCTGTGATAATCTAAGTTTGTGTAACACAAGTATTCCGGAAGGGCATCACACTTTTATTTGAAAATATCAAAAGCAGGTAATCTAACATTTTTCCTTAAAGCTTAGTTTAACACTTAATTGTTCGTATTGCTAGACTTTTATTTTATCTGGTTTAAGGAAAATTTTTGTGGTCTAGTTAATTGCATAAAAGCAAGCGTTAAGTTAATGGAAATAACTCTGTATTAGTTTATCTGAGAGTTTAGTTGAAGAAATGAGGTTACATCAGGAATCAAATCCAGGTTAAGAAAAAAAATATTTACTACAATCAGTAATGGCCAAAAAGGAGAAGAATCCAATTTGACTTTCAAATCCCAGATTGAGATTGAGCTCAACGTTAAAAAAAACCAACTTTAAACTTGGGAACACTTTTGACAAAGACATCTTTGAGGGGAAACAAATATGGTACCCCACAATACTAGGGGTATTGTTCTGGTTAGAGTTGAACCAAGGTACGGTATGACCTAGTGTGAAATAATTTTTAAATATGAATGGTAATTATAAATTCATGTTTAGTAAGAGGATCCTTTAGTTTCTGTCAGTTTCCTCTAATATTTGGAGGTGGCCTGAACTTCAGCAGGATTTTCCAATTTCAAATAAGGTAACCTACTTCAAACACTTCCTAAGCTAAGCACAGTCAGTGGCTTGTACTTCAGAGTTTAAAATTATATTTAGGCATGCTTATGCAGAAAATCACGCAGCTTTAAACCTGTATTGATATTCCCATAAGATAAATAAGACTTAAGCATGTGTTTCAGGGTTTTACTTAACTGCTGAATTACTTTCCTTGGGTTTCTTTACCTGGCTCAAGCTTTTCATGCCTTGAAGTGCTCATTAGCTACCTATTGATTTCTGTTAAGAGACTGCAGTCTTCCTAGGCTTATCCAAACAATGATGAAATCACACCTGACAGTTCCCTTCACTGTGTTATTGGATGCTGGATGCTTATGCTATTGACAAAGCTGTTATTTGAAGAGAAATAAAGTAAATGCTAAGCTTGCATTTGTAGGCTGTGATAAGGTTAAAAGTCACCTTTGTCATAAGAACAGCTTCATTTCTCTGATTGTGTTCTGACTATAGAGCAAAGGTGTCAAATGCTCTTCAGCAGACTTTTATGTTTTTGTTGGAGTCATGCCTTTTTGGTCTTGGTCTGAAATAATTTACAAAAAACTATGCCATTAAACCTATTTATTCTCTTTTTGGATTGTCTAATCCTTAAGCATAGACCAGTTGTGCTACTTTGCATGTTTTATATGTACAGTTTCTACAGGTTGGGTATATAATACATGTTTATAAGAGCATAAGTTTAATTTTACTAATGTAAAACTCTGGATTTGAATATCTTCTCTGAGAAATACACATTCTGCTTTTGAAAAGTGTGATAATAACCAGTATAATAAGGATGAGTATGTATAATTTAAGAGAGTCTTGGAATTTACAGTCCATAAAAATAAGTTACGATAGATTAGATTTACATACATAGTAATTTAAAATGAAGTAAGAACATAACATAAATATGTTAGTAAATAATTTTTTCAGCTTCATGGTAAAAGTACTTGAACATTTTGATTATGTTATTGAAGATCAAGTTCTTTTGGTACTGCTGAGAAGAACCTACCCAGACAGATAGGTTCTATTTGCAGTAGACCTTATTTGGAGAAATCTTTGTAATCTTATAATACAGTTTAGCATTTTTAAACCACGATTTGTACATATGGGTAGGAGCAATCATCACTTAAGAATTTTTAGTTCTGGGGGTTGTATTAAAAATCTAACAAGGGTGTTCTTTGAATTTATTCTTTCTTTTATTGGAGTAAATGGTGGAAAGTGTAAGGTAAAAAAGGAATGTGTTAAGATGTCAGTAGACGCAGATCTGCGGTTGGTCAGATCCCTGAGTTCTTACATCTTGATTCCTTCAGGGAATTAACCATATGCAGGTGGGAGATCAGATTAAATTTGAATAGTCATGAGTTGAGTAAAACACTCTGTAACAGAGACTCACCATAAAGCATCATTTAAAGATTTCTGAAAAAACAAATGGATGAAATGACAAAAACTAATTTTAATGTTCCTTAACTAGAATTACATATTAGTTACTATCATTAAGAAATGGTTTTCTAATTGATAGAAATAATGTATGGTAGTTAGTCCGTATTTGTTTATCGTATTATTTCCATATATAGAAGTCAACTTCTAGCTCAGAGGCGCTGAAAACAGGTAAATAATATTCCTAGTAATTCACATCTAGAAATTATGTTTTGAGCTGGGAACACAGTAGTAACCTCTGTTTTATGAACATGAGAAAACCTCTTATCACATCAAATCAGAACTTATCTCACGCTAACAGATGGGGAAATCCTGGCCATACTTCAATGTCAGAAATTCACTAGAGTATTATTATGTACTCAAACAGCTATCTTCAAATATTAGGGGGGAGGATTATTTTTGTTAGAGATTTCACAGGATGAGAGGGGTTTTTTTTTGTGTTAAGTTAGCTACTTTCATTATGCTTTTACAGTGCAGAAGTGGATTTGTGTACAGACAGAAAAGGTATTTTTTCCCCAGAGTGTTGGAGCAAAATAATCTAAAATTAGATTCTTTCAATGCTGATTTTTTTTCTCTCTTTCCTTCACTTAAAAAGTAAACATTTTAGGAATGAAAGATCAATCTGAAATGCTTATCAAAGATATTGAACTTATTGGCATTTTTTCTACATGATCTTTTCCAGATCATTTGAAGTTAAGATCTGCATATTACTTTTATCATTGTTAGTTTTATGACTTTCCTATTTTATGCAAAATCAATATTCACATATAAGACAATTGAATAAGTGCAATGGATTTGATTTAGTATGGAATTATGGAATTCTTAAATTTCAGTTGATGGTGGGTTGACCTTTGCTGGCTGCCAGACCCCCACCCATCTGCTCTCTCGCTTCCTGTCCTCAACAGAACAGGGGGACAAAATATGATAAAAAAGCTCATGGGTCAGGATAATGACAGGAATCACTTGTAAGTGATAGTCTAATCCAAAGCACTCCTCTCTACCTCTTTTGTTTTCAAACAGCAGTAAAGAAACCTGAATGAGGATATATTACCTGAAGGGCTGTTTTTTTCTCCACATTAAACTGTATGTTTATAGTCCCCCTTCATCAGCACTGGTATTATTGGTAATATTTGGAACCTGAAGTCTAATTTGAGATGTCATTGATAAAGCATCCAACACGACTTTGCATTTTCATAACTTCACCACCTCAAAGTTTAATTTACAATCTATGACTATCATAAGGTGTTTAAAATAACCTTTTATCTGGCCATATTTTAAAAATCCCAGAAATATAAGACTCTTGGTAGATTATGTGGTGAAGGTGAATCACTCTTGAATCATATACGTCATTTACTACATCTTTTATAAAAATTGAAACAATGAATGTGACATTGGTTCTGACAGTCATATTTTTTACCTTCACATATCAATAATAAGTCTCATAATGGAGAAATTTAAAAGAAAAAAAAAGGAAATTGTGTGAATATTATTATGGGAGTTTTTATATAGCACATTTTAATTATTTGCTTCAGTAATACTCAATAATTATTTCAACATGGAAAGCCCTCACAATCCCATCCCTTCAAAAACTAAATGATTTCATTACCAGTAACTAATTTACAAGGCAATTTCAAAATCTCACGACTCCTTGTCTGTCTGAGATTTACAGTCTGTAATAAAAGGCCCTGGCTAGGAGATATGAATTAACAGCTCATTAAAATGAGAGCACATATTCAGTATCTTCATTTTCACTACAGACTAACAGCCCTGTCTACTCATTCACCTGGTAAGGGAGACGATGATGTGATTCCAAAACGCTTCTGTTATCTCATGTAACAGTGGTTGGGAGTAGAACCCTGTAGCAGGGTTTGGTTTTGTCCTGAAATAGTTTTTATTCCAAAACACTTTCCACGGGCAAAACTCATTTTTCGCTTTGATGTGCCTCAGAGGTGGAGGAAAAAAATCTTTCTCTTGCCTGCATGTAGGTACATCAAGATTTTTTGAATCTAGGAAGATGATTTCTTTTTTTAAATTCACACACCACTGCCGAGACTGGTCCTGGCCTTTGGGCTTTTTGGGCTTTAATGTGTTTCTTCCTTAAGAGCTTGAATACTCTTTTTGGATACCAAGGTTCTGTTTCTGGCATCAGGTATAACTGTATTTATATAATTAATTTTTTCAGTCTTTAGAAAGGATCTGGAATCAAATTTCTGATTAAACACCCACACCCCCACACCCCATCCCCACAGTTCAGGGTCACAAGCATTTCCTTGGAGTACTAGTTCCTCTCCCGTGGGGGAGGTGGGGTTTAGCTGGATGTGTTCCCACGCGGCTCCCCACATGCCATGCGAGGTGCCACCCCAGCCGAGCTCTGCAGCCCTGCTCTGCATCCCTCTCCCAGCTGCACTTGGCATGGTCAGCCCAGCAGCTGCAGTGCAGCCCCCTTCATGCTTCTTAACTACTGCTTCTGAAGCCCCGGTTTCAGCTGGGATACAGTTAATTTTCTTCTTAGTGGCTGGTACAGCGCTATGTTTTGGATGTGGTGTGACAATAAATGTTATTAACATACCGATGGTTTTAGTTGTTTCTAAGTAATATCTGTGCTAAGTCAAGGACTTTTCAGCTCCTCAGGCCCTACCAGCAAGCAGCCAGGGGGGTGGGGGGGTGGGGGGGGGTGTGGTGTGGGGGGTGTGGCGGCACAAGAAGTTGTGAGGGGGCACAGCCGACCCCCACTGGCCAAAGGGATGCTCCATACCATATGGCGTCATGCTTAGCATATGCAGCTGGGGGAAGAAGGAGGAAGGGGGGATGTTTGCAGTGATGGCGGTTCCCTTCCCAAGTCACCCTTACGTGCGATGGAGCCCGGCTTTCCCGGGGACGGCTGAACCCCTGCCTGCTGTGGGGAGTGGGGAATGAACCCCTGTTTTGCTTTGCTTGTGTGCACGGCCTTTGCTTTCACTACCAAAGTGTCTCTATCTCATTGCATGAGTTTTCTCACTTTATTTTTCCCATTCTCTCCCCCATCCCACCAGAGCAGGGACAGCGGTTCGAATGGGTGGTACTTGGTTTGCCTGTATCTTAACTTATAGTTATGTCTGAGCTAAAGAGCAGCTGCATTAACTCAACCCACTATCTTTTATGATTAATTTAAGGTTACTTGCACAGCTACACAAATCAACTGAAAAAAAGATGCTACTAGAGGGATAATAGGGTTTTTTGTTTCTCAAATAGCTCTTTGCTGTTGACATTACCATATGCAAGTGAGAACAATGACAGCCCAGCAGTCAGTTTCCCTGACTTTCAGAAGGGAGAATTTGTGAGCATGCTTGACAATTTGTTCTTGATACCATTCAGTAAATCATCATATTTATATGGAGTTATCTGAAGTATCTGGAACAATAATAATAATAAAGTGTCAGCTCTCTGTATGTGCTAATGGAAATCTACTTTTAACTTGTTTATGCACACTAACAAAACATCAGATATCTTCATCCTCTCAAACTGACCAAAAGATGAATTTCAAACCCATAATGGCATTAAAATGCATCAGAAATGAAAACAACGTAAGGATTCATCATAGGTCAGAAAACAAAAGTGCTTTTAAACTATCAAAAGCGCAGTATGTACAATTCTGATTTTTTTCCACTTTGACTTTCTGAAATATGTATTAAGGAATAATCTGTAGAATAATGAATATTGCTGCCCTATAGAAGTACCGAATGCATGCTATATTTCTGCTATAGCGTCTTATTAAATATGAATGTTGTCAGTTTCTAGTCACTTTGGGGCCAGCTACTGACTGCTCTGTCTTTTAGCAAACAATGCTAGTTCAGTTACAGTAAAAAACCAAGGCCATTAGTTTAGTGAAGGTCTCTCAAAACTAAGAAAAAAAAAGTATCTTTTCTGTGTTTTGGTGCTTTGGAGATATTAGAAAGCTACATATCCAGTAAACAGCTTTTAAACATTTCATATATTCCACTAATTTAGCGAATGCCACTATCCAAATAGAAGATAGATTTTATGTTTGAAATTGCTGAATGTTTAAGCAGAAAGATCTTGTGGTACTCTAAGTAATTAAGCATATAATTCCTTAATACATTAAAATTTAAGAGTGGTACAAGAAAGCATCTAGGATGTGTTCAGCGAGTACAAAAGCAAAGGTAATAGGCATTATTAAATTTCTGACTACAAAATCATAGGAGTAGCTACTTGAAAAAAAAGAGAAAAAAGTTAGTTTGTTGTGTATCTAGGTATTTCTGCCTTTATCATACCCACTGAATAATACACATTCTTCTCCCAGAAGGTAAACTGTAACTTAAATGAAAGAATAATGCTTTAAAGTAAGATATTTTATGCAGCTCCTATTGATCCTCTGAGAAGTCATACTTGTTTATTATTTTAATTTACTCTAAGGT
Source organism: Falco peregrinus (assembly GCF_023634155.1). Classification (NCBI taxonomy): domain Eukaryota; kingdom Metazoa; phylum Chordata; class Aves; order Falconiformes; family Falconidae; genus Falco; species Falco peregrinus. The sequence goes on along the minus strand of NC_073725.1, from coordinate 74,730,227 downwards.
TTCTAGTTGCCAATAATAAGGTCATTTAAGGTCATAACTAGAATACATTTAAAAAAACAGTGGTCCCCAGGGTGACTGAGGACAATTAGAAGTTGTGCCAGGGGATGCAGGAACGAGCTCAGCAGCTCCAGCTCTCCAAGGACGCCTGACCACACCAGGCTACACAGGAGGCTGCATGCACAAACCCACATCGTTCAGTCTGATGTTGTGGAAAATCCTGTGCATTGCAATGTAATTTAGTGAATACTTTTATACTGAAAGACATATTGTATGTACAAAATAAATGGTTCCTGGAAATTCAGTTATCCATCTGAGCCAGGCATGTCACGTGTTTTGTCCTGGCATTTCACTGGCTTATCACAAAGCGCTCTTCCCTTCCGAGCAGTGTGGAAACGTGGGCCATTGGTTGTTGACATGCATAAAGTGACCCTTTAGTGGGATTATTGTTGCTTTGAGGGAGTAAGTCACAAGATCTGTGAGTGTGCAACATTTTTGCTGTGTCTTCCCAAACTTGTTTTCCTAGCCAGGGCACCCCACCATATGTGCTCTTCTCTGAAAGAGTGTCAGGAGGTTTGTGGCTGGCGAGGTTAGTTGTGCAGGTGCCGCTGCTTCAGTCCACGGTCGGGTCCTTTGGGAGCACCTCCAGGATCTTTGGCTGAACTACTTCTCACTCAGTCGCACTTGGCAACATTGAAGATAACATTCAGGTTTTGGAAGGGTTAGGCTGTATACTGAAAGTTTTGTTTCCACATGCTGCTGTCTGTCTTGCAAGTTTTTGGAATCTCTGGCATTTGGATAATCTTATTTATGATACTAAAACTAAATGGGGGCAGTCAAGTTAATGGTTTGATTATTTAAATAGTCTGTTTTTTGGTTTGGGGGTTTTTTTGTTTTTTTTTTTTTTTTAATTATTAAACCTGCCTTCAAAGCTGCTGAATGCTAATTGCATGTCTAAAAATCTGTGTTCAGTTAAGGACATAAGATAAATTGCAGTAGTTCACGTTTTGTTTTGTGTTTTCCAAAATAATGAGGGGTGCGAAAGACTAAGAGAATCTTTAGCTAGCTTCAGGGTTAGCCTTCTGAAGAAGGGTGATTGAACTCCGAATCTACTCTTGGTCAGCTTATCAGGCATGTAGGAGAATACACACCATCTTTAGAGGCTGTCACAGCTCTACTTGCTTAGCACACGATTTAATAAATCTTGCTAGGATAGGCAGAAAGTGTCCCCAGTGATTTCTGGGAACCAAAATATTTTGCAGACATGCCAGTAAGGTCTGCCTTCTCAAAGTCACAGCTATAGCTCTCAGTCTGTTAGTAGTAAAATGCAAAAAATTGATCCTTTTTTTTTTATTATTTTATTTTATTACTTCTTGGATATACAGGGTTGACTGACATCTGAAAATCTAAAATGTTCTTTTCCATTTATGATTTAAAATTCTCACAATAATATATTATTACTTCTAGATGATAAATAGCTAAAGGAAGAAATTCACCAATTTATTACCTTTTTTTTAATTAACAGAATAGGCTTATAGAAAACCTTATTAACGATCTAATTGATACAATGAGATGCAATATCCATCAAATAGATCATTACTGCTGAGATGGGAATTTTGCTGTTTGTATTAACGTTTCATTTCAGTTCTGTACCAAGGTATTTTTAACTGCATAATTGTATATTGCTAAATTGGGGAAACACAATTTTAACATCTCTTTAGACCTTTTTTTTGTTGTTGTTTTAACTAAATGTAAGTGTCTGGTACTTTGGAAAATCTGAATTAATAGTTCTGGTTTATCTACATATGCTGTGGGAACATTGTAATTTAAAGCTGATTATGTTAAATCACTGTTATTCTTGTGACAAATGCAGTTAGTTAAAGGGTGTACTTTTATCAGTGTGAAATCTTCACTTAGTGTTATTATTCAAGGCACGCTTTAGATTGCCTTCATAAGTATCTAGCTGTAAGAATTCTAACATTTACGTGTGATATATAGATAAGGACAGCTTCTGAAAATGGCTTATAGCTGGTATCTAAACTTCGTTATAAATAAATGTCTGAACTGTGTTTTTCCCCACAATGTTTACTGCACTAGCTGGTAATTTCTGCATTTACTATTTATTCAAAAAACACCTGTAGTCTCTCCTCTGTTTCCTATGAGCAGTACTCACAAAAGAACACGGGAGTTCAAATTTACTCCAAATCATTAGTTTTGCAAGAATATCTTGATTTTTGTAAAAATAATTCTTAGGTCTAAAGCACGCTATCAGCGTGGAAAGACCCTTCAGAATTAATACTCATTTATGAGGTGTGAGGTTTCTTTTTCAATAACAAAGCACAGAACTGGAATGGGTCTCTTGTTTATCTACTAGCTGAGAAGGGCCTATCAATTAATCTGCATAATTTCTATAGGAAAGTTTTACATGTTCTTGAAACAAGAAGAAACAGTATTTTATGAAATTTCGGATGAAGGAAGCATAAACTTGCCTAAACTAATTCGATTTATCTTGAGCTTCAGACCTGGATATAAGCAATGGTGAATTAGGAAGCATTTGAAATAATTAGTATGCCCTTATTTAAACCATTATATTGATAGTCTGGTCCTACATCTTTATCATTCTCGTAGCTTCTGGATAGTTAATAGATGTGGTGTCTCAAAATATTAGATTTTAGATGATACACTGAAGTGTGCCAATGCATTAAACTGATCCTTTGCATTATATCTTGTATTCAGCTATTGAAAAATGAGAGTAAGAGAAAGATTGCTTGGGGTCATTTTGAGGTACTCAATGAAAATTTTGTTTGCAGGGTGGGGGAAATTATTTTTCTTTTTTTAATAAGCACTAGTAGTATGAAAGCTAGATTTCTATTTAGCTTGAAGTTTTCATAAAATCTTAAAATAAAAATTACTGTCATGTTTGTGCCAAAAGATTCTACATAGCTTATTGAAGTCCCTGGATGCATCTTGATTTTTATAATACTTCTGTATTTAGGTCTAAGATCAATTAAAGTCTTTTTTCAGTTTCTAAAAATCTGCCTTTATAATGTTCCCTAAAGGATGTACATAACTCAAGATCACAAAGTACTTTGTTTTATAATGTTTCCAAGATTACAGTTGTGTGCTAATATCACTGAGGTGATTTCTTGAGTATTGATTTTTATAATTAAGAAATTTGCAGCTTGAGAGCAGTTTTTGAGGTAGATTCTTAAATTAGTGGTAGATTATTTCATTATTGAGGATGGCCTTTTTGACTATGCTTTCTGTAATGCTGAAAGAATGTTTCATTTTATTTATACTACTAGCTAAATGCAACACAGCTCTGTGAGGCTTCAGGGACAGGTGGAAAACTAAATTGACCAGGGCACTTTTGGAAAAACAAATTTTAGTGCTTATTTACATTTTCTACTTGTCAAAGATGCTTCTGTAAGTGACTTGTTCCACCGGGCAGCAGTGGCTTGGTTTGTAGAAATCACGATCTGTTCTAGATTTGGAATATGCTCCAAGTTGAAACTGGCTGCGAAGGTAAGGTGGGGCAGACCAGAGGCAATGCACCTAGGGTTTCATTCTGACTGTCTGGGGAGCCTCACGGACTGGTTTGGGGGTCATTCATCACTCATACCTATTACTAACTTGGAAATTAAACTTGATTAAATGTAGTACATATTTGCCATTGGAGTCTCACTGGACTGTTTAGTTTTAGCTTGTGGCCATGTGGAGAGCTTACGGATGAATGTAATTAAATTACACACAAACTGATGCCCTTGATACTAATTCAACAAAAAAGGGTGAGATATGAGTGGACCTAGGAGTCCTGCTCTTCAGCCTGTTGCTTATCTTCACACCAGAAAGAGGGGCTGTGCTGTTCCTGGTAGATGAGGTACCCAGCTCATACTTTTAGTAAATACTAGGCATCAGTTATTTTAACTTTTGTTTGTCAGTTGTATATATACATGCAGAGATACATCTTCAGAATTCTGTTGTATTGTCAACAAATACATAAAGCTGAGTCTTAGAATGCAACATACAATAAGAGCCAAACATCAATTGTAATAGATTTTGACACCTTTTGGCAAGGTTACAGGAAATCCAAATTATAAATGTGACTCAGTCTGTCTTTCTTGGTGGTTTTGAAATAATCAAATTCAATTGTGTGATGTTATTTCATTAGGCTTCCTTTTCTGTTTTCAAATAATGGTTATTTTCAAATTTATGTTTCATTTCTATTTCTTATGAAACAATTTTGTCTCTATACAATTTCCATTTTAGCTGCTTATCCCTAGTGTAAAGTGTAAAGCATATCTTACTGCTACATTTCTCCTTGTAAACAAGTAATTTTTTTGCTGGTAAATGTCTATCTATGGGCAAATTACTTATTTGTCTTATCCTAATTACTACAGCAAGAAGCAGACACAAGTAATTAAGAGAAAGAGAACTTTTGTGTTACCGTCACCCACACCATATTCTGTTCAGTTCAAGTGTAGTAATTTTTCATAGGTCTCTGTCTTTGCCTTGGACTAACACTTTACAGTGACTGCCAGTTATCATGATAAACATGCAAACATCTATAAAAATGCAAGATTGTTTTGTATTAAGACTTGAATAGAATGGTAGTGTAGATTTTATGCTTCTTGGGTGGGAAAAAAAAAAAAAAAAAGACATCATACTAATGTCTAAATGTTCAGAAGTCTCCCTTAGCAGCAAAGAGCTTGTGGTTGACCTCTCTTGCATATTGAGATTTTACTCAGTTTTTCTTCACTGAGTTTCTGTAAATCTGCTGAGAATAAGGTATAATAAATCTTATTCCTGGATGAATTGGAAAGCTGTTTTTCAAAGTTTATCTATGCTGGAATACGGAAGCAGCGTATCAACATCTCATTGACTGTGTGTTAAAAGTATCAATGTCATGGAGAAGACAGAAGCTAAGCTATATCAAATGAGACTTACATGTAGGTGGGTGCCTATATGATCTGTGGAGGCTTCCAGATATTTAACTGTACTCCACATCCATTTCCTGGTACATGTTCCTTATTGCTGGAAAGATTGTTGTTCACTCTTTTGCTGCAAAAGCCTCCAAGAGCAAACATGTCCCTCGGAGCATCTTGGTGACTAGGCTTGGAATGCGGAAAATCTTGGAAAACAAGTACATGGTTAAGATATTTCTACACCTGTATTAAAGAATTGTTTTGTGCTAACAATCAAACCTTCTAATATATGTTCAAAGGGGAAATGTAGTAAAAAACATGTTATAGAAGGGAAGATAAGGGATGATACCAGGGAAGTCTGCTTTTGGTAATTGCATTAATCAGGATGAGAAATTTTCTTGCACTTCCCAAACTATGAATGAAGCCAGGCACCTGGGAATAAGGTGAATATTCAAAAAGGGAGAGCCGTCAATCACCTTTCTCACTGGACTCCAAAACTTTTCACCTTCTTGGAAGGATCACAAGGGGCCGTCTCAAATGAGTAACATGATTCAGTCAGTGCTGGGAGCAGTGATATGTAAGCATCAGAAGGCTCACAGACTCGTTCCAGTTACATATTCAAAAAATTTATTGCTGATCTTAAAGTTATCTTAACCACACGTGAAGAAAGTATGTCGAGTGATTTCCATATATCTGATCCAATTGATCAGACCAGAGCTTGATGTTTGCCATAGATGTCTGTTATCCCTGGCTATTGCAAATGCTGAAGAACAAATGTTACAAGTGAGATTGCTCATTTTGACAAGGGGGGATGGGGGGGTGGGGGGGGTGGGGTGTTTGTGTGTGGGGGGGGGTAGGTGGGAAGTAAAAAATTAAAAGAAATGGGAAAAGAACAAAAAGTTTTCAGCTGAAAATAAAATTGCCTGGAGATTTCAATACTCTCTTCAGGTAGATTTTAGCTTTGAAAACTATTTTGCAAAGGTTAGTTTAAGAAAGCAGAGAACAGCTGAGCAGAGCTATGTGTACGTGCATGTGTTTTGTATTAGATGAACAACCTTTTTTCCTCTTGATTCAGTCTCCTAGTAACTGTTAGTGACCTCAGAGCCTAAAACCAAAGACCCTGCAAAGACGTTGCCCAAACTGCAGTGTTTTAGCACACTTTTTAGCTTTAAGAAGCAGAGTGCAGGATTCATCTGTAAGAGTTAGAAAAGTTTTTGAATGCTTTTGCAGAAGTAAAACCACTATTTAGAATGAGGTATTTTCTAAGTATCAACAAGTCTTTGAAATGAGAGAGAAAGGAAAAGTGATGCCCAAAGCTTTCTGTAATATAAAAATGTGAAGTGATAGAAGGAGAAGAAAAAGGCATTAAAGTGTAAAATGTCTGATTTTTCCATAAAATGATGCTAAGCATTCAGGAGAATAACCTTTAGTAAATATTGGAGCAAGTATAAAGACTTCACTTCAGAGACTTAATTTAATGTGTTTTTTAAATACCTGCTGAGATGAATAATGTGCCAGGGATGATAAGAATGGAGTAGAAGACAGCTTGATGCTATTATAGCCTGTTGACGTTAGCTTTTTCCCAATAATATCACAAGATCAAACATAAGCTTGCAGTTCCATGTGATTAATACTCTTTTTTTTTTTTTTCTTCCTTGGGAACAATGAAAGAGTTAATTTCTAACTAGCCAGTTCTTATAAAATGACCATTTATTTAGTATAACATACATTTAGAAGAAAAATGTGTGGTATAAGGATAGTAACTTCCCAAAGGGGCTGCTAGTGCCATCTAAAGCATTGAATGTTGCACTTCAGTTTTTAGGAAACTGTGAAAACAACTTTGGCCAAATTTCTGCTGATACAAATTGATTTTTCTGTACTTAATTCAACAAAGTGCTAGCTGCTTAGCATATAGCAAATTGGATGGAAATCTGATTCCTGTGTCTTTATGGTTCTCTCTCATGCTCACATTAATAATAGTTATAACACAGTTATTACTCAGCTCTTTTTTGCTGGCTTAAGTAAAACAAAAGTAGTCTGTCTTATTTATTCTGTTTCACAGAGTGAATATTGTCCGTAACAGTGCTGTTGGGTTGACAATATTTTGAAATGAAGTTCTTTGTCCAGGCTAAAACATGGCTTTTATAAAGGCACAAGTGTCTCTGATGAAGGCTAATCTCTTCAAGCAGTCCTGTGTTCTGCAGTCCTAAAATTGATTTGGTTTGGGATAGACTGTTGAAACTACTGATTAAAATACAATTGCAAAACATTGTACACATAGATGAATCCATAAAATTAGCACTGGTGCTACCTGATAGCGTGGTGTAGTAGAAACTAGACTGTTTCCAAGTAAAATAAACTGCAAGATCTGTTTGTATTAGCAAATTTTTATTCTTTTGATTTGGATCAGATTCATGCTGTGCCACTTCAGACTGAAGTTCTTTAAATTTTCCATTACCACTTCCACTGTGGATAAGTTGGGGCATAAAGATATACTGTGAAGCGTAGGGAACTTTCAGCATCAGGTAACTCTGGCAGGCAGAGCAGTTCTGGCATCATTATACTGGGGAGGAGTTTATATTGTCTGCAGCTCCCAGTTTGCCTGCTTTCTTCTGTAATGCTATGTTGCTCATAATGTCATGCAAATAAGGAAAACTTTGTTTCTTTAGGGATCTTACTCAGAAATTTAAATACCAATATCGGTGATACAGATTAGGTTTTGTTTTTTTTTTTTTTTTTTTTTACATGAGAATCCAAAGATACAATGTGGTTATTTTAATGGTGCTTAGTGATTTTTAGCATCCAGCCCCTTTTTATCTTGTCTGTCTGTGTGCCATCATACTTTCACCTTTTTCCCTTGAAGAGACTAGTAAACTCTTTATATTTGCTTGCTGGGTTGAAAATTGAATCAAAATGAAAAACCCACTAAAATTCAGGCAAAAGTGATCATCTTATTCTATTACTCAAAAAGCACACTGTAAGTACTGCTGGGAAACTCAGAGTTGAATTATGAGAATACTTATTCTAATTCCATGTTGGGTTTCAACATAAATTAGAGTTATTAATTTTGTGAGAAGTTTCATCTAGATTAGGCTTTACCTTGAACTCCCACTTTTATATTCCCTAGGACAACAGAACAATAATTTGTTGTATAAACAGTAACAGTAGGGACTGTCTCTCTGGATACCCCCATCTGGTAGAGGAAATCTGGTTGTTAGCATATCAAAAGACTTGGTGGATTTCTTCAGTTTATCTACAGACTTAAATTAATAGAACTTTTAAAAACTTTCTACTATGTCTGATTTTTTGCTAGAATTAGGAATCATATAACATTTATTGGAGGCAGTGTTATTTTTGCTTTTAAAAATTGAGAGGGAAATCTCTAGCCTCCTTTTCTTTAAGTACAGAGTATTTAATGTCTTAAAAACAAAATCCTAAACTCTCCTATTCTCAAGTCACTACTTTCTCTGTGAAGGTAAATGCTCACTTGAGAGACTGGATGTTGCTTTCTTGCTGCAGTTAAAAACAGTCTCAGGATCCCTCATGATATTTTTTTGTTTCTTTGCAGAACAAAAACATTTCTGCCAAATTATCCATTGTCTTGAAGCACCAACAAATAATACTGTGTTCAGCATATTAATAATCCCCATTATTATTCTGAAACTCTAGCTGATTTGAGGTTTACTATCTGTATTACTGAAGCTTTCATAAAAGTATGGGGTTGGAGCAAGGTGTTTGTTGTTTGCTCACCCACCCCAGCCCATGAACAGTGTGTTCTGGCCTGTTCACCCGTGTGAGGTGTTGTGTCCACGTCACTGTTAATAACCATCAGCTACACGTGCATTCCCGCAGTTTTGTACGTTTCTGCCCCAAGAAATAAACAGAACAAATTTACACTTTTGTGACACTTTTGCTTTTGCTCTATGTAATCTAGAAAACAAAAGGAAGATGAGGGCTGGAAATAACAGGGTTAAAGCGATAGGCATGTATTCCATTGCTTGCATTGTCTCCATCTTTTTCTCCTCTCCTTTGGTTGATTTCAGCCTCTATTTTCTTGAATTCTATGAAGTAGGATAAGATACCCCCAAATAATCCCCACTTTTGGTTCTATTATATATGGAAAGAATAGTGAATTTTAAAATAAAAATTACTTGCCAAAATTTTTCAAAGAAGTATCTGAGAGCATTTTGCACAAGCGCTTGTGTCTCAGCAGAAGGTACATATTGCAAAAGTAGAACAACAAAGACTTATTTGCTGAAAGAATTCCCACCTTTGTGTGATACATAAGGAATAAATATTTATACGTACTCACTGGGGTATTAAAGCTGTGTTCAGTTATGGTGTAGACACTATGAAGTGATTGTTGAGGCCTCTAATAATATTGCAGCTCACAAAATATATAGTATAAACAATACATGAGAAAACATTAGGGGAAAATGATCTCTGGTCTATAGACTTTGCTTGTTTGTTAAAAGAATTATTGAGACAGGTGGCAAAGGCCATCATAACTCTGTGCTAGCCATAAACATAGATTTCAAAGATGTTCTGTTGATGGTGATCTCAAAAGGTGTAATGGTTTGGGTTTACATAATGAAGCATGGTTATCCTTCATGACTGGCCCAAGCTTTACAAAGTCTTAAAAATACAACAAGAGATGTCTTTTTCTTTAGCTGGGATAATGGGATAAAAATCTCAATTATCCCCTTTCTTCCTAAATGTAAGTCATTAGTCCTTTCTTGGTGGGACTCGGCAACACAGGTACATTCCTCACACTCCCTTGCCAGTTAAACAAGAATGATGTGGGGTCCTGAGTTTCCTAGAGCCTATTTGGGAAACTATATTGTGGTTATGACTATGATTCTGGAAGGTAGTTTGCACCAGCCTGTATTTAGGCATGTGATAAATCTTGTTGACTTCAGCACATAAGTAGCTTAGCACCTTTGTCAGAGCCTGCCTGTAGTCCAAAACACAAAGCAGCAGCATCTTTTGTTGAAGCATCTTTCCTCCTAGGCTTATAATTCCTCTTAGACTTCTTCACTGCAGGCATATCTTTGTCAGAAATTCTTCCATTTATTTCTTCTGGGACTGTTCTGTTTTAAGTTTGTCAGCCAAGGAGCTCCAGCTGTGTCGTGACAATTTTGTAATTAGCTATTGCTAGCAATAACTTTGCTTTCAAATGGAAGAGCATTGTTAACCCTTGCTTTGTTCCCCCATGCCACATTTTCTCTTTGTCATCTCTGAGAAGGTGTTGTGCACTTCCTCGTGAGCAATCATAACCATTAGTAATGAAAACTCAACAGAGCACAGCCTGGTCAGAAATCCCAGTGCTTGCAAACTGTTGCTATAGATGAATCCATTCCTGCGCAAGTATGATTATTTTAAAAGCCTTATCAGAGGAACTGGAATTATTTTCTCATTTCCTCTCATTAAGTGGATCCATTAATCCTTAGTAACTTCATGATTATTCTGCTAATTGCCATGTTTCCATTATTACCTTAAGAAATGTGCATTCAGATTGTCAGCTATATGTTACATCACTATGACTTGAGTGCGTCAAGCTATTTTGAAATATCAGCAATGGATTTTGGCAAATAGAGAAATGTTTTCCTCCTTCTGTTAGTCTACATCCTCAATTAAATGGAGAAGATGGGTAAATAGTATTGCCTATCATCTGGGCTATATGCCAGTATTGATAAACTGTAATTAAATGATAACAGTATTTAAAAACAAACTGCAAGTCTAGCCAAAGAAAAAAGCAAAACTAAACAGAGTAGTTTTATGAATGGTATGCACAATATAAATTAGATTTTTACTTTTTCTCCTTAGGAGCTCAGAAGGAGTCAGTACTCAATGTGACAGATTACTTCTTGTAGGACCCTGATTTTTCTTAATTTTGAGTTAGTATACAGTAGAACTGTAGTATGTAATTTATTTTTAACTTTCTTTTATCTGTTGTTTGTTTTTTTTTTTTTTAAAGCTGTGGTAAAATAGTGATTGTTTTGTGCTCCCCCCCCGCCCCCGAGTGCTTTAAAAAGATACAGTTGAAATTTCAGAGGATTATGAAGTTACTGGCCTGAAAATGTTACACGGTAACGGTTTATCAAAAATGTCTTTAATATTTGTGTTCAGAATATGTCGCAAAACAGTTTTGTGCCTTTCCTAGGCTTGTTGATGAGTTGAGAGGAAGGAAGTATTTATGAATTAAGCTAATCTGGAATGGGCTGGCATTTTAGTTTATATTTATAGTTTTAGTTTATATTTAACTATTTCAAATTCCTTATTTATACACACAGCTTTGGATTTATGCCTCATGCCACTCTTTTCACAAATGATTTATAAATGTTAGGATGAATTCTAAGATAAACATCTGTGTAAACAATATAACTTCTTACGTTATCCCTTTTTCTTGATATTGTTAATCAGTTTATGCATATAATTTCTACGATGCTTGAGTAAGAAAAAAGTAAGAGGATTTTTAAAGTCAGATACTTTATTAAGCACAAATTACAGAGTTTTGCTAGCAGGGGGCTGCAGGGGTGTCTCCATGCAAGGTGGCCATGGCAGTGCCCTGTGCCAGGGGCAGCCAGGCTCAGCTGGCCCTGAAACCCAGGTAAGCCCCCCTGTGCCAAAACGGCCGTGAGTCAGAGGGGTGCACGCAGCATCTCTGCTCGGACATACTGAAGAAACTGTGGGAGTCCTTAGGGGAGGAGAAATATGGAAATGTGCCAGAAGACATTGTTGTGGGCATGGCTGAAGACCTCTTTGAATGAAGGGCTTTATGTCAAGAGGAGATACCTCTCAGGGGTTGTGACCCATGCAGAACCCACATCAGGGCACGGACATGCCTGAAGAACTGTGCTCTGCGGTTGACCCATATGAGGGCAGGCACATCCCTGAAGGGACTGCAACACATGAAGGACCCACGTTGAAACAGAAGAGACTGAGTTAAGTAGCAAGATCGGGCAGAAATAAACCATTACACAAACAGCCCCAACCTCCTTGCACCATGTGTCACCTTGCTGAACGAATTGGGGTGAAGTGCAATGTGGTGAAAGCAAGGGAAGCTGAGACTCAGAAAAGGAAGGAAAAGTATTTGGCTGAAGTTGAGTATGGGAAAGAGTGAGGAAAGGTGTTTACTTAAGTGTTCACTTAATTATTCATATCATCTTTTTCTCAAAATCTGATTCAGTGATTAGAACTCTGTGTTAATTGACAATAAATTTAGTCAAATTCCCCACGTCCTGACTGTTATGCCTTCAACATGTACTCTTACCATGATGTCTGAGTAACAGTCTGCCTCTACATTTTTTATGTTGGGTATGTTTTTTAAATAGAAATGGCTCTTTTTAAATCAAATCAGTGTTTGAATGAGAGGAAGGTGTTTTAGGGAGACAAATGGGACCATGTTAAAGAAATCCAATATGACACAAGAAATGCATTTGTCATTCATTCTGCTTAGCGTATATCTAGGAAGACTTTTATTGTAGTATTTTCTTATTTTACATTAACACTAGAATGTTCTTCCCTAGATTGAGACTGTTACTAGTATGAAGCATTTTGGGCACCTTTAATAAACAGCCATCTCAATGAAATCAGCTATTCAATAATAAACAGAAATGCTACAAAACACTTGAGATCAAAAGTACTTATCATTCATTTTCAAGCAATCTGTTGTTAAAAAATTAAAAATATTATAATTACTTAGAAATTTTTAGTATGTCAACATCTGACAGGTTTCTTGAGTGATTTATGAATTGTGACCCTAAACCTGTTATGTTTGCTCAGTTTATTTTATTAATTGTAACATGGAAATTCCATAGTCCCACTTGAAACCTTTGGAGTAGGTATTTCAGACCACTGTAATATAAGACAGGGGATCTATGCTCCTCAGGTTGGGTGAGTAAGCACTCATGTAAATCTTTGCTGTTGGTGTTTCATCCAGAACAGCTATATTTTGGGTTTGGAGGCTTTTTAAAATTATATGCTGAGATGATAAACTTTTTTCCACTTACTGTAAAGAACATGTGATGAAACTCAGGGGAAAATACCATCCTTTTTCCTCATGTCTTTCACCGAAGGACCAGACCCAATTGCCACTCCCATGTGCAAATAAGCCTGTATTTGGACCTGCTACATAGGAAGAAGCCATCTACCAGAATGAATTACTGAGTCTTGAGAAAAAGAGGAAGAATTGGACATTTGTTCCCTGCTTTTTTAACTTTCTGCTTTTTCTTTTTTATTCATTACTTTCCCCCCCCACAATAGGCAAATGAATGTTCGAGGCTCTTTAACAGATGTTTTCTTATTTTACTCAGGAGGGATATTTATGATGCATTAGTCTCTTTTATGTCATTTTATTTTGGCAGCTACATTCTGAACTAATTAGCACACTAGAGAGATCTCCAAATAGGAAGTACATGGGCAACCAGTGGTTAAGTATTTGATAGCATATTGCAGAGTCCATCGTGGCTGAAAAATGAGACTGCGGCATGCTTGCAATCACTGCATGTGGCATAATTGCATTTCTGCAACTTAGCGATTAGTGCTCTGAAGTTTTTGTTTGGGCAACTTTATAAAGGAAACACCAAACACCTCCTGAAATATTGTGATTTACAATTTTTAATCAATTCCACTACACTGGCTAACTGGTGTATATATTATAATATACGTGTGCTTTGTCAGAAATGACTGTAATCACTTAAATAAGTGTGTGCTTGCCTATTTATATTTATGTGTGTGTGCTTGCTGTGTGACTATGATTCTGACTTTTTCTAACACAGCTGAAATTATTAGAGTTATATTTTATGTGATGCTGGGTATAGAAGTAAGGAGGTAACAAACCAATTTAAAATCTATACTAGTAGATGATTTGCTACTAGGCTGGTTTCTATTAAATTATTCCCATCAAGGATTTATCTGTAGCATTACATCTGTAGTATTTGTCTTCCAAAAATCATCAAGTTTACTGCCATATTAAAAGTTAGCAAGCCTTTTCACTTTTTTAGCTATCCTGATCCTTACTCCACCTAGTTGACTGTTAATGGTAGCTGAATATACTAGAAGTAAGACTAGAATATTTACTTTTATTTTTCACCAAAACGACATGTTAGTATGACAGAATGTTAGTGAAAGAGCAGAATGATTAAGGAAATAGCCGAGGCATAGGAGACCCACAGTCCACAGCTGTTCCATCTCATTTGGAGTAATTAGTTTTTAAAACTTCAGCAGCTCAGCAAAGATGTCCCACTTTTCCAGATCCAGCTGCATGTTTCTTCAGCAGTTTCTCCTGCCAGGAGTCTTTTCAAGTGTCTCCCAGCATGTTTCCCCTCACGTTGCTCCTTCCCTAGCAGCTGATGCTCTTGCTGGGTACGTGTGAGCCCAGGTGCTCTGTGCTCCTCTGACCAACTGGAGTTCTGACATGTGGTGCCTTGCTCACACTGGTGTCAGGGCCCTTTGGACCCTCCTGTGACTGGCTACCTAAACCCTGCAATGTATGGCCAACACATATGTTAACTGATTGGTTGCCCATGCATGAACTAATTGGGCACTCATGCATAAATTTGCTGGGTACCCATGCATGCACTAATTAAACACTTATGCAAGAGCTAATACGGTGCTCGTATGTGAGCTAATTGGGGAAGCAAACATGAGCTGCTTGGGCACTCGTCTGTAAATTAATTAGCTGCTCGTGCATGAAGGTGGCAAACCATTCAGGTTATGCCCAGTACCCATGGGAATTATTTCTTAAGTTGTACTGTATCTCATTCCTCTTCCTCAAAACTGAAATCCTTCCCAAATTAGGCTTAGGCAAGAAGAATGAAGGCCTGCTCCTTTATATGTGCATGTGCGTGCCCATTTCTACCTAAGGTGGATGGAGAAGAGACTAGGATTTCTACCTGCCAAAAGAAAGCACACAATTTGTGTCCTACCTGACAACAGCCTCCTGGGCCATCATCTTAATACTGTTCAGGTGCCTACCAGAAACCTACTGAGGGATTGATTACTTACCAGTGTCACTCTTTAGACTGTGACATTGATAAGAATTACTAAGGACAGTTCTGTTTCCATCCTTGCAGGGAATTAAGGTTTCAGTTTGTCTTCAGGGTTTAAAGTGAGCTGCATCATCTGAAGCAAGAATTGGTAAAACAGTAAAAAGTACCAAAAATTAAACAAAAGCTTTTTTTTTTTTTTTTTTTTTTTTTTGTCGATGCATAACGGATTTCTCAGAAGCCTTATTAGAAGAGTAGAAATACACAACCACTCAAAAACCCCCAACCATTTCAACATAGAATTTTAAATCACATCAGTGTTCTGTCTAGCTGTTTGTCTATTGACATGTAGCAATTCGTGCTTAGAGATGAATACACAAAGCAAAAGTAAGGCAATCTCTACAGGAAGATAACTCCCTTGTCTTCTTAGAAATTCATTAATGATTTGGCAAGAGGGTTTCTACTTTTTCTAGGCTCTTTGATCCGAAGGTTTATATGACTGTAGCCTTGAATGCCATTAAAATAGGGCACAACCATCACTTTGCCATGTGTGAATTAATGTTATTGAGAGACCTGTTTTAATTAGATAATTCTGAAAGAACCTGAGCCAAATCGTGGTATATCTGAACTTTAATATAAAAGCAAGATTAGGTTTAATATGTTTTTGCTGGTAGCACTTTGTGGACTGTGAGTAGCACATGAGATGTTAGAATGAAAAGACTGAATTCAGTAGAAATATCAAGACAGTCTCTTACAGTCTGGGAAAGATTTTTAAATCCACCATGTAATTTCTCCTTTTCTTCACTAGAATGTATGTTGACTCACTCTTCTGATCCCCTGCTTGAATAGGGGAAGAGACTTAATGTATTCATTTATTTACTATCGTTTTATTCAGCATTTGACTGTCAGTCAGTGCCCTTTCATACTAGGCCATTGACATATACTTTGTAAAAGATGCAAGGGACAAGTTTTTCTTTATTAATCCTGGTGAAAACTGAGAAGCTTTCCACCGCAGTGATAAAAGCTGTGTAACTAAAGAGCAACAAGAGTCTTCATACTCTGCAGCTTCTAACACACTCGAGAGTTATTTTATATATCGGTGTCAACCTTGAACTACCATCTCCAGGAGTAGTATCATTATCTTTATAAAGTACAACTGGATGGTGTTTTTTTAAAGTGGCAAAATTTTCACAAGAAATTTTTATATACTTGTGCAGCCAGCCCTCCTAATTGATAAATAATTTGTTTCCTGATCAGTTATTTTCATATAAATGTTAAACCTTTGTGTTAATTTGGTTTTGTGTTAATGGTTTTGTTTTGTTCTGAATGCAGCACAGTTTTGGGGGGAAATAAGGCTTATGAAGTCATATTACTTACTATTTCTGCTATGTCTGTGTGGATATGCCCCAGATTTTAGGAAGCACATAGTTGTAGCGCTAAGAATTAGCCTATAAGTCCATCAAATTAGGGTAAGCTTGCAGTATGATCTTACAGCCGGATCTTCAGTAATATCAAATAATACATATAAGGAACAAATATATCAGCAGTTTAGAGTCCCAGAAAAGCTTCACATACTGTTTATTCCTTCCAAGATACCAAGGTCAAACAAAACCAAAAGTAATCCATAGGTTACAAGATTTCTCTTGTTTCTGAACTTAATGACTACTTACATTATGTTCTGTGGCCTCTTAGCCCATAAACTGGGATATTTTAGGAGACAAGGCAGAGGAGTTTCAGTCTGGGTCTTTCAATCAAAAATATTATTTGGGACTTGCTGATACATTTCTGCACTCTAGCTTTCCTCTAATGTAAGGGACTCATTCATTTGCCTGCTGTATATAGGAAATGTACTGGGGTAGATGAGACAAAATGATAAAAGAACCAAACTGATAGAGGATCCAACAAGGACAGATGTTCTGCTGGACCTCACACTCACAAAAATGGAAGGGCTTGTTGGGTGTATAATGGTCAAATGTTTCCTTGGCTGCAGTGACCATGACATGGTGGAGTTTGGGATCCTGAGAAGAGGGAGCAGAGCAAAAAGCAGGATCACCACCCTGTACTTCAGGAAAGCAGACACTGGCCTCTTCCAGAGAAAAAAAAATATGCTTGGAAAACTCCCATGGAAATAGGCCCTGGAGGGAGGAGGGACCCAGAGAGCTGGGTCAAGAATCAACTCTTCCAAAGCAAAATCTCCAATAGGCTGCAGAGATGAGTAAGGAGCTCCTGGCAAAGCTCAAGCACAGACGGGAAGCACAGAGAAGGTGAAAGCAGGGACAGGTAACCTGGGAAGGGTACAGAGACGCTGTCCAGGCCTGCAGAGGAATGGGTGGCAAAGTCAGAGCCTACCTGGAGCTGACTCTGGTGAGGGATGTCAAAGGCAACAAGAAGGGCTGCTCTAAGCACCCGCGTGGCAAAAGGAGGACGAGGGGAAGCGCAGGGCCATGGCTGCGTGGTGCAGGGCCCTGGTGACACCCGGCATGGAGCAGGCAGAGGTACGGAGCGCCGCCTCCACTAGTAAGACCAGTCTTTGGGAATCCCAGGCCACGGAAGCTGCAGGGAAAGTCTGGAGCAAGGAAGACACAGCCTTGGTGGAAGAGGCTCAGGTTAGAGAATGCTTAAGCAAACGGGCCGCAGGTAAGTGTGTGGGCTTTGATGGGATGTGCTCACATGTGCTGAGGGAGCCAGCTGCCGCCATCACAGGGCCATTCTCTATAACCTCCCAACATTCCTGGCAAGCGGGAGCGGTGCCCGAGGCCTGGAGGGAAGCAGATGGGCGTCCTGTCTGCAAAAAGGGCAAGAAGGACCCAGGGAAGTACACGGTGGTCAGCTGCACCTCGATCCCTGGGAAGGCGATGGGGCAACTAGCCCTGGGAACCTTTTCCAGGCATATGAAGGACAAGAGGGTGAATGGGAGCAGTCGGTATGGAATCACCAAGCTAAGGCCAACCCACCATGGAACTCCAAAGTCCTGCAGGTGGGGAGGAACACTTCCAGACACCAGGACACACTGGGGGCCATCCAGCTGGAAAGCAGCTTTGCAGAAAAGGCCATGGAGGTCCTGATGGAAACCAAGTTGAACATGAGTTGGCAATACGCCCTTGCCACAAGGAAGGCCAGTAGTATTCTGGGCTTCATTAGAAGTGTTGCCAGCAGGTTGAGGGAGGTGTGACTTTCTGTCTGCTCAGCACCAGTGAGGCCATAGCTGGATTACTGTGTCCAGTTCTGGCCTACCCAGTGTAACAGCAAGACCGTGCAACTGGACAGAGTCCAGCGAAGGGCCACAAAGATGAGTAAGTTACTCTAGTATCTTGTATATGAGGAAGGGCCGAGAGCTGGGACTACTTAGCTTGGGGAAGAGAAGGCTCAGGGGGAATCTCATTAACATGTGTAAAAATCTGAAGGAATGCTGTAGGGGAGATGGAGGCAGGCTCTCATCCATGGTGCCCAGTGACAGGACCAGAGGCAGCAGGCACAAACTGAAAAACAGGAGGTTCCTTCTGAACATTGGAAAACATTTTTGTACTGAGAGCGTGACTGAGCACTGGCTCAGGTTGACCAGGGAGGCTGTGGAGTCTCCAGCCTTGGAGATACCCAAAAGCTGTCTGGACATGGTCCAGGGCAACCAGCTCTAGGTGGCCCTGCTTGAGCAGTGGGGTTGGGCCAGATGACCTCCAGAGGTCCCTTCCAACTGCAGCCATTCTGTGACTGTGGTAATGCATCCTCTGCGATGTAAAACAACTTCAGATTGTATAATGGTTTTCTAATATTGCAGCTACATAAAACTAATATATAAAGATCTAGTTGCTTTACATCATTGAAAGGAATGCACATTAAGTGCTTGGCTGGTTTTTTAAAAGTGTGTTGCTAATACTATGGACTTTGTGGCAATACATGTTGCAAGCAGAGCTGTTGTTCAGGTGCCGTTGAAGGAATGTAAGTACTAAATCTAAAACTGGATGCATTTGCTGTTTTGACACTTAAATTACACTTTTTATCACAAGTCCATTTAACATTGAGGTTATTCATTAGTGTAGGTTTTACCTTCCTTCTCCATTTCCTGAAAGATGGAGTTAATGGGATTGATTCTAAAGTTATTTAAGTGTTGTTTTAAGTCAGAGGTGTGTCAAGTGAAGTGAATGATGTTACGTTCATGCAAGTGAAGTGAGAATTGTTATTGAGTATAGGAAAAGTGCACTAGGCTAGGACAGCAAAGACTGAAAAGTAGAATGATTCTTGGTAGTGAGAATGTAAAATTTTTAAAATGCTTCATATGGGAGGAAATATAACATGAGCTAGCTCCTCTGATTTGTCTTGTTCATAAAAATTCTCAGTATCTTCGACTTGGTTAAACTTTACTGTGCACTGCATACCACACTGGACTAATTTAAGATATACTGGTTTTGAAAATGTAATTTAAAATATTTTTATGATGTGTATAAGGGAAATTGTAACAAACTGGGCTTTCAAAATTACTAATCTTTTTAATTTCTTTAAAAATTAATCTTTAAAAATTCTTTAATTACTATTTTGGTCAGCCTTTGTTCAAAATTCCCAGTACTATACCTTTTTGTAACTAGGCACTTAAAACAGTGAAAATATTAAAAAAAATTACGTTGTTGAAAAATAATAATTAAAAAAAAATTCATACCTACACATCATTTTAATATTTGCATTAAAAGATAACCTGAATCAAGTCAGGTCAAGAATCAGTGAATAATAACCTCATTTCCAAAAGATCACTGTTCTTATTTTGTGTTTTAGATTCTTATCAGTTCACGTTAGCGGGTTTTCTCATCTTCCTCTCCAAGGCATGAGTGCTTTCCTTCTTTATTTCTCCCTTCTGTTAGTTTTTTGCTCTGCGTGTTCTACACCTGCTAAGTAATTTCCCACTCTCACAATTAACACTTAATTATCTGACTAATAAAAAGGATAGTAGGATGCACTCACAGTGTGCATAATAATATTTGAACTTTTTCTGCCAATTGCATGCATAAAAATAACTTACCTGGCTGCTTCATTGCTAAGAAAACTTGAAGCAGTTTTTTCTTCTTCAAAATACTATGCCATTTATATGTTTCCATTACATTAAATCTTGTTTCATTCATAATTTTCAAATATATGCATAAAAAGCAATAGCTGGTCTTAAATTACTTATAATGATCTATGAAATAAATACTGTGCAAGTGTCTTTTCATGGTATTTTTTAAAATTTTCAACTTGGTGCATACAAAAGTGTTATATATTTGGAGAATGTCAGTGATTTTTTTCATTTATTTTGGAAAATGGAAGTATGGATGTTATA
The DNA here is from genome assembly GCF_023634155.1 of Falco peregrinus. Classification (NCBI taxonomy): domain Eukaryota; kingdom Metazoa; phylum Chordata; class Aves; order Falconiformes; family Falconidae; genus Falco; species Falco peregrinus. The sequence continues at coordinate 74,710,011 of NC_073725.1, read as the reverse complement.
TTATGAAACTACATAACCATACTTATATCTTCCTTAGTACTTTAGTAAGATTCTTTCCATGAGAATTTTAGATTATTTCCCCAATGTGATTAAGGTAAGGGATGATGGTGAATAATGGATGTACGGAGGACTGAATTCCTCTAAGACCTCCAGTACATAATTTGTGGGTGGTTGGTTACAGGTTGGTGGGGTTTTTTAGAGTTTCTGTGCATATTTAGTGGTGGAAGGTCCCTTTTACTTTATATGCTGCCAAGTCTTGGATTCTGAGAGAATATATGAAAGTAAGTTTGTTTGGGAAAAGGGAGGCTGCTGTGCTGCTATAAGTCTATCTGTGAATGCTGAGAAGGGCAGTGAACCTGCAGGGTCACTGAGAGCCATGTTGCCTGTGTGACACTGTGATTTTCAGGTGGCATCCAAGAGCATGTAGACCTGTGTTTAATATCTGAGGAGGAAATTTAAGATTCAGCATTAACCCTAAGTCTGCTAGGAGATTCCTGAGATAGATCCATACTTTAGCCTTGATAGGATCATTCAGTGGATCTTTTGGGTGAACTGCATTATACTGCTTTGGTAATAATAGGGGTTTGGTCTAGTGACAGACCTGTGTTTTACAGCAATAATGGATAGCACTAAAGGAAGACTCAACACAAATAAAGGTAGTTTCTTTATATAGCACACCTTTAAGAAAGGTATAAAAGAAGGTTGAGAGGTTTTGGGTCCCATTTTCTGAAACTGTCAATGTCTTTTTCTTTTATATAAAGTGATTATTCTGATCTTGTTGGACTGATCTCAACAGATTTTATAAATTAACCTGAGATATTATACTATGAATTTTTCAAGGAAAACTCCACAGATGAAGCAGAAGACATTCATTTGTGGTGTTGTTTGGCATGTCTTACATTGACTTTGGGTTAGACATGAAAATAAAGCTGTCTCCATTAATATAGTTTTCAAAGGAAGCAACAGTGTGAGGCTTAACACTGTGACCAGTTCCCACCGAGAAGGACCTTCCTAATATCCTTCTGTCCTATATTAACCTTTTGGGAATTTTGTGTTGTCTGTTGTAATATTACATTTTATAACTCAACATCATATATTCTTTAAAATAGTGATTGGAAAGTAGTTATTAGAAAGAAATAGAAACTATTTTGGTAGCAATGCATTGTAATTATTGATAATTGTCCAAATTTCCTGCTTCAAGAGCACGAGGTTTAAGGTAAAAACATCTAGGAGTTTTACATTCACTGTCTAATGACCTTGTTTGCTCAGACATGAAAATCTTCCATTAAAAAAAAAAAAAAGAGACAAAAGTACTGATTTTCAGGTGAAATAGTTTTCGCATTTGTGAATCTAGTGTGGGTGAGACAGTTTCTCCTTTACAGTCTTTTTCGAAAATTAAGTCACTTATAATGGCTTATAGAAGCATACTAAATTACCTTGCCAGATTATGAATACCTATTCAGTGTAGAAATCTATATACAAAAACAATTAATAGATGGTTACTTGTGTGAAGAAATATATATATGAAGATATCAGATTGAAAGAATAATGGATTTGTAATCTAAACAGTTTTGTAACCATTTCACATATTTGGAAAGCATTTTTTTTTAGAAGGTTTAAAAATCCAGCTGTGAGGGGAAAATGACTGCGAGGTGTCAGAATAATCTGGTTTTTCCTTACAAAACAAAGCGCTATCCACTTCAGCTTTTCTCATATTTAGAGGAACTTGTAGGCTGCTTGCATAACTCATGCATGAAAAAAGTGATACCAGTGGGTTGTTTTTCTTTTTAACTATCCATTATTTATGAAGTGCAGAGAAAAATAGTTACAAATTATTCTTTCAGGGGATTTCCTGTAGCTATACTATTTTGTTCAAAGGATTTACTCAGACTGGTTTAATTCCAATAAGAAAAGTTAAGGCTTCTCTTGTCCTGACCTACATTTAAAAAAAAGTTACATCATATATATATATATATATATATATATATATATATATATATATATATGTATATGTAGGACAAGTGTACTGGTGAAAAAAAAGTCCCCTATTTGTTTCATGTTACTTTATGATATACATCAAACATTTTTTATCTTTCCAATATTTTCCTATTTCACCTTTACTGTTGCTTAAACACACATGGACTATGTTGCAGCTGGCAATTCTGTAAATGTGTTATGTTTGATGTATACTTGATAAGGTACTTATCTAGCAAGTGCTTGTTACATGAATACATGTCTGTGTTTGATAGCTTAAGTGAGCTCTCTGACTTGTTCCGTAACATTTAGAAACTGTTTTACGTGAACAAGCATTGCACGTGAAAGTACTTGCCACTTCTGTGCCCGAGTGTGTGTGTTTGGAAATATGCATAATATTATTTTCAAATAGGTTTTTGAAGAAAAAAATAATATTCTATATTTTTCAGTCCATTAAAAATAAAATAATAATACCTATCCCTAGGGAAGAGTTAGGTGTGGGAGTCCCTGCTCCACTATCTTGGCAAGAATGCAAAAAGTATCATTCTGGCTCAGGGATTTCTCAGTAGAAGACACTATACAGAGTCTGAGAATGACCACTGTTCCATATAAAGCACAAAATTAAACTTAGTGAAAATTTTATATCCTATAACTGGGTTTAGTTTTTAAGTTTCATTTATGTAGCAAATGTCCTTTACGCCACTCTTAGTATAAATTGCAGGACAAGCTGGGAGTACAGTGAACAGAAATTCTGCTACAAGTTTCAACTTTAAAGACTTCCTCTATGAATTGCATGCATTGGAATTGCAACTCCTATTTGTGGCCTTAAAAGCAAAATGATGTTTTTATCTCCATCTTCTGAAGCAAGAGTTAAAAAAGAAAAAATGCTTTCCAAAATTATTTAGGAAGGTTAAGGGACTCTTTAGGCATATGAAGCCAAAGACTTAACTTACTGCTTAGGACAGATTTTCTCTGACTGTAAAAGTTTTTGCTTCCAGCTGCAGTGTTTTCTGGGCCAGTGGGAAACTGCACGAACAAAGCATGAAGTGAGTTTGTCAGGGAAGTAGTAGCTTGATTGTAATGAGACTTACCCTTAGTAGCTGACAGTTATGGCAGTTACATTGTACATGACTATGGAGCCTGAGAAAGTGCTTGGTGGCAGCTGTAGGCAACGCGCAGCTGCGGTCACACTCTTCCCATCCTGCTCGGCCAAAACGCCCTCCCACATTCAACAAGGTTACATACTTCATACAAGAGGCAGTCTGAAGTACTAGGGAACTATTTATTTATCCAAAGGATAAAGTTAGCCTTACATTTAACTGAAATGTAAAATACTACAAAATATGAAACATGTTGAAAGGAAACATTTAATGCAGTGGTGACAACTGTCAGAAAGAAATATGTATGTAAAATTGGAAAAAGCCTGTCCTGACTTAAGGAGACTGGTATATAAAAGTAGCATGAAGTCAGAAAGATCTTTTATCAAAATTGTTACTGTGTTGCAAGATTATTTTTTTCTTTTTTCTGAAGCCTTGTAGCAATACTAGAAATCTAACAGTAAACAATATTTCAGTATGGTTTACGCCACATTAGCAGCAGACCTTTGCAATATATTTTTTACCCTGGGGCAACGCAAAGTTTCCCTATTTACCAAAAGACATCCTTGCCTTATTTATTTTATCTATGAATAAAATAGTCAGAGGAGTTGAGATTATCTCCAGAATTTTATTGCTGTTTGTCTTGCACGTGTCCAAAACCAGACCTCTGACCTGCAGATAAATCTTTTGAGGGATTTTGCTTGGTTTTCTTGGAAACAGTAAAGTAAGAATCTCACTCTTCTTCATTCACCAAAATCTTAACAATGTTTAGTGTTTAGAGATACAATCCGTACATCACACTGAAAGTTATCATGCTTACTTGCGAAATAATTATTCTGTTCTGATACTGCACGTATGTCCTCAAAGTTCAGTAAAGGATTACAGGCAGGCTAGTTTTCCCATTTTATTTTGCTCTTTTTTGGCTATCTGTAATACGATTATACACTTACATAATGGAACCCTGAGTCAGCTAGATCTTTTAAGTGGATTTAAATATACCTTCTTCTTTGTTCCGAAAGAAAGCTAAAAGGCTTTTTATGTCTCTTAAATGACAGGTTCTGTTAGAACTAAAACTTGAATATTTAGGTTTTTGAACAGAAGCCTCAGAGTGAATAAGTCATTAAAGGGGGTTACATACAACTCTTCTCCTGCCTACTGTGTCCCTGCAGGCAGGTCCTTGCTTACAGACTTCGTTTCAGCTGGTGACTTTCTAAGTTACAGCAAACTGCTGTGTTCCCCTGAGCCGCTGCACAACTCTCGGTGTGCCACAGAGACCCTTCTGGCTGGTCCCTACTCATCAGCCTTTTTTTTCTGACTCTTGAGTTGGGTGGCCGGTTCCCTGCTGTCACCTTGTGCTCACCCGGCTCCCCAGCAAGCATACTTGGTAGCACCTGAAGGGACGACCGCACTTCCCTTTTCTGCCGGGGGTGGGGGGGGTGGGGTGGGGGGGTTCCACCTAACCAACCCCATGACTCTTTTTACTCTTTTTAAAGTAACAGCCATTATAAACCAGAACAGACATTCTTTCACAACTGTTTTCTTCCTATACTTTTAAAAACAAGACCTAACCTGACAAGCATACCATATTTGCCATATTGAAGTGAACACTTTCCAGCATCAGTGGAGGTCCACTTCCATGAGTGTTCTCACAACTGTAATCTGTACATGGTGTGTTCATGTTATACAGTCATATGTTCAAGGGGATACAACTGACCAAGCTATCTTTATTTTAACCTCTGCGTACTGTTTTGTATTGAGGCTTTGGCTGTTGTTTGTTATTATTGTCATATGAGAGTGGAAGAATTGAGCCCAGCTCTTTGGAATAACCTGCTTTTTAATTCCCATGGTATCAATTGGGACCTTTATCATGTGTATGAAGTCTCTGATTGTATCAAAACAATACACTTCTAAGTTGTTGATCACTTCCTTCTCTCGGGATATGTGTAGTGATGCTGTGCCCTGTTAAAACTGTCCTGTTTCCCTCATAAGACGTTCTTTCACTAGTGGATTTAACGTTTCACAATACATAATTTGTATATCAGGTTTTTAAATATATTAGCCTCCTCTCGGGAGAAGAGAACAATAAAACTATTAGCTAATACTACAAAGTTGCTGTTGTAACTCACAACATTTGACAAAGTCAATGAAATACAAAGATATTTGATAATCGTGACTGCCACTGCTACTTATTTAACTTGCTGACAAAGTCATTCTTCATTCACTTTTATAGTAATAAAATAAAACAAAATAGATAAAAGCCTGTTGGGTGAAGAAGGGTGATTTTAGTGGGGCTAGTGAAGAGGCACTACATAAGTTGTTAAATGTCAGCCTGTCCTATACTTTTCTGTAAGCCATTTGAATGATGCATTAAGACATGAGGACTGGCATAAGACATTAACTTGTTGCAGTGCACTGACTTTTACTGTTAAAAGGCAAGGCAAAACAAAATCACAAAGAATTAGTGTGGTGCTTACTTCATGTTTACTAAGGATCCTTCTTGGAGAGACTTCACTGTTGGAAGGGGAGAAAATACCCGTACTCTCTCCACTGCAGAGAAAGCAGGGTTACCTGGGACTTCATATGCTGTATTGTACAAGGCAAAGGAGAACTCTCTCCCTTACCCTTGTTCCTCAGAGGCAGTGTGTGATACCAGTAGAACTGTCTGACCTTAGCCCCCTGTATCTGATAAGAGATAATTTTTATTTTGTTCATGCAGAGATATATGGCACATAGTCATCTATTGCATGCATAACCATTTTGTTCTGTCTTCTCACAGACCACAGAATTACTTTCTTCTAAGTAACTTAACATAGTTCAAGACCCTTAACATTAAATTCAAATTTAAATTCTTTACTTCTGTCAAGTGAAATCATTTATCCTCATTTTGTTCATGTAGGTAAGGTTATATTGAGTTCTGAATGATGTAGACTCAGGGATGGTGAGATTCCTATTTTGATATGAATAAAACTGAATCTCCCAAGAATATTGATTCATTGCAGTGTAGGATTTTATCTTTCTGCAGTGAGAATTACCTTGGATACAGCATTTTCCGCATCATTTGCATCATTTGCTCAGCTTATATCTTTTGTTTAGGAAAGGTTTTCCTTACTTTGCCTAAAGAAGGTGGGATCTTTTTGACCTCTTAACCAGTTTCCCATTCTTTCTGTGGCTGGTTAATTTATTTTGCCATTGCTGGGTTTCCTGGCTGCTGTGAAGAAAAGAGTTCTGAAGTTCAATGGGAAAAATAATTTACTGTTTGCTTGAAAGTCTGTCAGAGTTATGACATGTTCTTAGGATAGTTTCCCAAATCTCCTGTGAATTTGTGCTAGTGTTACTGTGTGGAACTCATTGGTACACTGTGAGAGTAGATTGTAAATGTCCAAAGCTTGATCTTGTCTTCTGGAAATGTTAACAATGCAGTAACAGCAGTGATCTGATAAACAGTTTGTTGTTGGGATGTTACTGTAGGTTGGCAGAGGAATTCTTTCTGCTACAAATGGTAACTATTTAACACTAGATCTGACCTGTGACCATAAAAAAAAATAAAAAATGCTCTTACAACACATGGGTTGAACAGTGTAATAATTGAAACAAAGTTACTACTACTAATAATAATAACAACAACAACAGTAGTAATAGTAATAATGAAAAGGGAGATAACAAAAACAGAAAGAAAAGTAAAAGTCACAGAAAAAAACCAAAACAAACCAAAACCAAACAAAAAACAAGTGATGCACAGTACAGTTGCTCACCACCCACCGACCGATGCCCAGCCAGTGCCCAAGCAGCGATCAGCAGTCCCCGGACAACTGCCCCCAGTTTATATACTGGGCATGATGGTCTGTGGTATGGAATATCCCCTTGGCCAGCTGGGGTCAGCTGTCCTGGCTATGTCCCCTCCCAGCTCCTTGTGCCCCCCAGCCAGCTTACTGGTGGGGTGGGGTGGGATACTGACAAGTCCTTGACTTAAACACTACTTAGCGACAACTAAAAATACCAGTGTGTTATCAACATTATTCTCGTACTAAATCCAAAACACAGCACTGTACCAACTAGTAGGAAGGATATTAACACTATCCCAGCCAAACCCAGGACACATGCAGGAGCAGAACTTTTTCCCTGAAAGGACTGGAGCCCACAGGAAGAGCCCCTGTGGGGGCAGGGGTAAAGCATGAGGAGGAAGAAGCAGTAGAGAAGTCAGGAATGAAGGAATGAAGTTAAGCCTGGAAAAGGGGGGTGTGCATGTGTGTGGTGTTTTAATTTTGGTTTTGCTTGTCTCTATCAAATTCTGTTGTAATTGGCAATAAATTGAATTTCTTTTTCCCAAGTTGAGTCTGTTTTGTCTGTGATTGCAGTTGGTAAGTGATCTCCCTGTCTTAATCTCGACCCATGAGTTTTCCATCTTCTTTTCTTCCCCTTTCTCATTAAGGAGAGTGAGAGAGTGGGTGGGTGGATGTTTGGCTGCTGGCCAAGGTTAACCCATCATAGTGTGCTATCAAAGCATTTGATTTCAGGTATAGAGGAAGATAAAGGAGAGAAGAATCAAACTCCATTAGGTGTGTTTCAATGATATAAATATATAGGAATATAACTATGCCTTGTCTTGTGATTTTAGCAATTCCTATTAACATATGTTTAAATACATTTCTTACTAATTCATTATTGTCTGATACAAATAATGGATATCTCTAAACATTTACATAATAGGTTTGTTTGGTTTTGGGTTGTTTTTTTATTAAATAATGCAGGTAGAACCTACTGTAATTAACATTTGTTAATCTCATTTGTCCCAGGACCCATTTTAAGGGGTGTTTTTATTTGCTTGCAGCAATAGAAAATGTCTTATATATGATTCTCTCTCTTCTTTTGACTCCACCCAAAGAAAAGTTGTCTTTTGAAGTAAATGTGCAATTATTTTAGCCAAGACAGAATCAGAAATACTTTGCTTTTATATTCTCATAAATGAGTTGTAGATTAGAACACAAATGGAATAACATATTTTAAACTCCTATTTCCTAGAGCAGGTGACATAGTAAGTATGAAAAATAACTTTTCAGGAAACAGGTTTAGAAAAACAGGACTATCTCAATTTTTTAATCTATATATACACTATAAATTCTAAATTGGGTTAAGATGTAGTTGGCAAATCTGCTACATTCGAACTTCAATTAAAAGTCTTTAAGAAATGTGAGTGTGTTACTGCTACTGTTACAGGTTAGTTGTGTGTGCTCAATGTCATAATGAACATACTAATTGGACTATATAAATATGCAGTGGGCCTCTTTGGAGTTGTATCTAAAAAGATACGTATACATGCATATATAATAATGAAAATCTAGCTGTTATAAGTGTTGTTTCCCACGTGCAGATTATCTTAAAATTATCAACTTTTCTGTAATTGTGTATGTTTTCAACAAAAGAATCCTTGAGTCTTCTGCTCCATGGTGTTTGTAATATTGTTCCAGTGATACTGCACGGGAATCTGTGAAAGGACAAGTTCACTTCAAAATTCACCATCTGCAGACATTGTGTCTGTATTAGTGGGTTACTTAAAATGTTAACAGAAGGTGAACATAAATTGGGCAAAGAGAAATTCATATTATTTAATCGTGGAATTAGAATGTTTAGGTGTGCAAAACTTCGATTTCACCCATCATATCTGTAATGCGTATCTCATCAGCTAAACAGCTGTCACCTAGCAATATTCTTACTCTATAAAAGGAAGTTCCACAGAAACTTCTTTTCTTAAGAGAAAATTTTGTTTGTTTTTAATCTTATCTTTGTTTCTCTGTGTATTATGGGCATTCATATGGAATGAAGAAGAATTAATTAATCTAGGTATTTCTGTGGCTGCACAGGACCTGGCTGAATTGAAATTTCATGCAAACCTGGTTTAATTCTCTTTCATCATCTTCCGCATTGTCTGTGTTCCGGGGTACAACGGGATGATACCTTGATTTGAAATGGCTGTGCAGGGTCTTTGTCAGATATCGCTACTCATGAGAAACACCTGTGCTCCTGTGGAGACCATGGTAGAATAAAAGACCTATGTGTTCCTGATTTGGAATTAGAAAATTTGGAAAAAATGATACATTGGAGGTAGATAACTTTCCTATGTTCTTCTCACCATATTTTTCCCTTTCAACTATGTTACTAGCTTGATTATTTTTGTGGGTATGTTTCAGTCCTTAGAATAGGAATTTGCAGTGCAAATGCATAATCTGCCTCATATATTTCTTACCTTTTATCCATTTGGTTCCTGGTGTTTATAATAATATGTATGTTTTATATATAAAGTACATTTTTCATTCTCATTTTTTAAAGCATCTGCTTTTTGTCACATACACTTGATTTTCATGTTCTATTTTGATGCAGGAGCTGCTGCCTTCTTAAAACATATCTTTACACAATGATGCACCTATAAAACATTTTTTTTTAATGAAAGTGCTTATTTTCATGTGGTGCTAGCAGGAAAACTTACTGTAATTGAAGAAACTAATGATGTGATTGGTAATAGGAATGTTATAGTCAGCTATAAAATTAGGCAAATACCTGTCATTCCTGGGAAAAACAGGTAAATACTGACTGTCACCGAGACTGATTCAATGTTGGGTTTTATTAGCTGATATTAACAATGTATTTCTGTTTTATCTTTTCTCCTGTTGACATGATCCAATTAACTCTGTGTTCTTATACAGTACAGTTAAAAGCAGATGAAGATTTTTCAAGTGAAGTGCCTACAATATGTATATTAGCATACAATATTTGTATTGAAGAAATTAACATGAAAATAGCTATCTTTGGCATAAAGGTTGCCTTCTGCTACCTCACTAGGCAGACAGCATTTGTCTTCCTCAGAGTAGCTAGCCTCTTTGACATAAGAATACCAGAGCATACATTCTAGTTGGCAATTTTCAAACAATTCTTTAGTTCACAGTTGCTTTTTCAAAATCCTAAAAGTGACATCCTAAGTAGAAGCAGATTTAGGTTGTGACAAAACACCTAGAAATGAAAATATAGTTTGATCAAGCCTTCATACACACTTGCTTAAAAATGAATATTAGCATTAAGACATTATTTTTATTTTTGTTGTTTGTTTCTGGTTATTAGTGTCAATCAAATTACCATCTAATACTTAGAAAAAAATGCTATGGACAACTTTATTAAGGACAGATTTTGTCATCTTGAATTTCTACAGCTGCTGGAGCATAAAGGGACAAATGGTAAAATTGTGTGGCAGCTCCCAGCAAAGGACATCAAAGCATTTTTCAAACTTTTTTAACTAAATCTAGCTAGAATAAATTGTGAAATTAAGCAATGTTGAAACTGAATAATTTTCAAATTGCTAGAAAACACTGGAATAGGAGAAGGAATAATAATACCTATTCTCTATACAGCTTCAGCAACACCAGCTCCTCTAGTTTGTGAATTAACTTTATATTCAACATTTTGTCATGTACATTAGGTGTTATAATGCATGAAATGAATACATAGTCACATACCAGTAGCTGCAGTTCCCAGTAATGATCGACAATACTGCCTCCAGCTAGCTAACACTTTTTCCTATGAAATATTTTCTGCATGACCACATCACATGGCAGCAGGCAGCAGTGGAATTTATGAACTAGCTGCAGCTATCAGTGCTAGCGAGGAAGCAATACAGAAAGATGTATGTTAAAAAAAACATGGGGGGAAGCTAAAGAAAAATATCCAACCAGAAAAAGTTATCAATGTGTCACATAGACGTTTTAAACTAGCGGCTTAACAGCAGTGCAAATTCATGTCTGTGTGCTATTTTTAAAATTTTCAGCTTTCCCTAAATATAGCTTCAAGTCCTGCGTGTTTCTGGTAACTATAAATAACTCAAAAAAAGTGAAACAGAATGAAAATTTCAGCTTTATGTCAGGTTAGAACTGTGATTTGTTTGCATCATGGGAGTTAGGAATGTTCAGATTCTTATCAGGTCAAGTTCTTTGCTGAAGTCAAGTCAATACGTATGATTCTTGTACAGAAAGAGACCTCAACTTTTCTCAAGTTGCAGTGTCTTGAAATAAGTCGTCTTTGTTCTCCTGAGTATTTATCCAGCTGTTCTCCCCTCACAATGCTACAATACTTATGCACCATATATAGAAGTGGATTGCAAATGAGATTCCTTATTTATATTAATTGAAAACCAGTATGGTTACGCAGGGAATACATTCAAATAAATACACTTAAAAAAACAACAGCCAAACAATACAGAGGTTCCCAACATCTGCATTGCCCTGATTATGTTTTGCATACAACAAAAATAACTTAGAAACACATATCCAGGGCAGAACACAGTATGTCTATGAAACAGTTGGATGGCTGCATTTTTTAAGTGGCATTACTGCGGAAAATTAGAAAGCAGCTTAGCATTTCTGGGCCAAAATTTAGAATGCTGTTAAATGCAGCTTCTGTGAGATAACTCAATGTGAGGTGCTAAGCAAGTACTCTCTTTTTATACACAAAGGCTCTGGTCAGAGTGCTGGAGAATGAGTGGCTGGGGAGCAGATCAGCTTGAAGAGGACCTAGAGGTGTTGGTAGGTGACAAGCTGAACAGGAGACAGCAGTGTGCCCGGACAAAAGGGGCCAGCGCCATCCTGGGCAGCATTGTCAGGAGCATAGTCAGTATCACAGAAGGGTTGGGTTGGACGGGAGCTCTGGGGATCCTCAACTCCAACTCCCCTGCTCGAGCAGGGGTGTCCTGAAGTAGGCTGCTCAGGACTATGACCAGGCAGCTTTTGATATGGAGATTTTACAGCCTGCCTGGGAAATCTGTTCCCGTGGTCAGTCTCACCCTTGCAGTAAGAAATCAAGGTCCCTCTGGATGGCAGCACAACCCTCTGCCAGGTCAGCCATTCCTCCCAGTTCTGTGTGAACAGCACACTTGCTGAGGGTGCACTGTACCCTTCATCCAAGCTGCATGAGCAGGAATTTTTCATAAATGCACTCCGGGAACCTCCTGGATTGCTTACACCCTAATATGTCGCTTTGTAGTCACTTCCTTGCTTTTACGTGGGCAAGCTCGAGGAGACTCCTTTTGAGCCCTGTTCTGTTGATGCTGTATGCCCCTTTTGTTCATAGCGCCCCGGGCCCTTCGCTCATCAGCCCTGGCCATAACTCCCTCGTAGGGCAGCTGATAACGATCTTCCTCCCCTCTTCCTAGTTTAAAGGCTTTCTTACCAGGTCAGTTATTCTACTGGCAAAGATACCTTGGCCTGGCTTAGTGAGGTGGATTCCAACTCTCCCAAGCAAATATTGATTCTCAGAGTAGGTCCGTAAATCATAAAGACTGAAGCACTGCTGCTGTTGCCAACACCAGCATCAGACCTCTCTTTCTTACACTCCATACCCCGCTAGCTGGATTAGAGGAGATTGCTACCCGGGACACCAAACCCCTAACCATCACCTATAGAGTCTATCTATAGTCTTCTTTGATAGCCTCTGAATTGCCCCGGCACTATCATTGGTGCCCACACAGAACAGCTGGAGGTAATAATGGGACAAGCTTTGGCACCTGGCAGTCTAGGTGCTTTGCTGTAAAGTAGATTGGGCAAACGGTCATTTTCCTCTCCTTGGCACTTGTTATACCTCACCTAGAGTGCCGCCTCTAGTTTTGAGCTCCTTGAAGCTATAAAGAAGGTAGTAGTTGGTGCAGAGGGCCTATAAAGGTGGCTAGGAATGCAGTATGTACCCTGTGAGGAGATGCTGAGGTAGTAGCGTTTCTTCAGGATGGAGAACAGAAGGCTTTAGGGGCATCTAGGAGTAGCCCCTAAGTACCTATGAGGAGATTAAGAAGACAGAGCATGGTTTTCCACAGCAGAGCATGGCAAGAGGGCGAGACACAAGTGAAAACAAGGTAGGTTCAGAGGACAAGAGACACAAGTTAAAATAAGGTAGGTTCAAACTGGATATACGGGGAACATTTTCACTGTGAGTAGTTAAGCTTCAGAGAGCTTGCTGAGGGAGGCAGCTGTGTTGCCTCCGTTCTTGGAGGTTTCCAGTGTCTGGATCAAAGCCTGAACAATTATGGTGCAATCTCATAGCTGACCATACTTTAAGCAGGAGTTTGGACTTGAAACCTCTTGAGGTTTCCCTCCAGCCTGAGTGACAGTGTGATTGTATGATTCTCAAGACCAAAACACAACCTGTAGCTGAGAATTCCTACTCATTATATGGGTAAACTGAAATTCTTTAAATCCCCTTTTGGACAAGATTGGACTTAATAAATGTAGTGAAGTATTTGCTGGAGTTAAACCTTCACTCTAATGTCTCAGATGAGTTTCTTGCCCATCTACGTGTGGCTTGAATGCTTTCTGCCTCAAAGACTGTTGAATTCTTTATTAGAAAGCTAAAGGGTTCAAACGTGGGGTTAAGTGACTACTCAGAGCAGCAGAGGTGATTAAGGCACTCAGCTAGAGGTGGTGGGGTCACATCCAATTCCACCTTCTGTCCGATTGCTCTTTTACTTGCTATTTTGTTTATTTGAACTCTGCTCGAAACACTAATTGAATATTCAAAGATAGATGCATAAACATAAAAAAGTCTTAGGTTGGTACGCAGATAGCATGCACTATAAATATAATAAAGGCAAACATTATTTCCAATTAATAGCCCTTTTGTAAATGCCACAGTTAACTATGCTTATTCTTTTCCCTTTGCTTTGTAGAAATTAGTAAAAGCAGCAGAGTTCAATGAAAACATAAATTTGACTAATTAAATCTAAATTTCTAAAAATGGTTTCTAAAAATAGTACTCAGAATAGCTGTAGAGGATTAAAAATAATTCCTAGTTTATATTCTGGCCCATTATATCAAGATGTGTGCCTTAACTTTGGCTAAGTCAGCCAAGTCTTAGAAAAGAAATTTGAAGTGGGTCACATCGTTGCTAGGTTATGTGAATCTGAGCTAACTTTGGCTTGTCTCATTTTAATGCACTTGATCCAAACAGAGATAATTATTTTTTTTAGTTTCTGAATATCATTTAATATCACATCTATACTTATCATATAAATACAATGCCTGTCTCATTTTTATTCTAATATCAATCTATCAAAATTGTCTTTTGATAGGATTTTGACTACTTTTTATAGTAATAACTAATATTTTGGGGTTTTTTTTTTTACTATTTCCTAGGAGGGGGAAAAGTATGGGGGAGGTGCGGATAGAGAAACTGAAAATCACTTCTATTTTTACCCTTAAAATGACTAAGGATTTTAATTTTGACATTTTTCATATAAGACTGCAATCTGGAAAGGCCATACTATTTTGCTTTTATTGCTGTTTGTGTTTAGTTAAAGGAAAGTGTAGGGGCACTTTAAAAAATAGAGCTGAATCTTTAATTGCTACTTGTAATAAATCTTTTAAGAATATGATATGAAACTTGATATACATTGCACTCAAAGGGCTTTTAATATTTTTGTGCACAAGTGATAATGGGTTTAAAAAAAGGGTTGAAAAGACTGATTGCAAAACTAACATTAAATCAATCAATTGGTTCTGGTAATATGTCTCATATCCACAGCATGTGATGCTTAGTTTATGGTATCTGAAGATCTGAAAAGCTGATTTATTCTTCCAGTAATCAGTGTTCTGATCCATTAGTTTTTATAATGCAGAAAGATGTCAGTGTTTTTTTCATGAGCAATTTATATTTTAAAATGCACATCTGTCAATTGAGACAAAACCAAACAATTTAAAAAACTTAATACTTGACTGCAGGATTATCATTGTACACTGGTGTTGGTATGTATTTTTAATCAGTGGCATTGTCATTATGCTTCCTAGGTTTGGGGTTTTGGTCTAATATGTATCCTAAACAAGTTTGTATTGATCTGTGATAATCATTTTGCTGTTCTGTGTGTCAGTGTTTTCACAGAAGGTGATGGAGTCAGATACACACCACCCCAAACACACAGAGTCATAGATTCATTTAGGCTGGGAAAGACCTTTAAGATCTTTAAGTCTGACCGTTAACCCAGGACTGCCAAGTCCACCACTAAACCATGTCCTGAAGGTCTGCATCTGTGTGTTTTTTAAACACCTCCAGGGATGATGATTCCACCACATCCCTGGGCAGCCTGTTCCATCCCACCTTTGAGTCAGAATGTAGAGGGATTTTTAAAGGACTGAGGACATATGTTACCATTGTCCAGGTTGGACAACCCAGGCCTGGTTAGTCGAAGCTGCAGAGCAGCTTTAAATTGTCCTGGGAACAAGCAGTGTGAGGAAGAAAACAAGCTATGCACAAACAAGAAGCCAGGTGCGGAGCAAGCCTTGGGAGCTGCGAAAGGCACACTGTGATCAGGCGCCTACAGCATGCCCACCAGTCAGCCACACGGACCCCACGTCGGCAGAGACTTTTATCCAATCACCTGTGTGTAAAGTCGGGTGACCAGTCGGTTTAAGTTATAAATATGACCTGTTTGGCTACATGCCATGCTCCCTTTATTAAACATATTGGTGTGATTGTCATGACATGGCCGACTCTCCACGGGGGACCCTCTTCGGCAGAATATGTTTGGGTGAAGTGTAATTTCTTAGATATTTGTGGTGGTTACCAGCATATCAGAAATGTTCATAATGGATTGTATCTGTATGTTAATACAGGCAAATTTAAGGGCAGAAGTTGTTTTATTGTTGAACTTGGTAACATATTTTCATCTATCTTTTTTCAAGTAAAAATTATTGGTAGATCACTGATTTCAGATACATTAAAAAAACATTCAACCAAACATTAAAAAAAGTCCAAATGAAACCACTTCAGTGTACTTCTAGACTCTTACCTACACAGTTCAGGGGAAAGGAGTAAAAATGTATGGGTTATGGCTTTTTTTTTTTTTCCCTTTTTTTTAAAAAAAAGGTATAATGCTGGTTTTATTGGCCTTTTGTGGGGCAGTACATTCTAACAGTGAGACCTTCTTCTGAGGTTGCCTAGTTTCTTGCCATTAAAATGCGAAGTCTAGGGGTTTGTGAATCCTATATGATATTAACAGTTTCTGAAACCTGAGTTTCAGTGTTTCTGAAAGTAAAGCTGCGAATGAGGTGAAGCTTGAGAGAGACTCCAGTGCTCTGCACGGCACAGGGAAGTGAGTGGGATGTTTGTGATAGGCACTGAACAGTCTGTTTGTCATGAGTAGCATTTAGTGCTTTGTGTTAGTGACTAAACCCAGTTCTTTCTCAAGCTATAACCACATGGAATAGCTGCAGGAAACACTGGAGCTGCAAATACGGTAGTTCTGTGCTTGAAGCTTCACTGCTGATAACATTTGCATTGGATAAAGACGTTATTCTAGGAGTGCAGATGCAAAAAGATGTGTAATTTCTTTGTAATCATTCAAAACCTGGGGATAAAGGCCACTTAGGTCTCTGAAATGATAATTACAACTGATATTTGTCCAATAATAACTTTTACTTGTCTCTGTTCTTGAATTTTCTCCTGCACTCTGGAATGCTTTTGCTGCCATCTCCCTCTACTGTCTGTACACCGAGGCTGAGAAACGGGATTCCCAAGAAGTCAAGTAGCTGCTACGCAGCTTGCCACTCTTGGTGGTGCGGTATGGTCATAGGCATTTGTGCTGTTTGTCTGCGTTGTTGCTCTCTCTTCATTCCCTGAGCCTGATTGTGAGGGGTGTGTGTGTGTGTGTGTGTGTGTGTGTGTGGAACACCGCCGATGCCAGTTTTGGAAGCAGCACCAAACATGGGGAGGGATGTGGTGGCTGGTCTGTGCCCTCCTGGTTGGGACTAGGGGCTACGTAGCCACCTTGTCCTGCTCTAACCCTGGTGCTGGTGCTGTACTGGTACCCAGCGGCATTTGTTTATATCGCCTCTTTCCTTAATTCTGGGTACATTGCATAGAGTATTGCACAACTCTGCGTGTGTGTCAACCTCTTGTCACTTATTTATCACTGTACCCAAGAACAATAAAATGGGGACAGACTTAAGCTAACACTGAAATGCCGTATGTTTGGAGGGCTAGAGGATGTGCTGCTGGAAAGGAGACTTTTATCTATCAAATAGATTCTTGTTAATGAGAGATTTATTAGCTAGAAATCCGTCCATATTCTAAAATGTAATTATTGCTTTGGTTTCAGTTTGGCAACTGGCTTGATGTTAAACTGAAACTAGCATAAAAATAAAAATAAATTAGTAAATTATATTCATACAAGTGAAATGTGATCGTGATTTCTTACTGTTGTGTTCCAGTTTCCTGGGGTATTGGCTTTTGGGGTTTTGTTTGTTCTGGTTTGTAATAATTTGGTCTTAACGTAGTCAAAAGGAGCCTGTAATGGTTTAGGTAGGGGGTTATTCTTTGGGCAGGATTAAAAAAGTAAAGTGAAAAAGGGGAAACTTAACTTAATATGGAAAGCTACAAAAGTAGCGCCGCAGCATTTTTTCCAGTAAGCTTGGCACTCTTTGCTGAGTTTTGCACTATGCAGCCATTAGCAGGCTGGTCAATGCATTGCTTTATGAGGCAATTATTTCAGCATACTCTATTCAAAATACACATTAGAACTTAACCTTCTGAATCCTGAAGTAGCATTTTTATCACCCAACATTAGAAAAGAGTTGGAGTCAGCAATTTCCCCTTTCTTTTTATGATCTGGTATCATTAATAAAGCATTGGGCTGGTAGCTTCTTACAGTTCTCCAGGATAATTTGTGACACAAGGTGCTACTATGATACAGTTGTCTGTTGACTTATTCAATAGCAGGGGAAACATAGAAATTATGTAAAAAATAAAAATAACAAGGCGGGGGAAGAGCTCTTACAACAAACGTAGGACTGATACACAGTATATTAGGCCTGCTATTGGACATGCACAAGCAGAAATGGGAACTTAATATGGAATTTCTAATTAGGGTCACATACTAATGAACTCCCTCTTCATGTTAGTTTTATGCTGCTTCAGAAATTTTTTATCATATGCTTAAAAATTTATGGATAGAAACATTAATGAAAATGAGGCGTGAATTGGAAATTGTGCTATTATGGAGATGAGCATGGCCGTGGCTACTCTGATTTCTAAGGAGGGATCCTTTTATTGCCATTTTTTGGAAGGATGAGAAATGATACAAGTAAAATTAATGACTAGACATATTCTTTGCCCTGGGTTGGCTGGCGTTATTATATTTAAAGTTATAAAAGCTGGATTTAATAAAATTTTGAATTAATTATAAGGGGAATTTTAATCATAATTGGCAGTCTTCTGTAAGAATAAAACTGTAAATCAGCAAAAGTGCTAAATTAATGTAGTAAAATGCATACGTTTCTATACACCTATACATGTCTATATCTAAAACACACAGCTTTGCATATAAATACAGACACTCATACACATATAGGTAAAGTGAACATTTTATACTGACTGTTACTGAAGGCTATCTCTTTTTCTTGCTGTTTGACAACACAATTGCTCTTATTTTCTGTGGATGAATGTTTGGGTGTAAATTTTCTAAGAACTGGCATTTTTTTGTCTCAGGTATCTTGTAAAAATCAATCGAGCTTGCTGTTTAAAATGTCAAACCCCAAAACACTACCTGTTGTATTGTTTCTTTTGGTCCCACTAAAATTATCATGCAATCTTGTATAAAATATATTGAAAACATCTGGTAGTCTGTCTCATTGGAATTGCCTTTGGAAATAGTCTAGTAACTTTTGACAGCTTGGCTTTACAAGGCTATTGATTTCACTGTGGCTTTATCATGAAAAACTGATGAATGGTCAAAAGCTGAAAGCAATATAAAACCTGGTTTATAGTTTTTATATGAAATGCATCTAATAAAATGAAGTAGCTTTATAAAACATAGTAAGGTATGCCCTTGTGAAAACATTAGAGTGAAAAAAGAAATTTGCAGCATTTTCATGTTGTGGGTTACTTGGCCTAGGGACACTAGAAAAGATGGACAAGAAAGGAGCTTATTAAAAAAAAAAAAACCATACGTTGTTAATAATTATGTGATATTTGTGAGAAGACGACTGTGGTGACGCAAGTCGAGGCGGACTTAAACACTATGTCTGCGTGGCTGGGTTCGGACAAAATGGCCTTTATTTATTATACAAACCATTTATATATCTTAGACAGTGCAGGTGTTAGACCCTGATAGGTTTTTGTGTCCTTCTTCTTGCTTGCTATTTGCTGTTGCTGTAGGTGCCCGTATGCTGTGGTTCTAAGTTCCGATTCTTCACACCCTGTTTACATACCTGACAATTTGTGGCTGTCTTAAAGGTACACAGCTAAGTCTTTGAAGTCAACTAACTTGTCTGCAGATGCGCTGGAGACACCAACAGATGACCTTGCACAGAGCACTGCTTTATTAACTTCATAAACGTTTCCTTTTGAAATAAGCTATTAAAACCATACAGAAATCAATATGGGAAAAATACTGTTTCCTTAGTCCAATAACAGGGAAAAGTAGACAGCAGGAACACAAATAACTGAAAAGGCATGTAACATGAGAAACAGGAACTGCAATTTGGTGGAGATTT
Source organism: Falco peregrinus (assembly GCF_023634155.1). NCBI lineage: Eukaryota > Metazoa > Chordata > Aves > Falconiformes > Falconidae > Falco > Falco peregrinus. The sequence goes on along the minus strand of NC_073725.1, from coordinate 74,690,429 downwards.
ATCTTCTCTGAAGAACTGAGTAGGAAGAGTTAGAAACAACATTGGGCTAGCTGCAATATATAGGAAAGTGAACTGATTTCGTTCTGGAGGAAGTAATTACTTCACTGGTCAATTAAATACTAACACAATGAGAAGGTGTTGAAGTAGAAACACGTGTCAGTTCTGCAGAACAGTGCATTGTTGTGTGTGTAAAATCCCCATGAGCTTGAGGTCCACGTTAATCTACAGTCCAGCTGGGTTTTGTTCTTCAGGGTGAATGAGAGAGGGTGGGTGCAGGGTTCTTTCTGGACCTCAGTAAGAAGGGCCTTTCTTAAAAACTGCTTAAATTTGCTCTTTTAATAAGATGGAATAAAATGAGAAACAGAGATAGTGAGTAAAACTTACATTCCTTCACGTGGTAGGAAGCTTCCATTCGTGTAGTACTGGATCGACCACGGCTGGGGGCTCACAATGTACTGTGCAGACGCTGTCTGTGGAGGCAGTTCTCTTCCGGTCCTTCAGCCTGTTGTGTCACTTTCATACAAAACCCAGCTGTGCTCATAAAGGATGTTTTCACGAGAGCTTCTTGCAGCACTGCTAGGTAAAGGCAAGGCAAGGCCAGGCATGTGGCTCCTGGCTGAGGTTCCCCTGCAGCCCAGCACAGCCCTGTGCCTCCTCAGCTGGGTTATGTGGTTCACCAGTCACCCCACCAGGGTCATGGGATTGGGATCAGGCTGCAAAAAGGCAAACGTTGGCCTTCGGTGGCTCTCCTTGAGTGCTGAATTGGTGCAAAACAGATGCAATTCAATGAGACCAATTATCCAGCTGTTTCTGAAGATTCAGCCAATGCTGCTCAATTGCCAGGCCTCCAGAACAGATGTCATACCCTTTAAGATATGTCATCGAGCTATTACAGCAACAAGAAAAATCAAGAAAAAATGACAAAATTCTGGTATTCAACAATGCTGTTATGCAGCTTGGATTAGTGAAACCTGAATTAAAACCGGCAACTGTGGATTTTATTTAAAATAAATAAATACATATATAAGGGGGTTTTTTTTGTACAATCTGCTAGATGCTCTTTCATTGTGGAAAAAAACCCAACAACCCAAGCTATTTCACCTTCAGACAAGATACCTTGAGAGAAGATAAGGCAATCCTTCCTCTATTGGAATTCTGGCCATCAGGATACATCATTTTAAAAGCCCTGATTACCATGAAAAGAGAGAGATAAACCTGGAAGGATCAAAATACTGAAAATTTTGTATATAAGTAGAAGAAAGTATGGGGCTTTGTGGAAAAGTAACATGTACAAGTAGTTCATGCTTTGGCTTCATTTTTAAAGAATTGGTATTGGATACTTACCATGTGGAAGAAAAACAGAATATATAACCTGAAACATATTGAAAGATAAATGTTAATAGATCAAAGGGTAGCTTGTAATATATTTTAAAATTATGAAATGCTGAAATGTTTGGCAAAGGATATTGCATCCTGATTTTTGAGAAGATGGTTGAGAAAAGATAAATTTTTCATTCAATTTTTAGTAATCATTTGACAACTCATTGTAATTAGCAATGTCAGAATTGAATAAGCCAAACATTTTTTATTATGCATACTTGATCCTGAGTTTGTGTGCTGTAAGAAGTACAGTAGCTGTGTGGCTGTTTATCACGTGACCTTTAGAAAAAATAAGATGCTGCCTGATATGTCTCATAAATATTGTTCTATCTTGCATTCAGCTTTTGGATGAGTATTTCTTCTCAACATTTTAGAGTTATGGTTTTTTGAGACCTTGAAGCTCATGATAACTGTGATGACCATAATGATTTATGTTGAGCTTTTGGTTGTAGTTGCAAGTGAGTATTCCACTAACAGCCCCCTGTGCAGAGGGACCATGCGGGAGGCTATTGCCATGTTGATGCCATACTCTCACACAAATGAAGGAATGTTAATTCACCTTAATAAAAGTGAACTAAGGGAATGTAGGTTTGAGATTCCCACTTTAAACAGTGAGGAAAATCTCACACTGGATTGTAAACATATTCCTCCACACCATGTTAGGAATTTGAACCTTTCTTTTAACTATTGTTCCAGTATTGCTAACGTGAACTGCTTTTTCAAAGATACTTTTGTAACTGAACTTAATTTTTAACATTGTTTCTGCCTTTCTATTCTCCATTAAGAAATTGTTGCTCATAATTTCAACAAAATGCTTATAAACTTTTGGAATCTGAGACAGTTATGAATGCTACAATGTAAAAGCTAAAGAAAGTTGATGTGAAAACATTACAGCACATCACTTGATGAGGTAACTTAATAGGATTGCTACTAGCAAGCCTACTCTTAATGGCTTTTACAAACTATGGTTTATTATATCAAACTGCTGCTATAAAAAGTAAGGAATTAAAGAGAATGCATTAGACATAAAGGGGAAAAAAACTTGCAAAACTTACAAGCCTGTCTGAGGTTTATTTTGCACGTTTTAATTTTGTTAGTAGGATAAATAATCGCAAACTTTTAAATTGTGTATAAATTTGTAACATAAAAATATAATAAAAAATTAGAATGCAACTTTAAAGCATAGTAATCAGCTGTAAATGCAGTCATTAGTCAACTCATCTCACTATATAACTGATGCTATTTGATATATTGCGAACTACAAATTTATACTGAGGCTTTGCTGTTCTCTGAAGCAGAAATCATCTAGGAGTGCAGCCAGCCCAAGTGAGGTTACGGTTTGTGAGGATCAGCAGCAAATCAAGGTGTGGATTTGGTGATGATCCAAATCCACTACCCTTGCTTTTACATGTAGATAAGATGAATGGCCCAGTTCCTTCTCACTTTATTGCTTTTCTCAGAGGTACTGACATAAAACAGTTTTGATTCTGCAGCATGAGTCAACAGGGCTGGATACAAATAAAAAACAGACCTGGAGACATCCTGTTAATTTCTTTTCGTGTAAGTTGATTTTTTCTAAGATTTTGTCTTAGTGCATGACAGGACTGTAAAAGAGAGAAATTGCCTTTTTTTTTTTTTTTTTTTTTTTCTTTTTCTTTTTTGAGCACAAGGTAACCAAAGCCGTATCGGGGAGGAGAGTGAAGAATTATTAGCTCTAACTTAGTAACAATATCACATGACACAGTTGTGATTACAGGGTTCACAGTCCCTGTAGTGTATTTTTTCCCTTAAGTCATCTAGCTATAAAGTAAAAAAGGTATTTTGAGAGTTAACCTATTCTCAGTGGTTATGATTTCCATTAGCTGGGAACCAATGAATTAAAATGTGGGGGGGTTTGTTTGGGTTTTTTTTCAAGAATTTCTATCTTTTACTGCTGAACTTTAAGAACCAATATCTGAAAAGTTTTGTGATAATAGGTTTAGATGAAAATATTTGAAATAGAAACCATTTCTAACCTAAGGCCAGTTGTTTATTGCTGTACTCTCAGTTTCTAAGACACATGCATGAGTACATAGATATATACATATATAGTAGTCATATAAAAAAGACAGGAAAAATACAGGAAAAGAACAGCTTGTTGGTTGAACAAATGTAATGCTTGATTGAAATGTACAAAGGATGTTTTAAGTATATGCTGGGCTACCTCATGACAAGCTTAAAGACTCCACATGCTGTGCTGCCTATTCATTTCTAATTCAAAGTCAAGCTACTGTACTGCACCAATAGATTTTGGGGGGAGGCTCATTAAATAATGAATTTTCACAGTACACGCCATAAAATGAATTGGCAGATTTTGTGAGTGATTGGACTGTAAATCTGAAATGAGACTCACTTCGTCACAGTTTCACTTCTTCCCACCAACTGTTCAAATGCCTCAGGTGCCAGAACGGATTAGAAAACCCTGTGAGAAAGGATGGCAGTTCTGCTGATGACAGTGAAAATGCAACACTATTTTTTTCTGCTTTTAACTGAACACGGTGAGCACAGTATGAAGCTTTACATTTTACAGTCTTAGCCTGGGTCATAAGAAGATTCTATTACAATGCATCAGTTACCTTTATGTTTATAATCAGAGCTAATGCTATAAAGTTACATCCTGCAGGTATTTAACCCTGTTTTCAAGTGTTTCTTTTCATGATACCTTAAGATATGCAACATAACTGATTGGGACACAGTGAATTTAAAGTGGTAGTGTGCCTTTAAAATTACATTTTCATGACTGTCTGATACTAGAACAATTTTACAATAATACAGTCATGTTTTAAAAAATCCTCCCGTTGTTAGTCATAAAATGATTTTATGTTCCCAAAGACATTGTAGGAAACAGCTGTCGTTAAAGTCTTAAGTGTGCAGCAGGAGGCAGTTGACAGTGGCTCTTTCAATCATGTAATCCTAGGACATAACGCTGTTAATATGCTTCAGCTAATAACAGAAACTTCCACCAGCTTTATTAGGGTTTCAGTTTGCCCCCAAAGTTGGCTTTCTTAACAAAGTTTTGTTGTTCTGAAAGAACTTGGAGCAAAAGAGACTCTGCGATAAACCTTAACGTCGGCTCCAGGGAGAGATTCCCCATGCTAATGCTAGTTTTCCAAGGTAATGCAGAGCAGTTTTACTCAGTATTGGTAGTTTAGATATTAACTGTTTAATCATTCCATCCTAGCCTGAGTGAGGCAAACAAAATGCCCAGGAAAAGCCACAGGACTTGCTTTTATGAGGAAGGTATAGGTTTCACATTAACATCATGAAAAAATCTAACTCTAATTTATTTTTGTTGAACAAGGTTGTGATTAAGTTGCTGCCCAAGCACACTGTTTGTTTTTTTTTTTTTTTTTTTTAATTATTATTATTATTTTCTTTTTGTGATTTGGGTGGCTTTCAGGTGAATCAAGCTGTGGTTTATAGTCTCTCTCCATAGATCAGGGTTAAACAGCTTTCTGTGTGAGTATGGGAATAGACATGTCAGCCAGGGCAAATCACAGCAGCACAGTCACCTGGGTTCCTCCATAGCTGGGCCACTGGTCCTTCTGCTTGGACAGCCCATTCCCTGGGGCATGAATCTGCCGCCTGCTGTGTGCGCTCATACAGTTCCATTGCTTCACTTAAGCAAGGGTAACAGGTAATGTTTGCATATATAGAGAGATGAACTAGATGTATTTTTAGCTCTGTAAATTAGAAGTTACTTAGCAGCTCAGGTAGGAGGCATGGTGACAATAGAAGGGATTATTTTTGTTTTTTAAATAAAACATATTTGTCATAAGAGAGTAAAAGAGGGATGTATTACATATTATATGTATGCTTTGCACATATTTCTATTTTTTATCTATTAGATTAATTTATTGTTTTAAAATGTAACTTGATATGCTAAATTTAAAAAACATCATGCCAGAGCCAATGGCTCAGGTTGTGAGGCTGTTGCTGCACCATATCCCCGGGTTCAACCAGTAGTGAGGCTGGAGATTTGTCCCAACGGGTGTGCACACATGCTACATGCATATGCATATATACACAGTTGGCTGAACAGGTCAGAGACACTCACAGCACCCAAATGAACACAAGCAGCACCAATGACCTCACCCTGCTCCACAGTCTGGACGGACAGTGTGGAAGCTCACTAATGAGAAAATATATATATATGTAGGTACACGGTGGTTCCCTGTAGCAGCTGGGCTCAGGCACACAAGCACATCAAGATCTCTTTAAGTGTTATTTTGATAGTAGTGATCTCTGTCCATTACATCGACCTAAGTGAGGTGATTGTACTCTTGTGGGAAACATAACTTCTCCAGTGATGCTGTCATCCTGTTTGCCTCATTATCAGACAAAGCACAGATTAGGCTTAAACTAAAACAAATAGATTTTACGTTGTCTGAAGTATATAGATCAAAAGTTAAACCACAGTTCTTTAGAACAAAGAGCTAATAATGACTGAGCTACCTTTTTTTTTTTTTTTTTTAGCTTGTACCTTTCAATTGATCGTAGGACTGCATGGTGTGATTGATTAAAATCAATAATTTATACAGTGACAAAACAATATGTTACAGAAAGAATAAGAGTCAGCCTGACAACAAAATAATAGACATTATCCTGACTATAACATTTAAAGTTGTTAGAGTATAACACCTTTTAACTTTTATTTCAGTCTTCCCCAAAGTCTCAGCATTGCGTGCAAATTAATTGCTATCAGGTTGTTGGCTATGGAGAGGAGAGCCCAAATAATTTCAAGGCTTTAAGGTTAGGAAATAAGAAAAAGAGAAAAGGTGCAGATGTCAAGAGAGGGTGGAATAGAGGCAAATGCATGATGAATTGCTGATTGAAGGATTTTTTCTTAATATGAATAAAAGGGGTTTACTAGGCATCTGTTTGGCTACATAATAACCTTTCACTGTGGCTTTAGCGATACATCTTATATCACTTTTTCCAGGAATAAAGAATGCTTTAGTTTACAACCTACATAATACTGACAAGTAGCATAATGAATATTAATTAAGTTAAATGTTAGTTGTTTGACTTTTGAGTGTGGGTTCCTTATCGTTTAGTAGTTTATTGTTATTGCTCTTTGCTTATTTATGTAAGTATAAAGGCAAGGATATCTAGCGATGTGTTTAAAGTTCTCTTGTAATTCATGCTGAAAGGTCAAATACTTGAATATAATTTTGATCAGATAATTTCATTTAGAAAACTTTTGGAAGAAGTGAATACAAGGAAATAGTAAAGCATTGTACTACCCATCACCACTTCAGGGTACCAGTCTGTCAAGTTTTGGCAGCCACCTCAGCAAAGCAAAGAGGGATTGAAGAGGGGGGGAAAGGAAACAGCTCAGCAAATTTAGGGGGCAGCATAAAAGTAAAGCAAAAAAGCATATATATGAAAATGTTAGAAATGAGCAACAACTGAAGATGGGAAAGTAACACTTCTGTTCATGAGACATGGAAAGAGGTAGGACTGTCTGAGGGGATGGAGAGGGAAGATGGCTGAAATCGAAACAGCAAATTTGCAAAATTATGTTTGCAGCAGCAATCTAAAAAGTTATGAGTAAAGAAAAAGAGCCAATGTTGAAGAAAGTGTTACTTGTAAAGTGCTATGAGGAAGTGTCAACTGAGAGTTTACGTTATCTGAATGGATATGGAGTTCTAGATCTTAGAAATGTCACACAAAACAAATGGAAGTTTTGCCAGGAGTTCAAGATGATAAAGTTACGGAAGATTGAAAAGGGAGGGCCTGGAAGATGATAGGGAAAAAACACAAGTCTGTTTTGAACTTGAAGCAGTTGTTAGATATGCATGAAGAGATTTGACAAAAACGAGATTTAGTTCAAATATGTAGATTAGAGAGATGAACCTATGAGTCATGAGAGAGTGTCTTTGTAGGTGATAAATGGCCAAAGATAAGAGGTGTAGGAAAAAGAAAGGGAAAGCAAGGACAGGCACCTCTTAGAGTGGGGGGGGTGGGGGGGGAGGGAAAGCTGATGGTAGACAAGAAGATGACACATAATGAGAAAGGGTAATTACATGAGAAATTATGATCAGCTGTCTGGGTGATGTTATAGAAAATGGTTTACAGATTAGATGAGTATGAACATGAAGTACTAGCTTTTAGCCTTGGCTTAGAAAACATTCATTAGAAGGCTCTGCCAACCACATTTCCTCAAACAGATGGATCGCATGGGAGAGCAGAATGGGAACTGTCAAAGGGAAACTCCATGATATGATTGTAAACACAGCATTTGGCAAGTTTAAAGAGGCTATTGTACATAGAAATGCAGCAAGCTGAATTTTTGATCTTTGTCTTAGATCTTTGTCTTTAAGATGGGAGAAACCAGAGGGGAGCGAGTGAGTGATTCCAGAGAAGTATAAAGACAGGAAACTGATGTCAAAAAGTGGGAAGCGGGAACATTCTTACAAGAGACAAGAGAAGCCTTGAAGTCTTTTAAGGAGGGAAAGGGCTTCCTTGAAATAACAAAGTAAGAGGAACTGAGATTGTTTTAAGCAGGGCTAACTGCCTCAGTGCAAAACCATGATTTAAAAACCTGGTAAGAATCTTGGAACTGCATTGGACTAAAAAGATGACCAAGATGGTTTAGAACTAGTCTGTATCTTCCTTCCTTGGTGCTGCATTAACAAGGATAAGTTCTACTTTCTCTTTGTGGAAGAAGCTTTACCTAAATATGCAAAATTAAATATGTAGCTTCAAAATATTCAATACTGAATTTTGGTGAAATTAAGACTGAATTCAGGCTTTCACAGATACAAAGTTTAGATCTGATCTAAGTTGTATGATTATAGGGGAAATAATAGGACCTATGATTTTAAGAGGTAGGCTTATAGGTAAGGCTGAGAATGGCTTACTGTTTAACAGGCAAGATATCTAACTAGTGTCTACAAAAAAAAAATTGAACAATTTTCACAAAAAGACAGTTTAGTCTCAATTTTTAGAATGGCATGAAATCTTAGAATAAAAATATACAGTAGCACAAAATCTATTGTCTGGCAATCTGAGATTTATATTTCTTCTTCATAGTTCCTTGTTCTAAAGAGAAAACTATTAATTTTACTAATGAGGCATTCTAGAGTAGTGTTGCTTTACATATTATTGCTCTTACTCTCCTAGTTTTCCTTCATTTGCTTATAATAATGCTTACAAAATAATTTCATCTCTAGGTGCAACCAAATCTGAGCCTTCAAGCTATTCCAATCACAGTTAGTGTGTAATTATTATGAAGAGGCAAGTTATTGTTATACCTGATCATAGTTGGAAGAGAAGATAATTGAACTGGAACAAAATTACTTGCCTCAGTCTTCAATAGCAAGACTGCTTACCTTCACGGTACTCAGCCCTCCAGGGTGGAAAACGGGCATGAGAAGGAGCAGAGTGAAGTCCCCACAGTCCAGGGGGAAACAATCGGTGACCTGCTGCTCCCCTTGGACAGGCACAAGTCCATGGGGCTGGGTGGGATCCACCCGAGGGTACTAAGGGAGCTGGCGGAGGAGCTCACCAAGCCACTCTCCATCATTTATCAACAGCCCTGGCTAACTGGGGAGGTCCAGCAGACGAGGTCAGCCAGTGTGATGCCCATCTACAAGAAGGGCAGGAAGGAGGATTCGGAAAATTACAGACCTGTCAGCCTGACCTCAGTGCTGGGGAAGGTCATGGAGACCATCCTGAGTGCCATCACACAGCACGTGCGGGACAGTGGGGATCAGGCCCAGCCAGCGCAGGTTCATGGAGGTCAGGTCCCGCTTGGCAAACCTGCTCCCCTCCTGTGACAGGACGACCTGCCCGGTGGGTGCGGGAAGGGCGGTGGGGGGTGCCTACCGGGACCTCGGTGTAAAGCCTTTGGCACCGTCTCCCACAGCATCTCCTGGAGACACCGGCTGCTCACGGCGGGGCCGGGGGGGCTCTGCGCTGGGTTAGAAGCTGGCTGGGTGCTGAGCCCACAGCGTGGTGGAGGATGGAGTCACATCCCGCCGGTGCCAGGCACACGGGGTGTCCCCAGGGCTCGGTGCTGGGGCCAGCCCTGGGTAACGTCTGTACCGACGGGCTGGGCGAGGGGATCGAGTGCCCCCTCAGTCAGGCTGCAGGTGACCCCCAGCTGGGGGGTGCTGGGGGGCAGGGGGCTCTGCGGGGGGGTCTGGGCAGGCCGGGCCGAGCGGCCGAGGCCACTGAGTGAGGTTCAACAGGGCTCAGTGCCGGGCCCTGCCCGTGGGTCACACCAGCCCCGGCAGCGCCACAGGCTGGGGCAGGGGGCTGGGAAGGTGCCCGGTGGGAAAGGGCCTGGGGGGGCTGCTCAGCAGCCGGCTGGGCGTGAGCCCCCAGTGTGCCCAGGTGGCCAAGGCGGCCGGCAGCACCCTGGCTGGTACCCGGAACAGCGTGGCCAGCAGGGCCGGGGCAGTGCCCGTCCCCCTGCGCTGGGCACTGGTGAGGCTGCACCTGGAACCCTGTGTTTGACAAGAGGCAGCCGCCTCAGGCTGCGCCAGGGGAGGTTAGGTTGGGTGTTGGGGAAATGTCTCCACTGAAAGGGTGGCCAAGCACTGGAACAGGCCGCCCAGGGAGGTGGGGGAGTCGCCATCCCTGGAGGTGTTTAAAAGACGTGTAGATATGGTGCTCAGGGACATGGTTTAGTGCTGGGCTTGGCAGTGCTGGGTTAATGGTTGGACTTGATGATCTCAAAGGTCTTTTTAAACCTAAATAATATTATGATTCTATGAAAACAAGAGTCATTTTCCTATTGATCACTTTTCACTTGTGTTTCACAGAATCTTATTACTCACTTATTTTCTATTGAATTTACTGACCACCTATCTTTCTTAGAGACAAAAATTCTTTCCTTCCCTCTATGCTACTGAAATAGCAATCATAATAATGAGTGGAAGTTAATAACCACTGAGAGGGTCCTTAACCTGCTATAACTATTTTTTGCCTTTTTCTATAACTCTATGGCAATTTTTAAGGGATAAGTTTCCTCATTTATAATTAGCAACTATCACACTAGCAGTAATATATTCAAATAAAACCAAAGCTGCTAAATAAAGTACTTAGAATTCTAAAATACCTGCTTTCTAAGTTATCCATATGGTTTTGGTTAGTTGCCTTTGCTTTTTTATCTTTTTCTTGTAAAACACCTTAAGAAGTGTCTTATAGATGCTGTACTACCTAACACAAGCTATGGAGAGTACAGATCACTAAAAGGAAGGTTTTTATTGGTACAGAGTCTGGACTGGGACAAAAGCAGTTCAATTCGAAAAAGCAGTTTAATTCTAAAATAATAACAGGTTCCCTAGAAAATACAAATATAAGTCCTGTCATCTCCATCTTTTCATGCTGCATTACCATCTTTTGCTAGAAGCAAGAAATAAGTTAGTCCTTTTCCTGCTATCCCTGCTTCTGCTAATATTTAAAAGGTGAAGGAGTGTGAGGAAATTAAGATGATGGGCTTAAAGTAAATGAGAGCCAAAAAAGCTTAATGTTAGCATGTTCAGCTAAATATTTCCAATTCCAAAAACATATTTCTGCTTTTCCTAGTTGCAATATCAGCCCTTCTTGTGGTGCTGATTTTTTATAAAATATTCAGTAAAGAATAGAAGTATTGAAAACAATGTTAAATATGATATGCAGGTGAAGGATCAGAATGTTTGTTGTTTTTTTTTTAAAGATGGTTATGACTCAAAGCTATTAGTGCTGCTTGAAATGGTAAATGAGGAAAATCCATGTTGGTACAATCTGCCTGGGTCTCCAGAAGACTTTTGGTGAAGTCCCTCAGGAAAGGCTCTAAACAAACTGTGTGGCCTTATGACTGGAAGGTCCTTCAGTAAACAAAAATAATGATTCAAGATGAAAAGGAGTAAGTAATGGTCAGTGTTTACAGTAGTGTAAGGTTATGTACTGTGACCCATGCAGTTAAAGTCTCATTGAAAGAGTCATTAGTGACAAGGGTTCTTGACGTTACAGAGTTGATTAGGATACTTAAGATAAGGATTAACTGAAGGAAATTGCAGAAGGACTTTGAAGCATGAGAAGACAAACCAGAATTCAGGTGCAAAATGATAATCATGAGCTGAGTAGAAACAATCTGAAAAAGGGAATAAAAAGATGGGAAATATCAAAAAGGTCTATAAAATCCTGGGTGAGAAGGAAATAGTTGATAAAGATTGGTTTGGGTAGGGTTTATTTTTTGTTTGTGTTTGCTTATTTTTTTTTCAGTCTTTCCACTGCCAGTAAAGAATATTAAATGATGCTAGCAGGGTCAGGGTCGGAAAGCACAAAAGGCAGCAATGCTTCCTGCAGTGTATACGCAGATGTAGACGTTCTTGCAACATGAGGTTGCAAATGCAAATTTTTTACTTGGGTCCAAGGGAAGAGTTGAGAATTTCATGGGAAAAAGTCTATCAGGAAATATTAAACACAAATCTGTACCAAGAGGTTTTGAAACCTCAAACTGTTGTAGACTGGGAGAGCATTCAGGAGAATACTTATTCCTCCTTTGTCCTCCTACAAATCAATAAATATGAATACTAGGAACAATTCAAAGAGGAGAAATGTGAAAGGAGAAGTTATCTTTAAATTGAAGAGTTATTTCAGTTGCTACTCCAGTAATTATGAAATGACTACCTGGGTCAAAAAAAAAAAAAAAAAAAAAAAAAAAAAAAAAAAATTGGGGAGTGGGGTGAGGGAGAATGCAGATGGAACAGAGCTGTTGTCCTAAAAATAATATTAAAACACTTGGACTAATTATTTTTGTTCTGAAGCTATCTGCCTTAGTCATTTACCTACTGAGCCTGCAGTAACAGCTAATGAATTAATAGTAGCCTAATTATTGTCATTAAGCAGGTGTATCCAGTGTTTCTTTTTCTTGTGTTGAATTTTCTTCTGCTCTCAAATCTTCACGGCATCCAGAAGTAAAATGCAAAAAAGGTAGACAACAATTAGGTGTACCTAAAAAATACCTGAAAAAAGATAGTTGGAATAATTATGTTTTCAGAGCAAAGTCAGCAGTTTTTGCAAACTTTTAGAGTAAGATTATATAAGATGAAACAGAACAGCTTATTTCATCTTTTAAGAAAGATGTAAGCAATTTTAAACTGTACTTTTTCTCCAGGGAGGGTTTGAAGATACTTCTAATGAATTTAAATATAATAAAAGTATTTACTGGATGATAGAGTATTTTTCCTTATGTCTTAATGTCTAGAATGCTTAACCCTCCACTCATGAGTGTGAGGTTAAGGCAGCATATTTCCATGTTGAAAGCATGAACTGTAACTCCTTTTTTCAGTCAGGTGTTTCTAGGCAAGACTTTTTTTTCTTTCTTTCCTCCAAGTTTTTGGAAAGTCAGAAGGATGCTTGTGTATTACTGTAGAGTGTACCACCTGTATTCATGTCAGTAAAAACTTAATCAATCACTCTAAATTAGGAAATACAATCTGCTTTGAGATAACTCTCCCCAAGTAAAAAAAAAAAACCAAAACACTTCTTTGAGGGGACAACAGATTGGTCCCCTAAATAGGATACTTCTTTCTGCTCCTCAAAACCATCTTAGAAGTGGGAGAAGGACAGAAATGTCCACTCAAGTGTTTGATTTTGTATTACTCTGAACATTCTTATTCAACTGACTATAACCTGATCCCAGTGGGACAGTAGGGAGCATTTATGAGAGTTATGTCCAGGAAATTATTTGTAAGAGATGATGGAGGAATGGGTCGTGCCTTTCAAACAGTGCCAAAAAAACCCCAAACCCCAACCCAAAAGAGTGAGTTTCAGTTGGAAGGATCAGTAGATGCCCCTTTGGCCGCAGGTTTTGTGTTAAGAAAGCTCAGGCACAAGGTGAGTCAAGAAGGCGGCTGACTTTTCCATGAAGTTGTGAAGTTGAAAGATAAATATCATCTGGTTAAATATTTCCTGAAAAGGAATTGGTACAAAGTCCAAAATGGATTTCTGGGAAACAGCTTTAAGTTAGTGAAAGAGTTACCAGTATAAATGGCAATGATTCAGACTTTCTTTTCCAATTAGAAAGATGAGTCTGTTCAAGTTAACCTTGTAAACTTGAAGGGTTATTGGTTATAAAATGAATGGTTGTTTTTCTCCATTTGTTTTGTGCTGGAACTGTAATAGACGTTACCAATCTAAACTAGAAAGTAGCTTTAGTCAAAGAGAAAAGAATGTGTTTTAAAGGAATGCAAATCCCTTCTGAAATTCTTGAAGTCTGTATTTTGTTTGGGTTTGGTTTTTCCTAGATTTTATTAGCTTCACTGCTTTGCAGAGTGATGACCTCTTGGTACCTGTGTTTTTTAAATTTTTTTCCCCCGTAGTTGAAAAGATTCCTGTGTGCATTGTGACAGTTTTAATCACAGGAGAACCTGTGAATTACAACAGCCTTTCCCACCCCATTTAGGTGTTAAAGCAACAGCTCTCACCCCTACTCACACACACACACACAAAGAAAGTTAAAAAAGGAATAAAGGAGGTAAAGGGAATGGTCCTTTCAAATCTTAAATATGTTAATCTATGCAAGTATATTAACAGCAGGAGCAAAATGTGTGAAATTAATCTTTGGGAAATCAAATTAATGTGAGCATCCAGAGGCAGGGCCGTGGCAGACTTTGCTGGCCATCTGAAACCTCTGTGCTGCTCAGTCTATTCAGTCTTTCCAACAGCTTCATTATTTCATCTCTTTCTGCCTGCGACTGCTTATGTGCACTCCTGTCTTCCTCAGTGTCTGTAAAAAGAAAAAAACCCAAAGTAACTGCACCCCAAAGACGAGGGTTTTCATCATGCTTCCATAGGAAACAAGCTCAAATACGCTACAACATAATCCAATTTAGATTTTGTTAATCAGAAAATTATAGATTATACTAATTTGAAAATGGACAAAAAGGCTAATTAGTTCTCTACAGTAGAAATTAAATACATACAATCATATTCAGAACTTCTGTTTGTCTGATACAATAAGTTTTTGCAGTTGTAGCAAAATAATCCAATTAAGTCTTGGTTTCTCTCACTTTCTGAGTTGGCCTACTGCATTAGTAATCTGTGTGTATCAATTTCAGCTGTCGTTACTGTTGCAAATATTATTTTGATTGCAAATGACATATTGTTTGGTGTAGATATTGATAGTTTCCCAGTGCATTGCATGCTTAGGATTTATGAAGCATTTAATATGTTTTTTCTGTTGACATTTCTAAGTCTTCAATTTCAGTTACGTCTTAGGGACTTGGTTTATATATTTACTTATAATTGAAAAATGTAATAATCTATCCTTAAAAGTGAAATGTAGTCTAATTTCAGGTTTCTTTTTATATCCTCGTTTTAAATAAAGAAGGGGTAGATTCATCCTGTCTTCTCTGAAGACAAAAACAAATCTTATTAATTCAGTAATATGAGGATGTGCAAGTTAAAAACCAGGATATAAATATAAGTGAAAGTTGTTACTTTGAAGTCTGTATCTGTAAATGAGAACCCTCAATAATGTTTCTTTCCAATCCTAATTTCACTCTCCATAGCGAGGCACAAGGGGTATTTGAACATATGGAAATCTTGAGCTTAATTGTTCGGATTCTGTTCAGCCATTCCCACTCTTCACAGTCACCCGCACTATTTAGCGTTTGTGTGCGTTAGGTAATATATTTAGGTTTCCCGTTTCAATCCAATTTATGTATGTTTGGCTGCAGACCAGAGCTGTGGGCACACAGTATGGAATTGTCATAAATCTGCCTACGCTGACTCTAAGTGCTATATCGCTGCCATTGATGGCATGCCTGCATGAACATTTCAGAGTGCTTGCAGAGCAATACTGCCTATTCCCAGCAAATCTCCTAGGGACTAAATTAATGTATCTCATATTGTATTGATTGTAGCCAATAAGTGCCTAAATGATTTGATGCGAGGCAGAGGGATTATGAAGCGAAGAGGGAAGAGGCAACTTGAAAGAAATATGCGGTTTAATTACAGGATGAATTTCGCCAATCTACCTCCCCCTAGGAATTTAACAAATAGGACTAAGTGCACTTAGCTGTTCTTGACATCTGTTGAAATGATATCTACCCATGATGGGGGAATCACGGGAATTGGTCTAAGGGTATTGTCAGGATCAGTGAGCCACAGGAAACTGCTTTTCTGTCTGCAAAATTAGACGCAAGAAAAGCCTACATTAGCTTTTTTTTTAGGTGAAGCTGTAATGATTACAATTTTCATAACAGAATTCTGCTTTCTGATTTAATGATGCTGGCTGTGTCTTCAGAAAGATGTTAAGTAAATATTTAAATGGCGTTGAAACGTAAGCAAAGAAAAGAAATTTAAGATGGAATCAAAATCTGTTCATGGTGGTGCTGTTGGTGGAAACTTGATATATGCCTTTCTAGAGATACATCCAGGTTTATACTATTTTTTATGATGTATTATGGTGTGTTATGAAACTCAGAATCTCAGGTAAACAACGGAGATGGCATAAAACCCAGGGAACACAAAAGCTGGAGCTTCAGCTTACTTTCTATAGGAGGGCAAGCATGAGGAAAACTGATGTTTACTAGCTCATTTTGATTATGCCTAGAATTGAGAAGGACGTGTAGATTACTTTATGTTTTCTACTGCATTTTCTACTATTTATACTATAACTCTGCAAAAGAAAAACTGGCAATACCTTGTAAGTCCTAAAGGTACCTAAAGTCCTATTTTTTTTCAGTATTTGGCAGCTGTGTTTTCCCCTGCCTAGAGCAATTATGTGTATTACCTCATAAATTACTTCTAAGTTGTTTCCTTTGAAAAAGTGATAAACATTTCAGGAGGTGGGAACCGAAGGTGAGGCTGTGTATCCTATTGCCTGAGCTGCACATGTGTCACTGGCTGCATGTGTGTGCATCCTGACTGCGTTTTGCCTGTGCGAGGACTGAATAAGCCCACAAGCTTTGGCCTGGGAGAGTGGATGTGTCTTTTATTTTTATATATATATACACACATATGGAAAATTCTTCTGCCTGCAGTATTTTTTTCCTGTAATTTCCATAGACAACTTGAAAGCAGAAATATGCAGTTAATTTATTTGAGTGTAAAAGACAAATTAGGAGTTGCTAGTTTTGTTTTCATTATTTGAGGACAGAATTTCAGTTAGTGTAACCATGCAATGTTTTCTTGGAAATGAGTATGTGGATTCATGTCCGTCTAAATTCCTCATGTACTCCACTCTTTGACTGAATTCTCAAAGACTAAAAGGATGTTAAATAGTCAGGCACGTAACAAAGATGATAAATTACAGAAAAGCTAAAATTTTAGTATTTTGAGGGTTTTAACTGCAATATTCCTAAAAACTTACATAAAATACATTTATGTAAGAGATACATAAAAATACAGAGACCAAGAGAGAAACACACACTTTAGCATTTGCACTGTTTTTAAAGACCCACTTAAACCCACCGATTTACATGTCTGGATTTTGGGGAGGGCTCAGCCTCTCATTCTTCTCACTGAGCTTTTTAATAACGTTTAGCTGTTCTATGCAAGCATAGGTAAAGGGATCTATGCGATATCAGTAGTCATATGTAGCCAAAGTTTCTTTCAAAAGGATCTAGTTAAGAAAACCAGAAGGTTCTGTTTGGAAAGCCTAATGAGACTACAATAGGGTATACCAATGTCAAAACCAAAACATTTCAGTATAAATTCTGCTCACCATTGCCTAAGTCATTTGGTGACTAGATAGAAAAAAGAAGGAAGCTGATTCCCTCTTGAGGATATTAAAAAAAAAAAAAAAAAAAAAAAAAAAAACAACCAAAAAAATCCCAAGCATCTCAATTTTTAAAAGGTAGCACTTTTTTTATGGGTGAGATGTTTTCCTCTAACAATGGACCCTTACTTAACATTAATAAAATATTTTAAAATCTTTTAATTGCAAAATTTGGGATCACTCTCCAATTTCATATGAAATACAAAGTTGTCCAAACACACAATCTATATTACTTGATTTTTAGGAATGTCTTAATTTGTAATTTGGTATCTTATTGCACAGTTTCCTGAAACTGAAAAGTAACACAACTTTCTGTGTGTAGTGCAAATCTTCTGGTAATAGGATTAAATAGAACGTTGATTTCTTTCTCTTTGCAGCTGTAAATACTGTAGGTTTTTTAAATAGAAATTAAACAGGATTATTTTTCTCAGTAAGCACCCAACACATTAAATTGTAATATATGTCTAATTATCAGGGGATTTACTTCTACACATTTATGAGCAATCTACCATAGTATGTCATATATTAAAACAAGTTCAGAAGAACTGTGATGTAATCTGTGCTCATTTAGGCTGCAATTTTGAGTTATTTCAAAACTTGCACCCATAATTAGCATCTAAATATAATGGCCTGATTTTTGAAAGATGTGAGCACATTTAAGTACGGTGACTTGCTGAGATTTGCTGTGCTCTGCATTTCTGAAAACCAGGCTATATATGTAAGTAGCCTTAATATAGAAGCATGAACTAATTTAAGACTTAAATAGGCTTCAAATTATTGAGCATGTTTCTCAGTTCATGTTGTTCTTAAAGGAGAAAAACAATGGTTCCTGGCAGTGATCCTTGTCTGATTGGCACTGGTGACAAAGCACCCCCCCTTCAGTGGGAAAGGCTTGCTCCTTGTTTTTAAAAGTACTTTTGAAAGCTGTGTAACAGTTGAATGTTGTGTTATATTATCCCAGTTTAAGGCACAAGCTCTGTGTTTTATATTTCAGAGTTACTAGAAACGTAATGGAAAATTGTTTAGGTAGAGCACTTTCAGCAGAACTGAATTATGTATGGATAATCTAAAATGCCTGCTCTCTTCTAAGACAGTATGTTTAAGAAAACACATTACTTGCTTTGAATAAAACACATCTGATATTTAACAGAGTATTTACGACTCTCAGACAGTGTTTCCTTTTCTTCCTTTATAGGTGGTATTTACAGGCCTTACCAGAAAACTGTTTCAAGGGGTGTTTTGCTCTTCTGAGCAGAAAAAAAAAAAAATATTAATGATTTTAGTTATCAGTGTTTTAAATCTGTACATTTAGATTCCTCAAGACAAAAAAAGGTATTTAAAACTGTGGTGTTGCTGTCACAATATCACAGTGTAGTTGTCATTGCTAATACCTTGTAATTGTCACCAGTACTGGCATTGGCAACTGGATGAGACGGAGTGATGAGAAAAAGCAATTATTCTTCATTTAATGAGGGCACTCTGTGTAATGTGCAAACCAGTCCAGAAAATCCAAACTCTGGTCTGAATGTATTCATTATAATTCTGTACCTTTTGTCCAAGTTTCAGTTAATTTTCTTATATTCAAATTCAGCATCATTTGTTTATTGAGGATTCTTGTAATGTACATCAGGCTAGGATGTGGATGAATGAAAATGGAACTATAATAGTGCACTAGTATTAACATTGCTCCTTTCAAGGTTTGGCTGTTTTTATTTATTATTGTAGGTTTTGTGATTTGTGGGGGCTTTTTTGGTGTTGGTATGGGGGTTTTTTGGGGGGGTGGTGGTGTTTGTGGGGTTTTGTTTTCAAAAACATGAAAATTTGGTGGACATTAAAAAAACCCTGCAGGCATGGATCTGGGTACATTGTGTAATAGCCAGAGTAAACACACTTATTAAAAAAACATTAGAGGTTGGAAAGCATTGCACTTATGTGTATAGGCTATGTTTTATCAGAAAAGTACAGTAACTCAATATTACTCTCTATAGATAAAATTTTAAATTTTCCAAAATCATATTTGTGACATAGCATAACAGAGAAGTGGTATTAGGCTAATATTGTGGCTCACTATTTCTCCAAATGTCACATCATTTCATTCTTTCTCACATTGTGGAGAGAGATTTTCCTGCAAATTTATCTACCCTTTGGAAGAAGAGTTAAGTTTTCAAAAATTATATTAAATATCACAGTTAGCAAAATATTAACAGTCAGATTACTGACATATTTCCTCATGTCATGACCATGCTAACATGTTTAAACAAGGAATTAAAATAGCTGCAATCCTATGAAATCTTTTCAATTCCTTAGAAGCTCAGTGTTTAAAAAATTATTTGGAATTATTAATTTTGTGACTTTTTTGCTCCCTCTTTTCTTCATGTGACATGAGTAATTCATAAACACTTTGCAGTATAGACAGCAAGGTGGGAGCAGAAGTATTATAAAAAACAAACAAAAAACCAAAACAAACAAACCAAAAAAACCCCAAACAAAACAACAACAAAAGAAAAAACACCCCAAGAAAATCTGTAGCCAGAATGACAAATCCTTAGGCACAGCTATAAAACATACAGATCAGTAGCACAGAGCCATAAGAATATATTGACTGTGGCCCAAACTCATCACAAGATTGATCAATCCAGCTGACTTGCATTAATTGTGAAATAGAAAGAATGATGTGATCAATGATAGGCATGAAAGTGCAGCGGTAACGATGCCACATCTAGCTAATCCAATAATGGAGAACCTGATGTATAGCATATTGGAGTTCCACTGTTCGGGCCCCTGTCACTATAAAGTATATCCTGCAATTATGGGGAAGAACGGAGCAGGCAGCAGAGCCAGCGTGAACAGCCCATGCCAGGGTGGTTTTCCTGATGAATCACTATGTTAAGGGGCACTCAAACACAGCGACTCATCTGCATTATAAAAGATAATCCCTAAATTGATGTGAAACTTTGTATTTTAATCAAAGCAAACAATTAATATTAACATGTGTGCAAGATATCTAGTTGACTGCGAACACTTTAACAATTTATACGTTGGTCTCTTACTGCAAAGAGGAAGGACCCTGTGCTGAATTGAGAGCTACTAGTTTCCTGTGCTGAAAATCAATTAGAATTTATACAGGCTTAAAGACTTGATGGGAAAAATAATATATTTAACAGACCCTTAGAGAATTCAAATTTATTTAACTTCTGTAAATGTTTGCCTATGGTTGCTAGTTTTAGTCTGCTTAGTATTCCATGTTGATTGGGGGAAGAATAGATTGTTTTAGAACATATTACTACCAGTACACCCAGAGCAGCAAGTGAAGTTAGGAACTGGTGGTCATCTGCCCGTTATAAAAACCAACCAAATCTTCTCCAAAACAGAGCATTTGTCACATTTATAAGAATGGGAAGACTTCCTGTTCCTTATGTTATTGACTTTTCTACTATTACTTTAATAATGATATTAAATTTTAGTTGTTTTCCTATATGAGCCTACCTGTTGTCATTTTGACCTGACTTGGCCATTGACTTGGCCTTTGGCTTTAAGACAAAGCTTGAATGTTAAGACAAAGCTTGAATGTGGAGGATGCTGCAAGCCTGCACTGACCAAGGAGAGCACTCCTGGGGTTCCTGGTGAAGGAACATGGGCTCTTCAGCCCTGCCCTCTCCCTGGGGCCAAAAGCTCTGGGGAGCTTGGTTCTCTAAGCTGTGTTTGGAAGGGAACATTCCGAGGAAGAGTGGAATAGTGACTCTGTTTATGTCACCTTATCCCTTGTCAACAGTGTTTCTCAGTTTTTGTTTGTGGGTTTTGTTTTTGGGTGGTTTGTTGTTTTGGGGTGTGTGTGTGTGTTTGTTTGTTAGAGATAAATGATTGGTCCCAGAGCTGCTCAGCATTCAGGGAGTACAAGGACCATTTATGTGTGGGTTTGAGCAATTGAAGAAAGGGAAATGGATGGCTGCCTAGCCAACGAGGAACCACCAAAGCCAATCTGTAGGTAATTTTGCTTTGTCATCTAGAAATAATTGGCTGCTTTAATTCCAGTATTGGATGGGTTATTTTTATTCAACTATATCAATTTACCACTTTCAAGATACAAACATTTGTGTAAAAATTGGACTGAGGTATTGACACTACATAGTTCCTGAGATTCTTGACTAGAACCTGGCACCACTTCTGCATGAAAATGTAGAGCGAGTTTTGTGAACAAAATAACTTTGCTACTTTTGCTGTGTGTTATTGGTGGGGGTTTTGGTTTATGAGCTGCTGAGGTAGGGAAGCTTGGGTACAATTACATAAGCAAATAGCAAGGAAATACAAAGATTCACATTTCTGTATGTTAGGTCATAACTATGACAGATGAGTGCCGTGCATCTTGCTTTGGCGTCTTTGATTCTGGAGCAGCCACTTCCAGGAGCTGGATGGGCACGTGTGATCAGTAATTGTTCAGCCATCTCAGCTTAGTGCCCTACCTTAGTGCCAACACTGTAAGATTTATGCTCACATCTTCTATTTCATTTTCAATGCAGTGCAATTTTATCAGTATCGTTGGGAAATGATCAGCCAGTATTTGCACAGGACTTTTCCCCTTTAACAGTGATTACACCTGAAGGGAAATAAATGACAAGAGAAATGAATGCTCACATGGTTACAATGGGAATGCAGGGATGAAATTGAGGAGATAATTTATCCTAAAGCTTCTAAATATTTCAAAGTGTTTGTTTTCAATATAAAAATGTAATTTAAAACTAGTTTAAGTGATTAATAAGTCCTGAAATTTGTTTCAGGCTGCTTAAGTGAGCTGAAAGCAAAGACCATATCTTTTGGTTTCTCTTTTTTTTTTTTTTTAAAAAAAAAAAAAAAAAAGTAGAATTTATGTTGCTCAGATATTTTTTCCTTTTAAAATACTGCAGGATTCAAAAAAAAAGTGACAAAGTTTTGAATGTGATACTACTATACTAGATTTTAATAGCACCTGTTTCTCTGAGAAATGCATGATACAGTGCATATTTTCTAATCATATTTTTGATTGCATGAAGTGTTAAGTTAGCTTTACACCTCTCATCTTAAAAATAATAGTAGAAGAAAAGGGGAGTTCAGACTCTGTGATGATAAATAATTGCTGTGGAACAAACTCTTACCTTCACTGAGTCTTTCTTTGTTCATTTGTTTTTGCCACTAGGGAATTGTTTTAATACATGAAAACTGTATTCAGGTTATATTCCAGCAGTAAATGAGAGCTACTTATTTCTTTCCAGGACAATTAATTTCAAGCTAGCCTCTGTTAAAGTACTAAGCAGTGTGTTTTATAATTGCCGGAAAGCTGTACATGCAATATTAGAATTGAAATATTGGGTTTCTTTTCAAGTTGGGAGTAATCCCAGTAGACTTGCAAGCTGCTATGAATAATTCTGTAAAGTCTAAGTGAAAGAGTTCATGTATTTCCCCCCTTTCTTTTAGGTTACTGCTGTTATTTGAGGCAAAAAGTCAAAGCACCTCAACATTAAGGAAAGCAAAGATGCTTTCTCTTAAGACTGATGTAGTAATGCATAGCCTAAAGGCATCAAACTAAAGCAACAAACTGACTACAGTAATGCTTTTTTCAATGTGTTTTCTCTCTCAAAGAAGTTGCTAGATGCCACTAATAATCTGTGAAGTTAACAACATAGCATCTTCATAACAGATGAACTTATGCAAATGCTTAACTTTACTGTTAATAGTTTAATTAAATAGGTGTGCATATCTTTGTAGACCATTCCTTAAGAATGGAATGGATTTAGTTGTGGTACCTCAATCTGAAGCATCTTAAGGCCTATGTTATACACCTTTATTTTTTTTTTTTTTAAACATATAGCTAAAACATAGTGCATAGCAAACAGGACTGAGGAGGTGAAGCATGCTTGGAAACTGCTTCTCCCATGGGAATCCAACTGTTCCGTGGAACTGCACTGACAAGGTGTTGTTGCTTCTGCTTGCCACACACAGTACCATTACCTTTAGTAATTTCTATGTTATGCTCTTGAAATAAAACTTATAATACAGATGGTGACCCTAGAATGTCTTACAGACTTGCAAGTACTTGAGAAGAAGGTGTTAAGTGTTTTTCCCCAGGAAAAGAGAGAGGAGTTCTACCCTCCCCCAGAGTATTGTTGGATCTATAGTTCGCAGAGGCAAGATCATCCAAATACTGAAATAAGTGAGCTAATTGATATTGTCTAGCAATGAGGTACTAGGTCAGTTAACATGATCTAGATATTACAGGGAAAGCAGAATATTTCTTCTTTTTTTCCCCTCCTATGATTTGCCACATTTTTCTCTTGAATACAGACTCTTGAAAGCAAGAAAAGGGTGTGTTTGGTTTGTGATTTTGGGTTTTGTTTTTTTTTTTTTTTTCACCTTTCCAGAGCAATAAAAGTAATCAAAATGATCTTCAATTGCACTGACAACCTGCTGGTTTTGTAGTCAAGACAGTGCCATGTACATCTGGGTGTGTGGGAAGAATTGCTGACAGGTGGAGCAACTTTTTCACTATTTAACTGCAGAAGTCCTGTCATGGAACTTAGGCACCAATTCTTAATCTCAATATATTATGTTATGTATTTATGGGTCTCTGTACTATTTCTTCCTATTGTGAGATGTTCTTAGAACTGATTATAGGTGGTTAAGGTATCTTTTTTTCTCACTGGTATATTATAATACTGTATTACAACATATATCTGACTACACTTCACTGGTGGTCACGGGAGAAACTTTCAGCTTTTTGAAATTTGTACAGTAAACACTGAGAAATAATGTCAAGATTGTAAACAATATTATAATATTTTTCAATTAGATGGAAAAAGGAATATAATTTAAAGTTATGAACATGGCATTTCTCAGATGAGCCAGATGTGGGCATGTAAGCAAGCGAGCATGTAAACCATACCTTTGGTTCACTATATGCATTCAGCAATGATGATTGCTCTCAATGTACTGAGAGTGGACTAGACTGCTTATTAATGTGCAATTCAAGAGTGCTCATTAAGGGAGAAAGTCGAAACTTAGGCACCTAGGACTAGGCTTAAGATCTTTCCAGCTCCATCAGAATGCAGAATTTTCTATTCCACATAAAATTTGTTTAGTTCTTGTTGGATGTGACAGAATGCTAACAGTTTGTTCAGGAAAGCATGGACTGCTTTTGGGAAGATGTAATCTGTACTATCCCGGTGAAAGCTGAAGGTTTTCTAGCTTAGTAAGAGCTGACTGCCAAAGCGAAGTAGGAAGGGGAATTTCTAGCATGTCTGGCAAAGAACTGCTCAAGTATTCCTCATTGCCTCTAAACAACAGAGAAAAAATAGGTTTTGAAACTTGGTTATTGGGCACTACAAGGAGTAAAATGCAGGGTAAATGGACTGCAGTAATTTTCTTTATTTTTAGAAAATAATTCCAGACATCAGAGAGACTTTATATAACCTGTTAATGAAGAGTAGTTCTTTTCCTGTTCTCTGGGCCCCAGGCATTTCACACTTCTGAAGCTGGAAAATGACATGTGCAACAAGAATGTATGAAATCTTTAAGATATTTTTTTTTTTCTACCAGATAACTGATGAATTTATTTTCTTCTCAGAAGGAAGAGATTATGGATACATTTCTCATATAATCAGTTCAGAGCTGTTATAAAATCCAAAAGTGACTCTTATCCTCCTTCCCCGCTTTCCCCAACCCACTATGAAATGCCAAATTTGTTTGTCTTCTCATGGAGATGGATATTTAGGTAAGGATAGCAAAGACTATATCAAATGCAGAACAACTCACTCCTTGGTTTATTTCATGTTTCAGTCAATCTATTTTCCATTATAATGTTCTGGATTTCCACCCCACCCCCCTCCACCCTTATTTTGCTTATGCTTTTGACTTACTTTGAGAAAACATTTTTTCCCCCTTTTTCGTAAGTTTTATTTTATTTTTCCTAAAGACAGATTGTGGCAACACTGTTCTCTCTAAATAAAAAAGAAAACAGCTGGTAAGGTGCAAGGCAAGACTAAACCAGCAGTGCATGTCTGTTTCCAGTGTTGCAAGATCTCCCTTGGTTTTTCAGAAGAGTTGGTACATAAACTAAGCATACAGTTATCTCCCCAATAACTGTAACATAAAATAAAAAATCACAAGTAAAACTAAATTTATGGCATAGTATAGATTCAGTACCTTTCCATCGTGGCTTGCATATTTAAAACAAGACCTGACTTAAGGAAAATTTATTGCTGTTGAATAACTATAAAATACTAAGAGGAAATAAAATCAATGTTGGCCCAGATCTTAGAATGCAAACCACACGCATGCACACTATAAACCATGGTACAATACTGCTTACTTGGTAGATTCAGCTCTAGGAATCAAGCATAACTGAGAACAACTATAGAAAATATGTAGGATATCAAAAAATCCTGTTTAATAGATGCCTGAAAACTGTTTTCATAAGATCAAAGTATTTTTTACTCTCTTCAGGTAAAAGGATTTCTCACTATTGATATATATTCCACCTGGACAGATGAAAGATGATTGGTTGGTTTTTTTCTTCTTTGCAGTGATCTTGCTCACAAGTCTGCAGGCTGCTAAATGTACACATATGAATTAGTGTTTCAGTAATTGAGTGATAGGATTTGGGAAAGAAAAAAAAAAAAAAAAAGCCATCTCCAGGACTCATTTTAACATCTCCAGGACTCATTTTAAGTCTGGCTTTATTTACTAAAGAATGCTGTATAGTCATTTTAATTAAGTACTGAACCTTACTAAATGCAAAACTAGTGCATAAACTGAGCACAAAGTATGCTTCTCTTGTCAGCCTACATCTGTAACCTGTCATATTTTTTCACGGTTGTGAAGGTTAGGTTTTAGAAGGAGGTTTCAGGTTTTTTGCTAGATGCCTTTATTTTCATCAAGAACCAGACAGAGGGACAGTAAGAGCTGAGACTGAGGAAAGTGGTTAAAACAAAAACAAGATAAATCCTATCCTCAATTTTATGGAAAATTCTGATGTTTCAATACAGATTTTTGCCTCTATTTGGAATTAAAGTGAGGTTTTTATAACCCTTTAAGAATGAACAGAGATTTATCTTGTGGTTGCTCTAGAGCCACAGATTCTCTGACACTCGGGGTCTCCAGCTGTAACATGGTCCATTGGCAGTGGTGCTTGGCAGCTGATGGTTCTGGGAGCCTTGGTCAGGTGCCTGGATTGCTCCCAAGAAACCTACCGTTGGTAACTGAAGGACGGGGGAGTGGGCTTACAGAAAGCTCTCAGGCCATTGTTGAAGTTGAACACTGTAGAACTTTCTGTTGTCGTTCATCTGGCAAATCTAATGAACAAATGTCATGGATTCAAACAGTGGTTTGGGTTGGAAGGGACCTTCAAGATCACCCAGTCCCATCCCCCTGAAATGGGCAGGGACACCTCCCACCCGCCCAGGTGGCTCCCAGCCCCGTCCAGCCTGGCCTTGGACATGCCGGGGATGGGGCACCCACAGCTGCTCTGGGCAGCCTGGGCCAGCGCCTCAGCACCCTCATAGTTGGAAGAATTTCTTGCTAATATCCAATCTCAGTCTACCCTCTTTCAGTTTAAAACCATTCCCCCTTGCCCTGGCACCACAGGCCCTACTAAAAGGTCTGTCCCCATCTTTCTTGTAAGCCCCCTTTAGGCACTGGCAGGTGCTGTAAGGTCTCCCAGGAGCCTTCCCTTCTCCAGGCTGAACCAACCCAACTCTCAGCCTGTCTGCAGAGGAGAGCTGCTCCAGCCTCTGACCATCTTTGTGGCCTCCTCTGGACTCACTCCAACAGGTCCATGTCCTCCTTATGCCTTTATCACCTTGTTCATAACTAGTGCTAGGTATGCACCAATACCTTTTCAGTTGCTTTTCTGGTCCATTAAGATTTTTACTGTCTGCAGCCCTTTGTGTGTTTCGACCAAAGCTCTTGCTGTATGTCACCTGGTTTCAGCTTTTGTCTGTACTGCTTGCTGTTAGGAAACAGCATGCTGTTTCTCTCTGTTCTCCACTTGCTAGTACTTCTAGGTTTTCAGGACTATTCCATGGTTTTCCTAAATTCAGAATGGTCTTCAGAAATTCAGAGACCTTTATGGCATGCAGCAGGCGCAAGGCAAAGGCTGCATTTTAACTGGAGGTGCTTGGTTCCCACAGGGTTTGCTTCTTTATGCAATAATGGGTGTTAGATACTATAAATTCCATGCTTTGGACTTGTTTGTCCATGATGGACATTACAGTTATAACTGAGCACAGGTAAGAATTTTTAAGCAATAGTATCTATTAGTGATGGAAATGAGCTATTAATTTTAACCGTGTGTGTCTGTTAGATAAAAAGTCCTAATCCCTTCGAAGTAATCAGAGACAAGCCTGTCACAGAATATACGTAACAGAGGTGTAAAAGGCTGGAATTGAAGTCTCTAGGCACAATTATAAATCAAACCAAGGGCTATGGTATCTTGAAAACCTAGACAAGTAACCTCATGCAGAGGAGCGTTTCCTACCCTTTCAATTGCTGCTTATCCTGTCTCAGTAAGTGGAAGAGAGGTTTTACTCAAGAAGCTGATCTTACTGTTTCAGGTAATTAGCAGACTAAAATGGCTTTTACATCATAAAACTAAAAATCATTTAATCTCAAACTAATCCCAGGCTTGAAGATTTGCTAAACCTTTAGATTTACCAAGACTAAAAATGAGTGAGTTCGGATCTTGAGTTCACCAGACTAGATGGTGGTGGTTCAGATTTAACCACACAGAACATCACAACACTTCCTGCTGTCTTAAATTCTCTTGTTCTTGTTTCCCCACAAGGGCCACCTACATCAGAGGAACTACACATTATTTCTGTGTGATGCTTTTTTACTACTATTTAAGTGAAAGTAGTTGTTTAGGTTGGTAGTGGACTGTCTAAAAAGGGAGTGGGTTTGACTTTGAACAGCTTTGCTCATCACCTCGTTGGTAATATGCATCGTCTTGCAGTTCTTGAAGTTACTTCAGGGCTTTGCTTTTACTTTGCTTCTTGATGGTGTATGCAAACAGCATTTCTGGATTTAAAAAGGAGGGGGGAAAGGAAATAATGTGCAAGCCAAAATGACTTGGAGTAGTTTTGCATAGTTACCTCATTGCAAAATTTCAAGTTCTATAAAATCTGTTCATGTATAAAAGCAGCAAAGAGTTGTCACAAACATTGGAAATTTAGTGAATGAAAAATAGTTAAATGACAACTTGCTTGAGGCTACAACTATAAGGTATTGAATACACAGGCTTTACCACCACACTGCGGGCATTACTCATGAGCAGAAGAGGTTGAAAAGCACCTTTGGATTTGTGCATCCTAATTATTATATTAATTATGTATATTATTATGTGATTTTGAAATTAGTTATTAATATAGTCATTAGATTTATACTGTGCTGCAATAAAAATATTTAGATACATAGATAGGTAGGAGAGATACTTTCCTCTTTCCCTCCGACTCCCGTGTGTGTGTATATATATATATATACACATAGTATATATATATATATAATATATATATATACTTTCGTGTGTGTGTATATATATATATATACACATAGTGTATATATTATATATATATACTCCCGTGTGTGTATATATATATATAAAAGAAAACTTGTAGATGGAAGGACGTCCTTGATGACTTTCAATCTGGGTTAAATATATGGCAGAATAGTGAAGATAGGTATAGCTATATGAAGAAGAAAAGAGCTTATATTTAGTGTAAAAAGATATGATATTTGGATCTTTCATGTCTATATAGTGAAAGATTTCTATCTGTCTTCTAAACTGACAGGGTTTCAGGTCACAGTTTACTTCACCTCGGTGTAGCTCATCACCACATTTTCCAGAGATGTTGGGAGCAGCAGTTCCATGCATAAGGATTGTATGCAATGTGTCGCTAAAATTATTTCAGCAGGTATAGATAGAATAGAATTTTGAAGCTACAATTTCAAGCTTGTTATCATGGAGGTCATTGAAGAACATGACGTTTAGTTTGCAAAATGTGCGTGGGTGTGCATGCCTCTGTGAGCACATACACAAGTTCAAATGTTTCCTTCTACTTTTCTGTATTTAGGACAGCAAGGCTGTTGCTGTGGACTCATTAAGAGGTGAAAGAAAATGTTTAACTTTGTCAGGTGCACCTGATTTTTGCCAATGATTGTTCATTTTCTTAACAGAAAAGCAAAGACCATTTTAAATGAGACTTACTTGTTCAAGGTAACCTTACCACTTCTGAGTGAGAAGAATGTACTGCCCTAATGGATGCTCTTATATGACAATCCCTAAATGTCTTTCGTTATTAAGTGTCAAGGTTTCTTTAGGAAAGCTTTAGAAATTCTTCGGAGAAACGTTTCATTGCAGCAAGCTGTAGCACTGCCACTAAAAATATATTGCTAATTAAAGTTTATTGACAGTCTTTGTAATGTGTTCTTCGAACAAGTAAAAGCGCTGGGTACTTATCGAATGCAAGGCACTGCGTCTTCCATAGCTAGTTAAGCTGTTAAGGAGAGGAGATTAAGGTACTGTGCCCTTCATTTCCCTGTGTAGTTACTGGATTTGAGTATTCTCCAGAATAAAACACTTTCAGGATACCAGTGCTGCAAAGACTCAAAGAAACTTTGGGTTTGTCCCTCGCTTTTTCACATGCTAGTCATGGACAATTTGGGAGCCAAGTTAAATAATTCCAAGGCCTTAAAGGTACATCTCCCCAGGAAGGAAAATAATTTTTACTCTTCAGAAAGCAATTCCTTCAAGGGACAGTTCCTAAGTTGAGCAAGGGTGTTCAGAGTTACTTTAGCTGTGTGTGCATACAAATACAGAATTCTCAGCTCCTACCAGAATTTTCTGCTCCCACCCACATGATGTGGGACACTTCTCATCAGCAACAGACTTGCACACATTTAACCATACCAGCTATGGCGCAACAGTAGCGTTTTGGAATACTAGCACCCATGTTTCAAACTTGCCAAGCTACAAGGTCCATGCCAGTGGAAAGGGACGCTCCTGAAGTATTGCTCTCCTCCACTGCCAGGAAGGGATTCCTGGTTTAATAAATAATAGTTGAGCCCAACGCATACTGCAGACCTAGGGTTCCTCTGAAGCACTGCAATAGCTATGCTAAATAATGCCATACGTTCCTTCCCCCGACAGAGGGACAGAATGGCAACACAGGGCTTAATGACACAGAGTAAGTGATGCAGGCTTTACCAGGCTGCCGTTTCGCCAGCGGAGCAGGTACACAATGATCACAAATTGCAGATCAGGTCTTGGAGGTAGAAATGTAGGACTGCTAGAAAGATCTATAATCTGAAGCGGGGTTGTGAATGTGTATTCTCCCACTGAGAAGAAACCTGGCAAACCAAAATTTGAATATCTCTCTGGTTAGTGGCATCATCTGAGACTGAATATAACTAGTGTTATTATGAGGTAATTAATGCTCACTTTGTTCTCATGTATGGGTGTATTTTATTCTCAATACTGCTGTGTTTGGCACTGCCATTATCTTGGATCTTTTTCTTTTATATGAATATTAAGAGATAATCAACTGTTAATTGATAACTCTCTCAAAAATGCAGACAATAGGCAGTAAGAAATATGAATGATTTTGCTTACATTACTCTTTTAAATCATAGAATACTTTGGGTTAGGAGGGACCTTCAAAGGTCATCTAGTTCAAATTGAAATCCATGCTTTCTTCCTGACATCACGACAGCTGAAAAAATGTTGCAAATGATGACATAATGATCTATAGGTGCAAGCAGGAGAAGTGTTTGCACTGTCTTGCCACACCTCTGGAGTGCTCTGAACCACAGTGAACCTGTGATCATTTTCTAAGTGCAAGGAACTGGAGTTACTCTTCAGATGGTTGCCAGAAGACTTTTACCCTTCTTTGCATCTCTAAATATAAAATTACTTGTTTCAGTAGAGTTCCTCTGCAATTCTGCTGCTGTAAGCAAGAACAAAGTACTGCCTTCGGTATGTAAGATTTACAGTACAATTAAAAAAAAAAATAGGTTTTTTGCATGTTATACTACTATGAACAGCTTAGAGAAATGATTGTTTTTTCACTCCAAGAGCCAAATGTTCTGCCTGCTTGTACAGCCTACAGTTTCACCGAGTAACAATATCTGAACTGAAAAAAAAAAAAAAAAAGTAAAAAAATTGCTTATGTTTGGTCTTACAGAACATTAAATAGCCACCTGCAGTTTCTTCTCACTCCAGCTTCTTGCGCTTCCAGAAGCGCTCAGGTGAACGGCATTGCACAGGACAGGTGTGGGTCTGGATGCAAAGCGCGGGTTGGGCTCATGCTGTAAGAGCAAGAACAGCCCCGCTGGTGGGTGTGCACATGTTTTCTCTCTGGGACTAACTCGTTCCTTCAAAAACAAAGAAACACGCTTCTGATTTTGGGTACATTTGCTGTGTCACATGTAGGGTGTGAAGTTCTCTCTCAGATTCTCATGAAGGCATAATTCCTTCATGTCGCTGCTATGCTTTAGGAAAAGAGTATCACCTGACGCATCCACAGTTTTAGCAATTAGTGCAGTAAAGGCAACCTCTGCTTTGCTCAAAATATTTGCTATTTAAAAAAAAAAGTGTGGCAAAGGGTACAATGGTTGTGTTTGGCTTTGTGATTTTGTGTGTGTGCAAGCATAGAACTTATCTTTGCATTTCCTGTGGAAAACAGAAAGGGTTCATTTCAAAGACATTAATGACATTTAGGTGCCTGCTTGCTGTTGAAAATGTGTGGATGCTAATGATTAATTTGCACCTTGCATTTATGTCCTTGCAATTCTCTCCCAAAAGCTAAAGAGAAGTAGCAGATATATGTGTTTCATAAATAATGAAGTTATCCACAAAAATATCAACCTTTATTGTTTAGGTGGAGTGATACGTGAAAACAGATGATTTTTCATTAATTTACTTCACCTTTTTTTGCAATCAAATTTTACTGACAATGAATATCTGTATAAAGTACGTGTAATTGTGTAGGCATGGTTTATTTATTAGTAACAAGGTTTGCAGACAAATCCTGCGCATGCCAGAAGAGTTCTTGCCTGTTTTAGAAACAAAACCTAAATAAAAGAAGAAAACTCCCCAAACCAAAAAAACAATAGCTTGACCAACCACCTAAATTAAACTGTAGTAGGATATTATTAATTAGCCCTCAGTTAAAAACATATAATTTAAATAGTTTTTAATGTTCAAAAATTTAGGGATTTCCTATTTTACCTACAGATAACTAAAATAGGCTCTCCAGATAATTTTACTAATGATTGATTTATTAGGTTTATACTGCAGAATGACATTTTAGTATGTTTTGGATCACTTCACATAAATAAATTATTTTATATATTATATATACACACACACATATCCCCTTTATTCTTTGTAGCACTCTGAAGAGTAATACTTTTTTTTCTGGAAAAGGAGTAACTGTGAGGACGGGGACAAATCAAAGTTTGGATATCAGTTCATTGGCTTCTTGCTGACCTGGCAATATCTTGTTTCTCAGACCAGTTCCTTCTGTAACAGCCTCTTCAGCCAATAATGTGGATCTGCCAGATAAAAGCTGTATTTTGGTTTTTGTTGTTGTTTTTTTTTTAGTTTGTCAAGCTTAGGTGACTGAATGAACTTCTTTTTATCAGCACACAAGCACAGCAAGTAGCCCTCTAGATGTTTACTGATAACAGAGAGGCAATGTCTATAGTAGCAATTTAGTAACATAACTGGCTTTGGTAATTGTCTGAAAATCCATGCCTGTCTCCAGTGATATCCTTATTGTCAGTCTTGTGTTCTCTGCTCTTCCTTGAGGTGTCTGAATCGCTATCGGCGGTGTCACTGGCACCTGAACAGGCTAACGCTACTTTTCTGTTCAAAATATAAGAAACTATTCTGTGTAAAATGGAATTTTTCTATAAAAACAGTCTTAATTTTATTTTATGTTCTTGGCCTATAGTTTTTAGTCATTGTCTTTGTCAATTATCTTTAATTCAAAATATCTACTATCATATTTTTTGCTACCTTTATGTTTAAGTTAATGCAGACCCTTAGATTTCAATTCAAAAGCTAGTAGCAGTAACATACTCAGTTATTTATACCTCAATTTTCTTCATTCCATATTTATATTAGCTTCAGAGTTAATTGGTGTTAATTACTATCTTTTTGTTGTTGTTTGGTTTTTTGGGGTTTTTTATGGATAGAGATTTTAGGGAAGGAGGATTAAGATCCATTTTCCAGAAGTTACAAGATTTTGCAAGAGTAAATTCTTCTAATAGCAGTATGCTTATGAAACAAAAATGATTTATGCTGCAGTAAATAGTGTAACATCTGTAATATGCCAGGCTTGGCCTGGTAGTGCTTGTGTTCTAAAATAACATATTTTTAATTCTATACTGGTTGTTGCTTTAACATCACGCTATTTTTAATTACATTTTTCATAGTAACCATTTATTTTGTTTAGTACAGTGCCTTTGCCTTCCGATTATTCCTTATAATACTTACTGTGTTGTGCAGGGAAATTAAATAAAATGCACTATAGCTAGTCCGTTATGTATAAAAGGAGTTTATATTTGAATGCTAAGTACAGATAAAGTTTCTCATGGGATTGTTGCATGTACAATTTAATATGTGCAGAACATGCATGCAGAATGTAATTTTGAGACTTTACTGCAGAAGTGTTTTTCTATAATGATACTTGCAAAAAATGTTTTCTTAGAGATCTTTTTCCTAGTTTATATTAAAATCTACTGCAAAGTTGTTTTCAGTAAAAATGTACCAGTGGCTTTATGTCCAAGGGTTAGTCAGTGTGGATGCAAATTAAACATAAACCAGTTCTTGTCTTCATGGCACTTTTCACAAGGGCATACCAGAGACCCATGGTTCCTAAACTTCCTGCGGAAAAACAGTGTGACTTATGTGATGGGATACGAGGTGGGACACAGGGAAAGCTGCGGGGCTGGCTGGCATCGTGCCACCTTGCAGGCCCTTTGCTTAAAGGGGTGTCAGAAAATGAAAAGCTTTCAGGCTGCGCAGCAGCACCACAAGTTTCCTTGGCTACGTTCGGGGAGCCAAAGGCACATTCAGAGACATGGGGATCTGCGGTCTGCGGCATGCTCTGGGCGTGTAACTAAGGTTAATTAAAACAAAACAAAACAAAAAAACACCCCCCCAACAAACAAACAAACAAAAACGACCAACACCAAACCACCAAACAAAATTAAGCAAAACCAACAAAACTATATTTGAACAAGTAACAATGCTGGTCAAGCAGTATATACATTCTTGCTGAAAAATCATACCTTATGAAGGCAAGAACAGGTGAGAATTGGACTTTGGGCTTTCTAAACTGATTAAAGGAGCCTTTTAACATGAGAAAATAATTCCCTACATGCTGTTTTAATGTGTCAATATTTTTTACAGTGTTTCTATTTTATTTTTAGATATTTTCTACATTTTTGTCTCAATAAAGTTATCCTATTTTGAATCTTTTGCTATTTTGAGGATAAGAAGAAAAGGAGAGGGAGAAGTGCCTATAAAACCATAGATTATTTTTTATGGAAGATGAGATGGTCCCCATTTGCATTTACAGCTTTACAAGGATTGTAGCACTAGGCTCTTTTTCTTTTTTTGATGGAAATGCTTAATCTGAGCTCAATGGGCCATAATAATTGCCTGTTTCTTCCAGTAGAAATAAACCCACTTGTATGTGACACTTGAAACCTTAACTCTGCTTAGTATTACGCACAGAATTGTAGATAGTTCTTCACCCAAATATATTTATGACAGCAGCGCTAGTCGATATACAATACCAAGCCAAGGGCATTTGAGAATAAATCAGTCCCTCTAGCTACTGCTATAGCACAATAACGGATGGGTGTAATAAAACTAAGTGAAATTAAAATTCTGTGCATGCATGCACACATACCTAGCCAAGAGAAACCCGAAGCTCTCTGTTCTGGAAAAATTTGCATATGCATAGACATATATGCTCTGTACCCTTTGTATTAGTAACACTGTACACAAAAAATCTATAGGTTTTCAGCACTCTTATCATCTCATTAGACTCTCTTCAACATTGGGGGCCTTTTGGGAGCCTTATGTAGAAAAAAAATGTAAGGAGCTTGTAGAAGAAGAGGAGGATGGTCCCAGTTACTCCTTGAGAAGAAATACTCTTGATTTTATTTTTCGAAGCCTCTTGATGATGCTGTAAGTCACTACCAAAGACTCTGAAAACCCCACTTCCAGTTCAAATTGGCTTGTATATTTATGCAGTTACTGGTATTTTTAATGAGTCTTCTGTATCTGAGCACCTCAGGCTCCACGCTGTGGCACTGTGAGCTCTTGGGATGGACACTGATTTCATTTGTGTTCGGGGTTTTCACATGAAGTATCAAGAAGATATTTGATTAATACACAACATTATTTATACATCTCTATACAAGCCCATACTCTCTCCACATATGTAATAACTTGAAGAATCATTTGTTCTGAATTCTGTTGGGCAATGAGATGAGGAAAACTAATGTTATAAAATGATGTAAAGGGGATTGACTGTTTTCATGTGGAATACACCCGATAACAAAGCATAGTGTATGTTGTTGTGTAAGACACTGTTTTTGTGCAACATGGCAAGGAAAAACTCTAGGCATTTAATTTTTGAGATAAAACTTTCACAGTCAGTTGTGTCTCTAACGAGGGAAAATGCTGGTGGATAGATTTTCCAAACAGTATGAAATGGTATGGACTTTGATCTTGTGAAATGCAACTCCAATGTGATGGAGTAATCTATGGCTTTATTTCAGCTGTTTAATCTATGGCTAAATACGAAGTACAAGACCTCAATCAGATGAATAAGCCGTTACTAATTGTGAAGTTACATTCTGGTAAAAACACCTTTTTTGTGATCAATGCCAAATCTTTTGTGTTTGACTCGGATGCTGCACAGGTTATATGTAGGTACTGACTTTAAACTAGCCTTTCCTAATGCAAACAGGCATGCTGTTCCAATTCAGGTAATCATATTTGCATTGTCCTTTTTGAAGTAGAAGGAGAAAGACAGAAGTGTTGGAGGGCCTTTCCTGGAGCTGCTGTTGGACTAGGTGTCTTAAGCTGCACAGAAAGTCATGGATAATTAATCCTGGTGTGACTGCTCACTGGGAATGGGACGGCTTTATAAACACTTTTTTTCTGAACGCAGGCTAAGTCAGTTCTCCACACGTGTTTGTTTATGATAAAATATCTAGGATATAAAAGACTTCAGATCTTCACTGGTTATCTTTCAACCACTGGGAGTGCGCTTTATTTCAAATTACCTCAATCCTGAAAATAATTTGATTTTGTAAATGCAAAACAAATACTTGGGAATGTTGTACTGCAAAAAACCTCCCCCCCCCCTTAGATTTTAAGCAGACTCTCTTTGGTAAGTAACCCTGTCACCATCGTATTGTTTGCTTTGCCCCGTCACCTCAACCCTTTCTTTAAAATGACAATTAAAAAACATGGCAGCAAAGAATCCTCCCCAGGTGGACTGTTGGTATTCCTTAGCAACATCAGTAATATTCTTGCTCTCTCAATCTGTCCATTTTTTATTTCTAAAGAGCTAGGGCTTGCATGTCTTCATGAAGAGTGGATGACTGATAAATACATTTAAAACGTCTTAAGTCTCCCACCTGCTATGGTTCTTTAAAGAATACAAAACACAATATATAAATAAAAAATATTTGTATTCATGAACTCACCAAAGAATGGCACCATCAAGTTGCAGAGTATTTCCAAAGCATCTTTTTTTTAAGTGGAGCCTGACAGCATGAGTGTCTTTGAAGACTGTTATCTTATAAAAAGACCAGTAGTCTTGAGCTATTGTTCAATTTCTTTAAATTTTTTTCCTTGGTTAAATCCTTTAAAGAGAATCAATATTTTAGGCATTCTTCCACTAAACTTAGTGTGTGAGAGCTTGACATAATGACACTCAACATATTGACCAGGTTCTTTGAGCAGTCTTGAACTAAAAGAGGGAAGTAGTTCATTGCATATAGTTCAATCCAGAGACATAACAAAGTTAATTTAGGCTTGAGAAGCAATGTATTTAAAATTGCAGGATATGCACAAGGGTTGCTTCTAGGGTCTTTTGATCATTAATTAAATATGTTATGGCTTTCAGTTTTTCTCATTTATCTGTACAGGTTTACATATTGTAAATGCATTATTTATGTTTTCCCTTAAGTGCTTAGTACTGCCAGGATGTTTCTCTTAAACTGACACAGATAGCAAAAAAGACAAAATGAGAGAGCAAATTTGGCACTGGCTAGCTGCGCAGAAAGCCATTTGTGCCCAAATGAGCCTTCCCCAGATGTATTGTAATAAACTTGAACTGATAAATAGAGGGATAGACAGACAGATAGATGACATCATTGTTTAAACTATGAAAAATATTTTTTCATTAAGGTCAGGGGGGTTGTTTTGTTTTGTTTTGTTTTTTTCTTTTTAATCTCATACTAATAGTACCTTATCGCTAAGCCTTGCTGCTCTTGTTCTGGCGAAGCTTCTGGTATGATGGGTGCTGAGGGAGCTATCTATGTTGGAGTTCACTTTGCGAGGGAGGCCATCACTGAAATGGATTTTGTTGTTAGAGCTAAAACATGAAGTTTGGAATCAACCATTTGATGAACTTTGAACAAAGGGAATTGCCTGCATTGCTGTGCCCTGCATATCTCCACTGTTGTCTTCCTCTGTTTCTTGTAGTAAACACAGATGTTGTGGTGGATCAAATCTAAATATATTTTTAGGTACAGCTCTTGCATTCATATGAAAGCTGTTTGTTTTCAAATGGATGGTGCAGTTCTATTTGTTTTGCTTCCAGTGTGGTACAGCAGTTGGGTGTGAAGAGGCAGTCACCCTCTCCTGACTCGGGCATCTTTGTTCTCATTTACGCTCTGCTTCTCTATTGTATTCTCCCACTGTTTATTAATACTTCTTTTCATTCTTAGGTAAAATTTCCTCTTCTGGTCTCTGTCATGTTAGATATTTCTCAACATTATGTTTAAAATGACAGTAGTAGACAGTCTTGTAGATGGCTAATTAAAACACAAAGTGAATTATCTGGTTAAATAGTCAAGAGCTGTAACTCCCGCTCCACTCTACAGATATTTAATACACTTTGTTTGTTTTTACCAATTTTTCATTCTGCCATCCTAAAGTTCTTCCCTTTCTGCCACCACCTTATGTTTCCAAATACCCCATGTTCTTGGGAACGTAGGTGTTTCTATTAATAGCATAGATAAAACCAGCTGCTCAGAGTCAGACCAGAGGTCTGTAAGTCTGAGATACCGTCTTTGTGGATGCCTATGGAAGAGGGGAGCAAAACAAGCTTCTCCAAAATTTTCTGCCAGCCTCCAGGAGCTTTGTGTGGCAAAGGTTGTCTTTTTGCATTTAATAATCTTCTGTAAGTTTTTGATTGTATGGTTTGTTTTGGTTTTTTTGTTGTTGTTGGGGGTTTTTTATTGTGTGTGTGTGGTTTTGGGTTGTTTGTTTTTTTCTTCTTCTCTTTATCCAAACAACCTACCCCTTTATTTGCACATTGTATGAAGAGTCATCGTTTTACTTAGTTCGGTTTGAACTGGCCACCTTTTTTTTTTCTTTTTTTTTCTTTTTTTTTTTTTTAATTTGTTGTCATCTAGTTGATTTTTGGGGAAAGAGAAGCAGCAAGCATTCCAGCTTTTCCATCTCAGTGTTATTCATAATTTCATAGGCACCTGCTCCCAGACGTCTCTTTTCCAGGCTGGATGATTCTGGTGTTCCTACTTGTTCCTGTCTAGATATATTTCCTTATCTTTAACAACCTTCGTCACCTTTCTGTCTGAAGGCAGAATGCCTGTAAATCAACGCAGCTAATGTGAAGTCAGAGCCAAAAGTTTCATTCTGTGGGGGAGAGCACAACACCTTCTCTTGAAGGGTGATGTTAAAGTTACAATCCAAATGTATTTTTCTGCTATATAAAATTAGAAATAAAATAGTAAATATACATTTTTAGAAGGTCTTTCCAAAACCCTCTTCACAATCATCGGAAAAGTGTCTAAACTAATACTACAGAATAGTTTGCAGCTGCTGCAGAATAAACAAATTATCTTCATAGTTTACCTGAACATGCAGTCGGTGTGTCCGAGCCCTCCAGTGGGATATGGTGAATGAAATGGGAAGACTGGTTAATCTCTCCTTGTCTATGTATTTTAATCAGAGAGACCAAACTTGTGAGCCGTGTATGCCTGTGCCGTACAAAGGTAATGCAAACTGGAGGATAAACATGTTAGAGATGAGAGGGAAGGATCCTCTAATTCTGTATCCTGAGGCTGTAAAGCAAATGTAAATTTCATGTTTTTTTCTTAAGTAACAATGTAATTTACAGTAGTATTTTGAGTAACTCTTATCTCCTGTTGATTTTCATGATGAACTTTTCTACATTTTTACATTTTTGTCTTCAGAAGAAGCTTGTAAAATTATTATTACTACTGAAGTATTACTAGTACTTAATACCTACAAAGATAACAAATCTACTATGTTCTGCAGGCCAGTTATTAAAAATATTCCTGCTGCAAAAGTCAGGCTCTCTAGGCATCTGACTGGTGAAACAGAATATCTGACAGGAGATGCAAAATGCAGTTCGATAAAATTATGTTGAATTACGTAGAAAGCAATCACAATACACAATATTGCTGCATTCTGAAATACATTGCGTGTTCTATTATGTACTCTTTTTTCCCCCCTTTGTTTTATTCAATTAATCACCATGTTATTCGTTCAGGTTTGTTGGTCTTTTTTTTTTTTTTTTTTTTTAATGCCTAATTTGTACCCTAAGAAGTACTGGAATTAATGGTAGAGGCTTAACACTTCTAGAAAAATAGCTGGTAAATCTAGAACACAAATTATAGAATGTAAGACTAACAGCCTTATCCAAAGAAACTGACCTGTGAAATACTATAAAGAAAAACATTCTGGATGTTGTTCAGTCTGCAAAGTGAAGCTCATGTGCTCTTAGTTTGGCAAATGATTTTCTTAAAGTCTTTGTGCTCCCATTTATCTATTTAAAAACGTAGTGATACCTGTCTCATGTTATTACTGCTCAGGAAAAAATCCACAACTGCATAAGGTAGTATTAATGTTGTTATGTATATGGAATATAACCTACTAACAAATACTGGGTAACCTTAGACAGTTAAGATTTAAAACTTGTTTGCTTTTGTGTATAAGACCATTGTCAAAAACTATTCACACTTCAACTAGTCTTTTCTTGTGAAGGTTGAAGTTAAAGTCTCTGGTGTGAAGGCTTACATAGAGAAAAAACTAAATAATAAGAAAAAAAAATCAAAACAAAACCCCTCCAAACCCCCCCACACACAGTTAAAACCTGCACTAGGTGATCATTGTAGGTCCCTTCCAAATGGGAAGTATTTTATCTATTTATTTATTTTAGTGTCTGTTTTATCTTTTTTAAACAATGTGAATAGGTTCATCTAGAGCAGATTCAGATCAAAACTCAACTCTTGAGACGTACACAAGGGCCCTTATAATGCAGAATCATATAACCTTAATTTATAAATGGTGTGAAGGCATGAACTGTGATAAAGGGAATCATTAGTCTGCAAGTGGTAGTCACTTTAGCTGTACTTAATTTTACTCTTTAGGGGAAGACTGTAGATATAGACATATGCTGAATTCTTCAACCTTTTGTTCCCTGCTAGAGAACTTTAAGGAACATATCAGAAGAGCATTTGTTTCTGTTAGATTTGTAATTTTGTGCAGGAACTTTGTTGTAAAACTTCTGCTACATACATAGAAGGCTTAGCTTGTAACTTATTTGTTAGGACTCATTTTTTTGGGTTGAAAAATAGGCTGGCAGTGTTATTCTTCTGCATGTAACCTAAATTTGCCTGAGGAATTCCCCTTTTAATCATCACAACAGAGTAAAAGTATCTCATGCAAATGAGTTTTGGTTCATGTTTTAAGTTTTTGTAGGTGCAAAGTAGTGAAATGTGTACTCTGAATCTCTGAAAGTATCCTTAGAAAACACTGCATCACATTTGTCATGTGTTATGAATAGTGTTTGCATGTACATTAGTTACAGAAACGTCAGTTATTACTTTCAACACTAATGATACTAACAATACTAAATGTATGCTAAAAATATTTTATTTTTAAAACAGATACCAACTAAACAAAAACAAACAAACAAACAACAAAAACCCACAAACCAAACAACCAACAAACACCCCTCTCGCCACAGGTTGGACAAATCAACATCTTTTACAGCAAGACCTTCTGGGGCAGGATTGCCTTAGAAACCAGTGAGCTAGAATGCAAAGTAGGATCTGGATGTTTCGGTGCTGCCGTTCAGTTCTGTGAGCTCTTCCTGGAGAAGCACGTTTCATTGTGGCAGAGTGGTCACAAATTGTGCTGCCATTGACTGATGACTCGCGTCTGCGGTTACTTGGTAGCGATGTCTTGCTCAGAAGCCCGCTCTCACGCTCTGTTTCTCACAAACCTAGCAGAACATAAAAACAGCAGTATGGAAAAATATGCATTGGAAACGAGTCTTCTTCAGAGTAATTTTTATACCAGATCAGAACTGGACGTTGTCATAGGAATGAATTTTATCCATTCTTGAAGCTTCTAGATCTTTATTTCTAAGGTGTGCTGTGAATCTTATCATGGTATCATAGTAGTGGGATATTCAGAAATATAACATAGGCGTGTGATAGAGCAGAAGAAGGGGAAAGCTTCTTCCTGGACTGAACTGCCAATGAGACCTTTAGAATCTCAAAAATGCTTCTGTATTTCATACTTGTGGTGGGTTCTGGTGTCAATTCCTGTTTGTAAATTTTTAAATAATAAGTGAAAAAAACCCAACTTTTTTGCAGAAATGATTTTGTCTAGGCCCATAGCACAGTATTGTGTTTAAACTCATGGTGATTTTCCAGTATTTATCTGTGTAAGATACACAGACATTGCAGCTTTGTTGTGGCAAGAATGCTATACTTTCAAAGTTATATTGGTTTTTTCTTCTTTCCTCTTGTAGAGTGCAAATCAACAGATGAGTTGTGAAAGAGAGCAACTAAGGGTAAGTGCAATGATATGCAAAATGTTCTGTTTCTTTAAAACAAGCAGAATCTAGTTTGTGCTAGCAACAGATGGATTACTTTATTTAAGAGGAACATACTTAGCAAATGTATTTCTTGTTTGTAAATATTGTACGTATCTCTATATAAAAGTTACAGTAGATAGAGGTTTTTACTCCCTTATTTAATGAGCTTTGGCAGTAAGTACCTCTTTACGGGACCTCTTCCGACACTCAGCATGCTCTTCCTGTGCACCATGTGAAGATTTAGTAGTGGTAAAGGTCACTGTTTCTCAATCTTTCTCCACTACCAGATTGTTTTAAACAAGAAGATACTCTCCTTTGGATTATTTAATAGCATGTGTGCTTTCAGAAAGAAATCAGTGCTAAGAATGTGAGGGAACTGGCAGAAAGGGTCCAAATATTTTAGTGTGTATTGGTTGTGTGCAGTCTGTAAACGTGATGGAATTCCTGAACCCAGGTTACTGACCTTTATTTTGTTTTCCCCTTTTCCTATGTTAAAGTGACAGTCTTTTAAACAGGTTTTAGTCCTTGCTCCCTTTAAATGCTACTTATGCTACGTATCTCTGTAGATGCTTTTTCATAACAAGTATTTCCTTGTTCAACTGATTGATTCTAGTATTAGTTTGAAAAGGCATAAGAGTTTTCATTATTTATTTATTTCATATTCATTTAAAAAAAAAAAAAGCTTCTGGGTCATCCATGTGTTGCTTATTAGATGACATTTATGGATACTGCATGATGTGTATTTTCTTGAACTACCTTATAGTAATGGAGAGCAAGAGGCAAGCCAGAGGGGAAAAAATAAAAGTCTTTATGCAAACAAAAAAAAAATACTGGAAACAGAAAATGTGGCATTTTTTGTTTGCAGTTTACTAAGCATCACCAGTACCTGCATGACTTGCAAGAACAAAGAATGTACTCTAGCCTTAAAATAAGTTGTGCCGTGTTCTTAAACATTCAGCCATTCATTAGATTAACTTCATCAACATATCTAGATGCTTCAGCTGGTCTTCACCGTATTTGCAATGGGGTTTTTTGTAAACAAGTTTTGCAAGAATGATGCATCACATATTGTCCTTGATTCTTTTCTTGCCGACACGTGACAGCATTGCTATTATACGGAAGCTGGAGTGACAAAGCTTTGTTTTATCAGTAGTAATGTCTCAACAGAGCAGCTGTCAAAGTTAAAATATTGCAACAGTACCTGAAGGACAATCTTTTCAAAAGGTAGCAGTGCCATGAGAACAAAGAAAGTTTCATTTGGTTTTATTATTTTTATTAAGTTTTCTCCTTTGAATGAGGAAAAGCATTGTTTTGAAATATAATGGAAGGAGGCCCCCAGCTATTTCTTCAAGTTAATATGTGTGACTTTTGTAAGTAGTGGGTAAAATGTGATGCAGTAAAACTTTCATGTATCTTTCTGGTCTAGTATTAAATATTTTCATCTAATAATGAGCATAATGCTTACGATGCCTTTGTGTCATATCAAAAATGAGTTTTCATGACTACTTAGGAAAAAAAAAACATCTCTAGCCTTCAAAGATTAGGTACATCTCCTTCCATACTGCTGTGATGTTCCTGTTGCATGAAATAAAGTTATCTGTGTA
The DNA here is from genome assembly GCF_023634155.1 of Falco peregrinus. Classification (NCBI taxonomy): domain Eukaryota; kingdom Metazoa; phylum Chordata; class Aves; order Falconiformes; family Falconidae; genus Falco; species Falco peregrinus. The sequence goes on along the minus strand of NC_073725.1, from coordinate 74,646,528 downwards.
AACTTTGCTCCTGGGGCCGGGGTGTGCTGAAAGTGCACGGAGCTGGGGCTTTTGCCTGTAGGACAAACCTGTAACCACCCAGAAGCCTCACGCAGACAGACGCCAAGCGTGGCAGAGCTCATCCTTTCCCCTGCCTGGTCTTCAAATGCCCAAACCTTTACCAGTACCCAGAGTTTGTTTGTTTACAGCAACTCATCTGCTGTGACAAAAGGTCACAGTGAAATTTCAATATTTCATGTGGAGATGTTATGGTCCTAGTTCAGTGCTGGCACCTTTGGCTCTCCTTAGTCATGCTGCACACAGCCCCCTGCTGCCAGGTTCAGCGCTCTCAGGGTGTAACTTGACCATTCTGTCACTTTTTAATTGGCTTCCTAACTGAACAGTGCTGTTAAAGAAATGTTTAATTGGCCAAGTTAGATGGTTCAGGCCTGCAAGATGTTCTGTTGGGGTTTCTGACCTACCGAGAACACATGGATGTGAGGCAACACATCTCTTCACAACAAAATATTGTTTCATCCCAGCTGAAAGAATTGAAATATAACAAGAGAACAGGATTAAAACAACAAAATGCTAACATCTGTTTGTGTTTGTTAAACTGAGTTAAAACTAGATTATTCTTAGATCAGCTCGTAATACAATACAAAAGACATATCATCTTCCACCTTCCTTGGTAAAGATGACAGGGTGTCTGCCAGTCTCCTTTTCAGATTCCCTACTTATTCCTTAGTCTGCAAGTCCTAAAGAAGTTCTAAAAGAAAGACACTTTAAGAAGGGCTCCTTTAAAGTGCAATATTGCAAATAAATAATTAGACATTGCGTGGCTATAGAAAGAAATATCCAAGTCTTCTTACAATAATTTATTCAGACATATCTCACCTCTTAACTGTTCTATTGGCTTTTAAATTCTAAATGCAAAGCAAAGACTCTCTGGAATAAAGCATTTAGAGTAATGAAACTCTTATTCATATTGAAGCCTCTGGCCATTATACATTATATTTACAATGAATGACAATTCTAATAATTAAGAAAGCCTGTATATTTTAACCCTTTTCTGCTCAGGCTTTGCGAATAGCAGTGACCACAAACTGGAAACTTATTTGCCTTGCCAACCTGGTACAATTCACAGCTAGACATTAATGTTTAGAACTGAATTTTTTTAATGGGAATTCACAGAGAAAGCAATGGGAATTTCGTCTCTAGCACAGCTGTTTGGGTGTGGCTTTTTTTCCCCATTAGAATATATAACATCAGCTGACTTCACTATATTTCCATCTAATTACCAAACAAAAAGTACAAACCGTTAATGACATTTTTTAAGTTTCCCTTTCCATTGGAAATTATTTTCATTCTCATGTGCTGCCTTGATTTTTTTTCATATTTCTGTAATTTTTTTGCTATATGTCTTAATTTTAATCAAATTGCACTAAAATAACTTAGTGTGTCTTTAAAGGGAAATTAACTCATCAGTATTGCTCTCCACTTCATCCACAGACCGCTTTGTCAGTATTTTCTTTAAAGAAAATAATGATCCTGTTGAGGCCGCCTCCTCCTGTGTTCTGTTCTCCAATCCTGATTTATAAATCTCTTCTTGGACAGACACACCCTACCCTCATTTCTACTGCAACTTGCTGGTTTATGAGTCACTGTGTGGAGCTTAATGTAATTGTCCTTCTGATGCATTATAAATGACCTGCAAAAACAGAGAACTCGGAGCTTGCTCAAAATCGTATAAATACATTTTGCTTCTTGTATTTGGGTCTGGGAAAACAGACTTTGAAACATGAATGATTATTTAAGGTTATTTAAGGCTGTGAAGAGAATCAGGATACTAGCTGTAGGTAGAATAAGCTGTAGCATACGTAAACTATAAAAAGTGTAGTGACAGCTTCAGAAGGCTATCTGCTGCTTCCACCAAACCTTCCCTACTGCTTTGACATTAACCTAGGATTTTATCTTTTTTTTTTAATCTTTTTGTTTTTATCATCGCCTAAGGATATTACTTAAACTTACAGGCTATTTTAAACCTTACTGAGCTTTACCGAACCTTCCTCTCAACTAAGAAATAATTATTTTGCATTATTAAGTCAAAGCAACTGTTTAAACTGAAGTTCTACAGCTGTATTTCCATGCCTGAGCTTTGCTATATAAGTTGATGCTTTCGGTCCTTCCGCATCAGTGCTTGAGCTCTCCAAGGTGGGCACAGAGCACTTTCCAGCTGTGGTGTTAGGAGGGTTTATAAATGTTCCTGTGAATACCAATGAGGTCTAATGGTAAATGGTGTGATTAACTTCCTTGATCTGAAATTTTAAGTGACCTAGTTGTTGCTCTAATTAACAGCTTCTTTCACATGCACTTACTATCAAGATACATTATATGCAGCCCGAGTTCCTTCTCTGGTCTGAAGTATGGGAAAGGCAGGCTCTTACTCTCATCTTGTATTTAATATCAACTTACATTTTTTTTTTTATAGTGCCCTGATTTCCAAGGTGACAAAAGGAAGTTTTGCATTCAATATCATTCTATTTGTCTTGTCTTTTATACAGTAAATGCAATAAGCTGTGACATGCAGCCAAAAATGTATTAAAGTTCTGCCAAGTGGAGGGAAAACAAAAGCAAATGCATTTACGTCCAGCATTATTTTTAAGCGACCACAATCCTGCAATGCTTAGTGTGCTTTGTGTCTTTGTTGAGTGCATTACTTCATCAAGTTGTAAGTTTTCAGTCGTGTAGATGTTTGTGGTTTTTTGGAAACTTTTTAAAGAAAAATTTTGAAGCTCGTCGTTATGGTATTAGCTTTCTTTAGTGACCTAAGAATGATCAACTGATAACTTTTGTGTACAATGTTCCTCTGATGCATAAGGAGGTAAATTGTGATTCAGTGGCAGGTGCTAATTTTTTAATCACTTGGGGTGGAGGGGATAAAACAACTGGAGAGAGAACGAGAATCAGAGTGGAGCTGATTTGTGAAGTAATGTTATTTGTGAGCATGTTCTGAAATACTTTAGTATGGTGGTAGCATAGCAGAACTTATTTAGTGGCTGGCCAAAGATGCTGTGCTTTCAGTCTCTACCTCTCCCCACTCTGTCTGGAGAAAAGGAAAGGTATCTAAGCTTGTTTTGAGAGTCAGTGGTGTCTTGTTACTAGAAAGCAACACAGTAATTCATGCATTTCTGCAAAACGGGGCAGCTAGTTCTGGCCATTAATACAAATTTCACTGTTTTTCTTTTCCTTCTGACAACGTCTCGGCATACATTTGCAAACAATGTGTGTACGTTTTGCCTGGAAGGGTGATCTGGAACTACCCAGTGCTATACATCCTTCTCAAAAAGGGAAACAGGTTAAAAGGGGAAAAGCTAAGCAGAGTTGGATCAATCTGATGTGTGTTTACTACTCATCCTTTTCTTAGGAATCCTTGTAGGTAAGTTATACTGCATTTGACATGCTAGACAAGTGGCTTAAAAGGATCCTCCTTTAATTTCTGTAGTTATTCCTGTAGTGAGCTAGATGTGTCATCATCCATGTGGGTGTATGGTGAAAATACAGGTAGGTGAGATTAATAAGAAGGCACTGTATTTTTGGTTCCTCTCCATATTACACGTTGACATAGAACTAAATTAGTCTCACCATCTTACAAACTACATTCCTGGTGGTTACCTGGAAAGTAATGCACAGCATAGTTTTGGGGAAAAAAAAATATCGGAACTAAAATCTAAAGAAGAATGAAAGGATTGTAAATACTCTGCCAAGCTTTTGGGGAGGGGAGTTGATTGCAGGGATGTCATTTCACTTAAATTTTCATCTAGCTAGAAACTAATGTGTCCAGTGGAAGGCAGCTGAAGAAGTCTGATTTCAGCCCTGCTGTGGAAGTTCTGGTGTACTTCCAGAGCCCTCCTAAGCACAGTAGCTTTCTTGAGATAACACTGGGCTCCAACTTGTTGCTTAATAACCATGGTGATTATTTTAAAAAGTAACAATGGCTAGGCAGTGAAAATTGTTATGGTTCATGTTTAAAGTGGCATAGCCTCTTGCCACAAGGATGCTGTTATCCTCTTAAAACGTTACCTGCTAATAATATGCGCCTTTGACCTAGAGAAGAAGGAATGCTTGCAGGCACTACTTACCTTAGTACACAGTTATGGTGCCGTCCACTTCAGGTTTCTTTACATTCTTTCAGGAATAGCAAAGAAGCCTTTAGGTATTTTCCTTGTCTCTGCTGCTGCTGGAATGCCATTCAGAAAACCTTCCATTCCTTTCTTGATGTTCTTTTGGCATATCTTTCTGGGAACAGTAGGCAGAGGATTTTCTGTTGTTCCAATGCCACTTTTTCACTAATTCAACTTTGATTTTTGCACAGCCAAGTATTTTCTCTATGTGGTGGTTGATAATTGCAAAATAACCTGCGGAGTTACAGTGATATCTGGTGAGGCTGAAGCAATCTTTTCAGCAAGTACCTGTCTGTTTGGCATGACAGATCCTGTCTAGAGCTGCAGCACTTCATGGAATTCAGCAGATACTCAATGTATATTTGAAGTCATGTTTGTGTGCAGATAGCCAAGGATAGGTATTTTTTGAGTTGTGAGACCGTTCACTAAATGTAATCAAGGCTCTGGAAGGGGCAGACTTCTGAGGGGACAGAAGCATCATCAATACAGAGTACTGGATCCACACTGTATTTGGGAACAGCTTTTGCACTCACAACAGCAACTTCTGGCACAGCCTGGCAGCAATGGCTGCATACAGCTGCTTTTGCAGAGCACTCCCTGTCATCAGTGGTGCTATCCCAGAAGCAAAGCAGGATTTTCTTGCATATTTTGTATTTGTTGAAAGGGAGCTCTTTTGTCATATGGCTTTTAGAATTTCTCTTTGATCATCTTGAAACCAGACTTTCAAGTGCACAGTTTTAACAGTGGTTGTACTGTCCTGACTTCTTATTTCTAACTGCTGTTGCTTAGTCAGTTTGCCTGGCAAAAACCATAGTCCTCTAATCTCACACCTAAATCAAGTAGAAAACACTGTCTAGTTTATAGGGTAAATTTGGGGGGTTGTGGGTTGGTCAGTCTGGTTTATTGCAGTTTTTGAGGGGTTTTTTATATTTGGTTGGTTTTGGGCTTTCGTTGTTTGTTTTTTTGTTTGGTTGGTTTTGGTTTTCCCCCCAGGCTCTTTCCACAAGGCCTTTCTTGGCCTTGGCTTGGGTTGGGGCTTGTGTGCTTTTGGCTGGGCAGTGCTATTGGCTTGTACTTTTTCTTTTTTTACTCCCTCTCCACCCCACCCCCCCCTCCCCCATCCCTGTGTCAAGTGAAAAGCCTTGAAGTGAAGAAAAAGTTCTTCAGTTACAGGTAGATGGGCTGGAGTTGTAATGTACTCTGGTCTTTTTGCATAGTGGAATTTTATTCTCATTTACTTTTTTATCAAATGACTGAGCAACTAGATTTTTAAAGGGAACAAGACAGGCATCGAGAGTACTGTCATAATTGAAAAAAATAATTTACATCAACAATCCAGATGATGTAGTATTATAAAGAGTTATATCCATCGCATAACATGGACCTTTGCACCTGTATTATTTGAAGTAGAGAGAATGAAGGAATATTGATCATAATATGGTCATCATGTTCTAGTATTGATGGTAATGGTCTTTCTGTGTTCTGTAAAGTCTTTCTAAACCTTACTTGTTTAAACTGGTCATGTTGACTTGTCTATTAAATTATTTAATTATGCTTTTTAAAGTAGCTTCCACATTTTATTTTCAAAGCAGCAAACTTACAAGGAAGAATACGTTAATCCTAAAAAAAAAAAAAAAAAAAAAGCAGTTGCATGCATCAGTATCAATATGGATGTATAAAAACACAAAGGCATACATCAGTATTATATATATATATATAAAAATACAGTTTCAGGATCCACTCCTACAGACTTATAGTTGACACGTGACAGAGCTTATACACCATACTGTTTACATCAAGGGTGAAACGTTGGCTTCAGATAGGCCTAGCTTTGGAAAAAGTAATTTTAGAAAAAGGCACCTACTCTGTCATTGTTATTAACATTTGGGATTTATCTTGCTCCCTTTACTTATCCTATTCATTTCCATAAGGTGAAAATACCCCTGTGAAATTAGACAGACATCTGCATGTTGAGAAATTATTGCTAAGTTATTAGCTTTAACTACCTTCCTATTATAAAGTATCTTCTTAAAATTTGTGTAATTGACAAACTCCCACATGATAGGTAGAGAAAATATATATAAAAATATATTAAATACATTCTAGTTCTACCTGTAGGAAAAAAATGTTGTCCTACTGCTTGTTTAAAAAACCTTGATGATGTCTCCAAAAATACAGAGCAGATGGATTTTTTTGAATGTATTTGATCTATACTAAGCATAGAACAATTTGTGAAGTTATGCTGGCAGTTCATCAGCAGAAAAACACATGACAATGATGTCAATACATGTGGACTGTCCAGTGAAAAATCATATTTTAAGTCAAACTAAAAATTAAAATCAGAAATACCAGCTGTAAAGAACAGATGATGAAATCCCTGCAGATCACCATCCTAGGAACCCCAGTCTCTGCCACTGGAGTGGGGCAAGTTCCTTGTTCCATATACTGGATACGTGCTTGGGAGAGATGGTGTGGTTGAGATGCCACAGTCTTCCAAGAGGAAAAAGAAAATAAAACCAAAAAGGTTGGTAGGTTCTAAAAGATCCTGATGAGATCATGATGAAGTTGGTAGGTCTCTGTAGGGACCAATACTGTTTAGTACCTGGATCAGTGATGTGGCAGGGTTGAGCACAGCCTCAGCAAGTTTGTGGGTGATCCCAGGCTGATGGAGGGGGTGCCGTCCAGAGGGACCTCAACAGGCTTGAGTGGCACGGTGACCCTTGTGAAGTTCAGCAAGGCCAAGTGCAAGGTCCTGCACCTGGGTTCAGGCAGTTGCTGTATCAGTACATACTGGGGGACAAACTGATTAGGTGGAAGTGGCTATTTTTATAATTTGTAGCCTGATATCTAGAGAATGCATTTGCTAAACCAGGAGGTTGAGAAAGGTAGAAATGCTTTGCTGATTTGTAACGTTGTTTGTCATGCCTGGGAGAAGCTGACCTGACTCAGGAATGGTTTCCCCCCCACATCTGTTTGCTGTTGTGTATTTGGAAGCTTTGATCACCTCTGTTTATAATTAAAACCAGTATGTCTTAGACAGGAGGAAGGAGATATGAAAACCAAATACATCATATCACACGCATTTTTCATGCCCCACTAATACTGGAAATTTAAGACCTCATGTAAACGTGTGGCTACAGGTGTATTCTAAGTATGTAATCAAATGCTATGCAAACTGTTTATTCCATAGGTAACGGGCAAAAATACAGATGTACTCTGTGCTCACAGGTTCATTGGGAAAATGCTTTTCACACCGTAGCTGTCTCTGCCTATGGATTCTTTAAATCTCTTGGAGTACAATACTGGAAGTAAAAAAGTAGCCTTCATCTCAAGGTCACTTTCCTACTTGATAGCAGCTGCCCTCCAAAGAACACATAATTGATAGGTTTATTACCTTGATTTACTCATTTCCTTTCATTGTTTTTCCCTACATGCTATAGGCTGCTTCATACACTATCAGATCATTTCTCCTGTTTTCCCCCCATTCGCTGAACTAGTGCTTTCTACAACTGTTTTCATCATTGTTAAAAATAATTTCTTTAGCACCGTAAATTACAGGCACTTTACAAGCACGAAGTAAGATCCTGCCTTTGCCCCAGATGGTAGTGCAGATGCATCCTTTGGTTGCCTGTGTACCTTTTTTACGCAACACAATGGCCTGGGAATGTTAAGGTAGATTGCATTACTCTCCTGTTTTATTCCCACAACTTTTAATGATAAAATGATGGTGGTCACAACTGTGTGCCTCGATTTGTGATGTCAATAACTAATCATTTGTTTGTTACGTAGCATAAAGGTATTGTAAACAATTCTGCTTACTAATAATTCTAGGCACACATTATTGTGCATATAAATTTGCATCTAAAAGCTGCATAGAGCGGGAAAAAAATCCAAACTTTTGATCATTTAGTCCCCACTTGCCTGGTTCTTTTTTCCTTGATACCGTTACTGGGATTTCCATTTTTTATAATTGAAACTCCCAGGAATTTTCCTTTGACATTGCCACAGTGCCCAAGTACAAACCTGATACTGCGTTCTGTAATAAAACCTATGAGAAGTTGTATTTGTTTGTTTTGTTCTGGGTAGGGGTTTGTTGGTTTTTTTTTTTGGCTCATTTGCTAGGCTCCCAGTTGAAGGGTATTTTAAACCTGGTCTACAGTCCTGCTTTCACTAAAATGCACTTTTAAAATCTAATTGTAGTCACCATTTAATTCAAAAATAATGAAAAAATATTTTCTGAGATTTGATTGAAAAGTAGCAATCCAAAATACAGCAAAGGAATGCTAAAGTAATTATTTACTATTCTTTCTTCACCTTTAAATATAGATTTACAACCCCACCCCCACCCCCCCTAAAATAAAAGAAAAAGTTTAACCAACCCAACAAACAAAAGATCTCCCCTGTAAATTTGGGAAAGACTATAGACTCACCAACTTAATTTACCCTAAACCCTTGAAATGTCCAGGTCTTGGGTGCTGGCCATCTTCCCAGTGATATGCTCAGGTGGAATTGTGGAGTCCAGTATAGGATTGTGTGGTGGGCTTTTATTTCAGTTATGATAATCTTGTATCCAGAGTGTTGATTTTACAGGGAGAAACAGGAAAATATTTTAAATGTTTGTCAGTGATTAAAATGTAACAAAACTTTTCTAAGTTCATATGTGTCCAAACTGTTTAATTTTTTTCACATGTTGATATGGGAACAGAGCAGTCATGGTGTGCTGACAAAGCCGTGCAGTTCTTTCTGCTTTGAAAATACTAAGCAATGCTCACCACACAGTTTTCAGATCTAATGGCTGCAAAGGATTAGTAGTTTCCATACTCTATGCAGGACATGAAAATTAGGATACATCTGACTGACCCAAAATAATATTTTTTTTTATTTTTTTTCACTCATTTCTTGTTTGGAGAAGGAATCAGAGATTTATCCTAAAAATATATATATATAAGAGTATTAGGGTTACATTTAACTATCAAAAAGAATTTTACCATGTTTAGAGGACTCTGTGGCTTATATGGTACCAATTATGTAATGATATGGAGAACACTGGCTTTTATTTGTATTCACAGAAACTTTCTGATGGTTTTTAACTTTCCCTCTATAGTTAATATGTGCTCCTTTTAGGATGGAGGAGCAAAACCTAGAAACCTCACCAAAAATAACCCACTTGACCTCAATGTAATAAACATATTCCTCCACATTTCTTCTGAAATCTTGACCTTTAAGCTTTATCTGTTGTTGCTGGGTTTTGTGGTTTTTGTTGTTGGGTTTTTTGTTTGTTTGTTTGGGGTTTTTTTGCATGTAGATTTTTTGGGAGGTAGGTGTTGGTTTTTTGGTTTTGGTTTGTTTGTGGGTTTTTGTTTGGGTTTTTTTTTGTTGTTTGTTTTTTTTTTTTAAATATTATTTCCCACTTTACTCTCCAGGAAGTGTAGCTTGGAATAATGGAAACTCACTATAATGACCAGAAATTATTTATGTATAAAAAACCAGAGGTGACATGAAAGGGCCATAGTGTTAAGGAATCACGTAACAGCAGTCGGTTAACAAGGCTGATAACTATCATTAAACATACGTTCTACTAAAATGCTCCTGTGATAAATTCTTCATTGCATTAGTTAGATCTTCACAACCTCCCAGCTACTGCTTTGTGCTCCTCATGGCATGGAACAGCCTCCAGCAGCTACATGCTTGAGGGACTTGGGAGAGAAAAATGGAACCATGTGGAAATTTCTGGGGGAAGGGTGAATTTAAAACAAGTCTTTTTCCATCAGGGGTAATTTTGGGGAATGAGAAACTTGCTATGGAAAGGAGCTCCAAAGCCAAACACCAGTGATAACCAAGGCATCAAAAAATCCTAATAAAATCACTTACCAGAGTTCATTTTAGTCCTTTGCAAACAAAACCTCAATAGCCTACCATAATTGCACAGTGGTGTAGAGTGAGATGCGTTTAAAATAATTAATGGTTCAAATTGTAAAAAACAAAAAAAGTTTCTGGAAATGTGGTTAACACTTTTTAATTACATATTTCTAAACCAATGTCAGTGGCATGAGTGCTGTAGCTTGTCAAGTTCTCATCAAAAGTGTTTGAGAATTGCTCAAAATTGTTATTAAGTAAATGAACGCATAGACAACAGCATTGTAAAAATTACAGCTAAGCGGTCACACACAGCTCTCTTCTGAGTACTCGTCATCGGAATGGTGAAGGTATATGGTGCATATATAGGCAGGGGTGCTGAAGAGCTCACCTGGATGTAGTCACATTGCCAGCTCTGAGGAGCAAGCTGCTTTGTTATTAATCATTCTCCCAGAAGACTCCCTAGGAGCCATCATCTGGAATCATTATAAATTCAACCGGTCTGAAAACAGAATTTAATTTCTATTCCATATGCTATTCAGATATGTGCCAGAATGTTGTCATTCCTAATCTGAAGAACTGTAGAACACCCTAGGTTGGAAGGAACCTCGAAAGATCATTAGGTCAAACCTTCAGAAAAGGTTGAAAGAAGATATATTTCATTGTTCAAATTGTTTAATGAAACAGTATTTCCACATGTGATTAAAATTCATGCAAGCTTTATTTTGAAAGCATTGGAAAATGCGGGAGTTATTAAAAATAGAACAAAGTTGATTAAGTATGCAACTGTAATTGCTACAATTAGTATGACAATATAATGTGGAGAAAACTCAGTTGAAACAAAGAGTTTTGACGTTATTACAGTAAATAGCAAAAGCAGATTTATGTTCCTGCATGTTTTTTATAAACTAAATTTCACCCATATGCTTGCCATGTTCCTCAGTGTGTATTTGGCTCTCTTGATGAAGCTAAAGCACAGCGTCTATGCATTGCTGTGCACTTCAGTGGTACATCACATGGAGCACTCAGTCAGTTGCACGGCTTGGCCTCTTGCCTGCTTAGGTTAGGGCTGGAGGCCCAGTGAGTGCATGTTTGTTCCATTGCCAGATGGTATAAAGAATTTAAATGGTATTGGAATTTGTAACGTAGAAATAGTCTTAAAAGTTGTATCTTACACTAAGAAAATTTTGGCATATGTTTAATTAGATGTTCATGCTCTCTCACTTGCATGTTTTAATATCCATAATCATGGAAGACCTTAATTCAGAACATTTAGCTAATGTGGAGACTGACTTACTGTACAGAGAGCATCTGAGTTTAATGCTCAGAGGGAAACAATGCAAAATATCAGCACTGAGCAGCCATATGGGCTTTTATGCAATCTGATACTGCAGTCCGGGAGTCTCTGCCTGTAAAGAATTGCATTAACGAGCTCTACTCATTTAGAATTCCTTGTTCAAAGTGCAGGTCATTGTGGAAAAGAAGCCTTGCTAGTTGCCACTTCGCTCTGTGTGTAGCGCGTTCTTTGGGTGAACTAAACAGGAGCAGGGTGCCAGTTTCTGAATGGATTTTGCCATTTTTCTGTATTAGCACATGGAATTTTGTATGTTAAAAATCAAAGTATCTTTTGAAATGCTTCAATATTGTTTATTTGCAACGATCACTTTGCAAATATACTGTGGTTTAGCAAGGTCTCACTCATTGAAAAGTGGTAAGAAACTGTGATGCCTTTGATCAGCATTTTGCAATTTACTTTGTGTGTGGAGCCCAGCTGAGACTAACGTAGTTCCAGAGAAAAGTGACAGTGATACTATTACCTAAGGTTGTGGTCACAGGGATGCTGCTCCTTTTACTTGTGTGCGTAGATTTCTTTGAAGACAAAAGCAGATGTTTCTTCTGCCACTTGCTGATGCTGTTTTGTAGTCCAGCTTAAAGTATCGCCAACCCTTTTGTCAGGGCAGTGCTTCAGAACTGTAGGGTAATCTTGGGTGACATCAAAATGTTAGTGACTTGTCTATGATGAAAGATGGAGCTGGAAAGTGAACAATCACTCCTTGTGACACTGCTGGAGAATTGCCTTTCCAAAGGGAAAAAGGTTACTGTCAGTTTTCACATGTACTCAGAAGTGAGTATTTCCAGACTACAGTATGAGAGGAATCTACATTTTGATTTGAGGGTGAGATTATATTTCCAGTTTTTCACTAACTTCAGAATAGGGTGTAGTTTTGTTTTGTTGCAGTTGGTACATGTGCATTGCTGCTGGAAATAGTTAAATTTGCGTTTTGTTGCTGGGAAAGAAGTATCCAACTGATGTGAACCATGAACCCCTTAGGAAAACAGAATATATGTAGATTCAGAGCATCTCGGAACACAAATTAAATATTTAGTGTACAGGCTGGATCCCTCCTAATGGAGAGTGTCTGAGGTAAAGCACGGCTTCTCTAATGTACAATCAATTTAATAACTGAAAGAATGGGCAGCTAATGTAGGGAGACAACACTGTGAGTATTTTTTATTTCAGACAAAATAGGGAACTATAGGAAAGGTGAACTTTGTAATGGTGAGAGGTCAGGGAATCAGACTTAACTTTGCTGAAGGAATTTCAGGGGGTGTAAGAAGGCATTGGTGTGGACTGGACTGTGTACAGATTTGTTGGCTTATTGGCTAGTTTATTGGCCTTTTGGTGACTGTACAAGTGGGTGTGGAATCATAGGACTGACCTGTTTTGTAATGTTTGTTATATGTAGGCAGAAGGATTTCAAATGTGACCTTTCGCAGTAAGCTGCATCCTCCCAAAGTATTTAAAATGAGGAAACAAATTGTTCATATTACTGGTATGTTGGAAGGGGTGTAGTGACTTAGTCGTCTACTAGCACTGTGGGGGAAGGAATGGAGAATGCTTGTCTCAGCGTGTTCCTTGGAGCAATGCCATGTGCATTTACCTGCAGTATGCATGTCCAGCTGTAAACACTAGTACTTTTCTACAGGTAGCTGTGTGTTGCACTTAGCTTTCTTGTAGAAGTTCTTCAAAACCAACCAAGTCCTGTTGAAAGAAATTCTAAATCTGGAGATGAGTCTTTGTGCTTCTAGGCGTTTGGTGTGAACAACCTGCTTGTGGATCCGTTCACAGGTGTGTTACACTCAGCCAACAGGAATACCGTTCCCTCTGCCAGACTCCCAACAGGCACTCTTCATCTCATTTTGTCTCTTGACATTCCCTGGATTCCCTCACATAGTTTGCACTGATGGGCAGAAGTTTCCCAATATGTTTGAAGTGATCTCTAAAGATTTAGTTATCACTTCTGAAAATCAGAATCACTTGGGTGTAGGTGTACAAATAGCACATTGCACGCATTAGGAAAAGAGTGATGCAACTTTCACTATTGTCTCACTACGGATCTGTCATCAACACACAAACGGTTCCAGTAAACATTAAGAGTTTCTGGAAGAACATGGTCTGAGACCTGTTAAAGGGAAATATTCAGTGAGTCTCAAAGTAGAAGCCAAGAAACCAGAAAGGGCTATGAAGAATATATGCAGACATAAGGATGATGGAGAGGGTCCTACAAGACACAAAACGAACAGCAGGCGGAGATGCCCAAAGTGTTTTTGTGGTCTGGAAGGCAGCCAAAGAGGCACTGATTCATTAAAGAGCAGCATCACAGCTTCCTTTTCTTGATGTGATGGTGCCATTAGAGCTCCTGGAGCAGTCTGATTTCCTTGAGAATGAGGAATAGGAGTTTCTGGGGAAAAAAAAAATAATTCTGAAGCCAGTTATTTCGCAGACCTATGCCACTGCCAGACCATCGCTTTGGCTGCGCATCTAATGGGAGAATTCAGGATATAAAGGATCTGCCGGGGATTGCACATACGAGTTCCCCACTTCATTAAACATGGTGTTACTTGTGTACAAAATACCCTAGCAATTCTGCACATAAGTTTTTGCACTCTTCAATCAGGACATGTTATATAAAACCTAGCTTTAATGAGGCGGGTAATCTAGAGATTTTGAGTCACCAGTTAAAAATGACACATTCAGCTGTTTTGTTAACTGAGTTCACACGGTACTGGTCTTGTGGACTCGGGATAGACCTGAAGTGACTAGCATGTGTGGTGGCAGCTTTTTGCCTATCTCGGTGGATATCTGAATTCTCTTATGTCAGGTGTTTTACACATTTCCTTTCTGATTGTCCACATATTTTAGTTTTGTACTTTTCCATCTGCCCCTGCCCCCCAGTGCCTCCCGAAGTCAGTGCCCTCTGGCTCTGCCATGTGCAACTTTGCATGCCTGCGGGCGGGCAACACCTGCCTTCACTAGGACGTTGGTGGAGAGGCCTTTCTGCTTCTGTGGTGAAGACTGTGGAGATCGTGGGCAGCCTAATGGCAGGGCTAGTCCTGGTGCTCCCCAAGGCGGTAAGATCTCAGGTGGCAGCGAGGCAGCTTTTTGCCTTGGTCTGGTGGCTGTTGTAGCAACGCTGCTGGCATCGGCAGGGGTGCGGTGGGCAGCCCCAGAGGTGGCGGCGTGCCCTTAACACACGCCTGCCCCTCGCCAAGTCCAGGTAGTGCTGTAACTAACCCTCGGTTATGAGGCTGTTCTCACCTTGTTAAAAAACAAGTGTTACAAGGAGGCAGTGCATGAATTTGTGTTGTCAGATATATAGTCAGAAATAACAACTGATAGGTTTGCTGTGATAAGTTCTCTATGATGGCTTCACTGAAAGGTAGGCTGCTTCATGATTTACTGAACTATTATAAGTGATAAAACTGATCCATTTGTTATCATCCAGTGCATAAAGAGATCGGAATTTAAGGAGCCTGCACTAAATAACAAAGCAATTTATAAACTCATAAACTGAAAATTACAGGGTAGTAGTCCTTAAGTCATTGGTAATAGCAACCTTTTATCATTAGTGATGATTATTATTATAATGTTAACCCCTACTCCCCTTTTTAAAACAAAATCTTACTTTAGGAAAGTTGTAATCACTTTAAAATAAAAAAAAAAAAAGTCATGGGCATAACTTTGTATTAATTTATTGTGAAGCGAGTTTTATTTCTTCATCTGGGTGTCGGGTGTCCGGTGTCCCCCCTCCCCACCCCCCCACCCCCCACCCCCCGCTCCATCAGGTCCCTATGTCAGCTGATGTGAACTGATTTATGCTTCTGCTAGCAGAAACCTGTTGGCTGACGTTAGCGGAGGAATGGTGTTAGTTGGCTCCACTACTGGGTAAAAGATCTTCATCCAAAACAAATTAGAGTGTAGTAACTTGACAAGAGATTCTTCCTGTGTTTCAATAAGCAGATAAAAGTTAGCAATACTTGGTTTCAGATTAGCCTGTCCTAAGGAGAATATAATTATGTCCTACTGTGAAAACGGAAAAACCCTGTACCAGATTTAAAATACGTGTGATGGTTGCAAGACTGTGTTCTCATGAATGAAAGATTTTACAAGCAGTGGGAAGATGATGTTGACTAGAGCTAATCAAACATTTGCCTGGAGATAATTTTTCTGATGACATGAGTTTCTTTTTCTGTTCAAGAGTATCCTGAGTTATTTAACTTGTGTTCATTCAATTTTATTCAGCCCATATAAGTCCTCAAGGAGCAGACAAATTGAGAGCCACTTGTTACCAGGACTCAGTATTTGATATCTAACTTGCTTTGTTCCAAGTGTGAATGATTACATGCCGAAAGAGATTTATTTCTTTTTGTTATCTGTATAAGCATAATCTCTAAAATCAAGATGAAGATTTGCAAAAACACCTGGGCATTATTATCTAGGAGAAAAAAATTGGAGAAAAGCATTAACACATCAGGAAATTGAGTTAAAACAATGTTTTCTAATAGCTAGAAAATTCTGATTCCACTGTCCTTGTGTTAATTCTCTGGGAAAGGATTTTGTAAGCCTTCATTTTCCTTTCACAAACCTTATTCTAAATAAAGTGAAATCCATCATCATCCCCCAGTGACACCCTCCCTGATCAGGGCTGAAACTGGGGCCTAGTTATGACATCTTAAAACCAGGTGAGGGTACGTGAGGTTTCCCTGTGGCTGTCAGGGTTTGCCTGCTCAGAACAACTGGCTGAGTCTGTTCTCAGGAAAAGCAGTGGAGAAGCAGCATCAATACAGCACCTGCCATTGAGATTACGGACAAGGGATTGGGCTGTTACCAGCTGGACAGTGTCCACTAATAGTTTGGTTTAATTATAGTCAGTTAATTACCTTAAGAGTCTTGTCAATATAGAACATTTGAATGTTGGGAGAAACAAGTGGCTTGCTTTGTTACAGAAATGGCACAAATGAAGCATACATGCCAGGCAAAGTGTCAGATTTTTTCCCATCACCTTGTTATGGTAAGATAACAGAAAGAAAGTTTCATATTTCTGGTTCTGTGGAAAACTATGAGCTGTGTACATCCCATGCATGTGTTATGGAATCTGTGATCGGAGGAAGCTCCCATCTGTCTCCATCCTGCTTGTCACTCCTTGGACTATACACTGAACAAAAGTCATCAGACAGCCAAAAATCCTGACTCAATATTTTAATTTGTAGCAATGTCTAATGACCAGGTTGTTGGCTGGTTGCTCCTCAGGCTTCCCTGGGACAATATTCTGACCTCAGTACAGAGTAAATGAACACAGAAACTAATTTCTCGCATCAAAAGAGACAGAAGTGCTAAATTAATAGAGATTAATTGAAAATGGGAAAAAGCTGTGTGTGGTGAAAACACAGAGTAGTTTATAAACCAACTGAACTGTTGCTCTTCTACAGTTATGCTGAAAACCAGAAAGCAAAAGCCAAAAACCCAGTAACAACCCCCTTCACGCTGCAGTGATTTAAGAGCAGATTAAGGCTTGTTTTGTTGCCATACCACCTAAGCATTTGCGGTTTTTCATTTCATAAATAGCCATGATAGATAAGGCTGTAAGGTTTGGAAATTAAGCATAAACGTAAATATTTCTAGCTCTCTAAATGTTTCACATTATTTTGGGTACTCTATATAAATTAGGTGAGATTTTTGTGTTCTTGCAGCTCATGTATCATGTGCTTGGATGGTATCTATTCTTGGTGAAGCCCAAGTGAAAAAACAAACAAACAACAACAACAACAAAAAATACAAAAAAACCCCCAAAAACCCAAACCCAACCAAACAAAAAACCCAGTTCATCACCAGTACTGTCACAGTGGCCATGCCCATCACAGTCTCTCCCTCCTTGATCAAACATTTTTAAAAAAATATTATTAAACACCACCCCCTCTGGTTTAAATCCCAAAGTGCAGAGCACTTTAGTTGAAAACATGAGCTCATTAAAGTCAAAAGTTTTGTCTTCACAATCTGCAAGTCAAATACATGATTTCAGTATCCTTCTGTATCACACCCGGCAAAATAGGGATGCTGCCGTTTAGCACTGCGATTACTTTAATATTTTTCCAGTTCCCGAGAATCTTACATACCCTGCAAGATGAGAAATGTAATCTGCATTTTCTTATCTTCCAATGCAGTAAGCGGCAATATTGATGCTATTTCCAATCTACTGTGTCATTAATAAATATGCCAAGATATGTCCATGAATTATGCCTCTTTAATAAGGTAATGGAACTCCTAGAATCTAGAGCTTATTTTCTTTTTTTAATAAATCTGAGTTGTTTAGGTGCCAATAAGAATGTGCTGATCATATACATAACTAATTTTAATGATGATTACACTATTTATTATTTCATTTGTGCTGTTATCAGCTGTTTTTATCTACCCTTAATATCTCATCAATCCCTTGTTATTCCTTGGGCAAAATATTTTATATTCTGATTGATTATGAAAGTTAAGGCTGTAGTATGAGCAGATACAGAAATGCCATGCTCTGAAGCTAAACTACCTGTCAATGCCCCGACAGAAGAGCCTCAAGTGAACATCTTTGGCAGTGTCAGAAGAAATGAGCCATTGCTTCACACAAAAGGCTTGTACTCATAGTTGGAACAGAGTTTCTGATTGCCTGTTATTTAAAAGATCAGCAAGATTCTCATTGATCTCAATAGCTTTTGACCTGATTACAGTGTCAGTTCTCTTGGACCAGCCTTTGTTAAAATGATCATGGTCAGTACCTTCAGTTTACTCTTTTTGACACTGCTGGCAAATCCAGAACATGTAAGAACTAACCTTAGCAAACAAGGTTTGGTTTAAACTTTAGTCATAGATGCCAAAAGCAGAGTAATATACCTGTTCTCAATCTTCTTTTTATCTATGTTTTTCTACCTGTGCAGAAACTACAGATAATCTAACGAGCAAAGCATTTAATAATAGCTATACTAAAAATAAAACACTTCAAATGAATGGTTTTGTGTAGGAGCATTAGAAATTGTTCCACTTGTTTGAAGGAATAAGATATGAGGAATTGATTAACCAATTAATAATGAAGAGAATTTAGAATACAGAAAGATTAGTTTAGAGCCTTGGGACACAGTTCACTGAAGTTTTATATGCCGGCTATGCTCAGAAACAGGGACATTTTGTTAGGAAAGTGATTTATCTGCTATAGCTGTGCACACTGTTATCATATTAATAAAATCTTTAAGTGGTCTTTGAAAATTCTGAAGCCTGGTGTGTTCAGTTCAGGTGCACAGATCAGGAAGAACCACTGGCTGGCAGATGTGCAGATACAGTATCAGAAAATGTATTTTCAGCTTAAGCAGTATAATCTAATTCATTCTAATGTGATCTTTCAAGTTTATAATAGTGTAACTCAATAGAGAAGAACACAGGGCGCTATGTAGTAGACAAAATGAGGTGAAAGTGTACAGCTTAAAAGTTATCTGGTTAGGCCTGTTGGATTGCCAAATGTTGGTGGTTAAATTGGCAGATGGCCTAACCCAAAACTGTAAGCAAAAGGCAGTTCTTGAGGATTACTTTTGAAAAGTAAGTGGCTTTACTTTACAAAATTGCACTAAACTTACTTAAAATGATGTTTTCCTTGCGCAGTACTGTAAAAGTTTTCATTTTAGTGATTGGTACATTAAATTTTTCTCTTCCGCTTCTACTAAAACAGACAACAACCTTTCACCTGGGTGTAGAATTTAGTGGATCAAACTTGAGTAGCTCTGTGTGTATGTATGTATCTGTTTATCTGGATAAATTTCTCTATATAAATCTTAGAATTAAGTATCACATTAATTCATGGTTTCATTTTTCTATGTTAAATCAGCTTTGAAATGTTAGTGGTATAGCAGTTATTTTTATTTTGATTTCACCCCCGTGGCAGGAGTCTTTAAGACTCTCCTGATTACCATTTGTTTAATGGTATGGATTTTGGGTTGCTCTCCCCAGTCCTGCTTTGCTGTTATGTCTCCTTGTTATAGGCTGTTTCAGCAGGTGCCTATCCATTTGCCACCTGCCCTGCTGCAATGAATGATTATGCAATTTAGTTAATGCATTTTAATTATTTAGGTGACATTTTACCTTGTATAGTTAGGCTGAATATGTAAATCGACTGCAGTCTTTAGTTAAAAAGAACAAATTTTTGTCTGAAAGAGTGCACGGTCCATGAGCACAGATAATGAATAAGTAATCAAACATAAAAATAAGACAAAAGTTCTGTGTAATCTCATTCCCATGGCCATTTTTATACCTCCTCATTTTATTTATTCCTTGATTTATAGTAATTATGTATATACTGTAGTAGTTTATGCACTTAGTAGACAGACTGTGTAGCTTTCTACGTCAATAACCAGTGCATATTATGGCAATGGTGTGATACGCTGCCAGTTCACAAGGTCAGAGATGATTTTCAAGACTAGTAATACAGCCTAAAAAGTGACCAAGGTTTGTCTCCTTTCCATTTCCATTGAAAAATTGTCTCTCATCTGAGGACACTGTTGATCGATTTACTAAATATATTGTGCATTACGATGAGACAGGTGAAATGTGTTAAAAATACTTCCCTGTAGCAAATGATAAAAGTCTAAGCTGTAATCTAAAATCCCTGAGTCCTTTGCATACTCTATCATTTGCATAAAGTGTACCTTCAACTTCAAACTAACAAACAAACAGAACCCCCCCAAAAGAACCAAACCAACAAACCCAGTTCTCTTTACTAACCCTTGTTAAGCATACAAATCACAATTCTTTCTAATTTTGTTTTTGAAATATGTCTTACTGCAAGCAAAAAATCCCTACCAAAAATAAATAATTACTGCAAACACTTTACTATAATCTGATTTACTCCTTGTATTTCCCCGTTCCTCTTACTGGCAGTTATCTCCCAGCAGTGCTAACAGCAGCAGCAATAACACCATGAAGTCAGTAGATGGCTGTAGAAAAGTATGTTGAACACTCTTCTGTTAGCGTAATAAGATTGGGAAAGGCCTTGACCTGACTGGATGCGGCTTTTATCTGAAGTACATTTAAAGAGATAAAGGAGAGGCAGGGTGCAGTACATGCTCCTTTCTTTTCTGTAGGAGCTTTGCTTTGAGTTTAAAAATTTCTCAAATGCAGGATTTGTGAACTGGGTCCTTTAGCAAGCAGGGGTAATGGCTTGAGTGCCACTGGAGTCACCTGCTATTCTCTGATGAATTTTATTATTATTTTTTTCTTCCCCCTCAAGACGTCTTAGAAATCTTCCTATAAATTCCTACAGAGGGGGCGTCTGTAGGTCCCATAATAACAATCAGGAAGTGGTATATTCCCATTTATTTATTTATTATTACTATTTTTTTCCTTTTTTTTTTTTTTTTTTTTTTTTTTCTTTCTCCAATGTAGTTGGCTGCCTTTAGTGCACGGACCTGCTCATTAAATAGATACACCAAGAATTGTTACCTAAGCAAGCTTGACAGTAAAGAAAGGACAGACCGAGTTAGGGAGAAAAAGGGAAGAAAAAAGACAGCCTGAAGCAAGTCACTTCACACGCAGAAAGAGCCACTGAACGAATGCTCTTCTTATAAACAAACTAAAAAAAAAATACCTTATATAAGAAAAGAAGAGAACTGTGAGGACTTGACAGAAAAAGGCAAGATTTTCTACCCACTGTTTTCAGTTTTCCTTCCAGACATACTTGGTGAAGTAAGGAGACTTCTGTGTGCTGACAGAGCCCTTGATTTCTTTCAAGATGATGATGTATTTGTGGGTAGGTAGTGTCTCTCTCCATGTCAATCTTTTATTAATAAATTGACTTTGGGACTATAGATTTTAGCCTATAGTTCCAGCATGCTTTCTAATACATAAAGGTGTGTATGCTGCAGGAGAGCTTAGCGTAGCTGGTGTGCAGTACATGTGCTTGCATTTCCAATGGGAGTTTAAACAAACTGGTTCATTAACATTAAGATGCAATTTATTTTCAGGGTTTGCAGGATGTGGCATAGTGCACTGCTTTCTTTTCATTGCCTTAGAAAATGCTACAATTGTATCTTTAAGATTCACTGTGTGGTTCCGTATAAAACGAATGCTGCATCACTTGTGGCTGTTCAGGATTTGCTTTCTTTGTAAGAAATGAATCAGTCGTAATGTGATTCAAACTTATAATTTGTGTTACTTGATGTGGTTGGTTTTATATTAGTTCTCACAGTCTTGCTTGGCATTTGAAGTGTCAGGCGATTGACAACTGCAGATAAAGAAATAGATGAAATGCACTTTTCCTGTGATTTTTATTTTCAGCATTGTTCAGACTCCTTGCAGCAAAATCTGCTCACCTGAAAAATAGTGTTGTGCCTGATATGTATATTGTGAATTTGTGAAACTGTAGTTAATTCATTCAAGTTTAGCTACAAAATCCTTTTCTCTTAAAAAAAAAAAAAAAAAAATCCAAATCAAACCCTTCAAAAAAACCCAAAACCAAACCCCCACAAATTAATCATGGATTGAATATGTATATTCAAAAAGCATTTCTGTGTTCCTCTTCAAAGACTGTACATCTTCTGTCAAAGACTGTACATCTTCTGGGGAAATATTTTAAACTAACCTCATTTGACTATTTATTTATTTAATTTAAATGTATGTAAAAAAAGACGAGTTTGCAGCTAATCTGGGCCACTGCTGCCAACCAGGCTGCATACGAGCAACATCTAAATCTTAGAGATAGTATCGGTAAATCACTGCTGCTCTTTTAAACTGCTTGTAGTTCAGGCTGTAAATCGCCCTTTACGGTTCCTTCTACTTTCTGTTGCCCCTCCAGTGTAGGGTAGTAACTTTTGTCATCTGTGCAAATGGCACTGTATGCAGACTTGTTAAGTTTCTTATTTCAGTTGTTTGACTCGTGCCACCATTTCAGGCGCTCACCAATCACTGAGCCCTTATGATTTTGTCTTTTTTTTTTTTTTTTCTTTCTCCTGTGTTCTGTAGTACAAGTGACTTTAATTTTCACAGGCAAGTATCTGTGCATGTAACAGTAACCCATGTTGCTGCTTATTTTTAACCCTTACCATGATTCCTCATTGAAGCTGTATTTTCACTAATGCAAGGATTAATTTAATTCTATTTTTAAATTGATAAATCAGATCGCTTAACTGCAGTAGCCTGTTTTTCATTCAACTCTCCTGTATTCTGCTGTTGCAGTTAACATCATCCAGGAGACACACAGTAAATATTTGAGGATAAGACCTTTTTTCTGACATGCACACTAGGGTGAAAAGGGCACATATTATTCTATTTCTGTGGCACTGGTTTAAAAGTTTTAAAAGCTAGGGACATCCCCCTCCCCTCCCCATCCTGTGAATTGTTGTTAATTGGAAAAGTTATTGAAACATGGCTTCTTAAAGGTAGCTCTGCAGATTGCTATTATCTTCAATGTGTTGTATTTTATATTGTGAACTTTTTTAGTCATTCCTTTTGTATAACTGTATATAAATAGATATAACTATATATATATAGTTACAAGTGCTTTAAGCAAAAAAAACCCAGTAAAAAGCAGGTTCTGATGGCACCAATTCCTGGTTTCAAAGCTTCCAGTAATTAATATTTGAAACTTCAAAAATATATTTCTTCTGTTTTTATTTTGCCCTTTTTACTTACAATTTATGATGTCTTCTTTTTTATGGAGTTGTTGGTTGGTTGGTTGGGGGTTTTTATTAGCATAAGTCATTTAACACTGGAATGCCTGTCTGTCTTTTGGCATTACTGCACCTAGGTATTAAGCATCCTTCCCACTTTTAATTTAACTTTTCTAGTCTAAATGAGTTGAATAAAATCTCAAACTAAGATTAGTAGGAATGCACAGCGAATTAACTTTTTTATTATTATTATTATAAAAGAACGTTACTACTTTTTTTGTTCTGGAAAAAGACTGGTCGTGTTCATAGAAAACTTGTTTCTGAAATTGTATGATTTTTAAACTCTGTACACTAAAGTGCACGTGTGTATATATCTGCATATAAAAACAGTATGTAAAAAAGAGCCTTTTAATGTATGCAGGTAAAAGGTATAAACTCACAGCAGCATTAGAAATGCTTTCTCCTGGCACCGCATCAATATTTTATATAATTATATAAAAGCTCGTCGGCAATATTATTAAAATTTAAAGTAGCCAACTTGTGTGAAAATGTAGTCTTCCCTTTTTTTCAAAAATGTAAAATGAATTTATTTCCTTTCCTTGATAAAGACTTTTTCATACTATATGCTCCTTTCTATGGCAGTGCTTACCTGTTGTTTCTTTCCATTTATAATATAGAAATACTTCGTGATATTTACAAAGAAAAAGAAAATTGCTGTTTCCTCACATTTTGTAATGTCTTACTAATGAATATCCTCTAACAGTTCACGTTTTTTTCTTTTTAAAATTCCACTGCTTCTGATGTCAAGTTTCTTTTATGCCAAGCAAACTGTGAACATGTTCAGCTAATTAAATTGAAACATTCCGCAGGAATGCAGTGTCCAGCCAGTAATTCAGTCCATTGAATGGAACTCTCTTCATTAGTTGTTTTTAATTACTTATTTCAAAATTTTTAGAAAGTAAGGAAATATTTTAGTATTGTTAATCCTGTCAAAGGAAGTCCATATTTGTTGGCATCCCAAGCTATTTAATGATGCTTATACTCTCCTCCATCCCTAGAAAAAGGAGAACTTTTTTTGGTCTGGTACTTTTATGTGCAGACACCTGTGCTCTAGGAATCAGAGTTCATCAATATCCGATTTCATATTGACCACTGAACTTTGAGGACTTTCAGGGACTCATTTGGGGACTACAGCTAAATCTATCAATCAAAGGACCTGCATCTTCTCTAACTTGAAAGGGTATATCCTGATCCTGCTGCAGTACAATGCACCTTTCTCTCCAACGCAAGGCTGTTGCAGAGGTGATGCATGGTGTTCTTCATCACTGCAGGTTATCGTTCACATTTTATAGTGCAACTCACCTCCCCAAAGATGTGATTTTTCCCAGAATATAACAAGGAAGTGATTTAATATTTTTTTTCCCAGTTAGAGGGCTTTAAGTTGCTGACCTCCACTTACCTTGGAAACAGAAGCACAAATATCAGTGGGTGCAATGATTGTTGATGGCTGAAAGCTGAGTCTGCTCAGAATCTTTCATGGAATCCACACTTTTCCAAACCTGTTCTTATACTAGTCCTACTATTCCTTTTCGTATTTTAAAAAATAAGCATAGCTTCTCTACTTGACAGCCTGAGCAACTGCTTGTTTCCCAACAATATTCCATGATGATTCCTTTTCCATTTGGTAGTTCAGACCGGACTAATCTGAGGTCCCACAGACCTCATGTTCAACTTACATATTCTGAGTCAGAAGATGAGGGTTTAAAGTTACTGCATCTCATCAAAAAGTTAAAGTTGTATGCAATTAAATATTGTTGTAAAAAAAACCTGGAACAAAATCAATTGTAAATGCTTTTTAAAATACAAATTATTGGGTTTCCATCTTTTGTTACATGGTATGAAAATGCTGAACTAAAATTACCCTAATGTACCATAATAAAATTTTGTAAATTTTATAAACATCTAATTAATGTCTGCTTAGTCAGAGATGTGCTTCATTCCTGTCAGTCTGATGTTCTTTTTAATAATAGGGAATGAGTTTTCAGAAATGTTGTATATATTTAGCGGCGATTTTCCATAGCAGCTTCAGCAGCAGATCGAGTAAGGCAGAAAGCATGTCAGCAAACGAAATTTGTTTTTGCCCAAAACTAGAGTAGGCAGATACAGAGAAACAAATTGAAAAAAAATTATATGCAATAGCAACAAGATAATTTCTTCTGGGAATAGAACAGTGTTTTGACAACTCTGAAGAATAAAGCTTTTGGGTCCAATAGAGAACTGTGTGTTGCTCTTGCCTGCATTAGCAAAACATAGCTCAGGTGAACACTGGGGGAGAAGGGTGGAGGAACAGGGAGTAACAGAAAGACTGGATCAGAAATTTTATCTGGATAAATGTTTAGGAGCTTAAACTACTTTATAGTAGTGGTTTTGGTACTTTTGTTAGTAAGCTTCTCCTGTTTTGAGGGGTCTTAATATGTGTATAGGAGTCTGCGTATGGTATATAGGCGGCATTCCATTGAGCAGGACAAAGTCTTGCTGGTTCTTCGGTACTGCCCGATACCTGCAGGTATGGAGTATGCCTTTCTCCGGCAGTATGGAGTGTGTAATTTCAAACCTAGCCTGTGTTCTTTGTGTACCAAGTGCTACAGGATGGGTTTGTAAGTGAAGCAATGCAAACACTTGTTTTAACTAGATAAGAATCTAACAAAAATGAGAACCCCGAAACAGATGTAAAGATTACTAAGATCACAAAAAAACCCAAAATCTTGGCATTTTTAGATTTGGAGTAAGGAGCTAGAATATCCTTTGGCAACACAATTCTCATATACTTTGAGTAACTTGCCTACGTGGGTTTTTTGTATGTTTGTTTTTTTGTGATATTGATGTTGTCTGTATTAAGCAAGACATTTCTCTCTTAAATGAGGGTTTCCCAATAACATCACAGACTAAGACAAAAATGCGCTACTCACTGTGTTTAAAGAGCTACAGAGAGTTGATACATAATATGAACTCAATTGAAAGACTAAATGAGTATGTTGAAAACCTTGCCAGTGGAACACTTCAGCGGTATAGATTTTGTTGCATAGAGTCATTGAACAATCAAAATATTTAGGTCCTCTTAGTTAAGAAAAATCAAACATGCTAGCTGGAAAGCTGCAGGTACCTTCAGTCATAATGATCCTCATGCTGCTTTCCACCAAGACCCTGAATAAAACATGTAGCTTCATACTCTGTATCTGACTGCCTGACCGCTGGTGTTGAATAAATATGTACCTTTTATTATTAATACAGAAAAATACAAAATGATTTAATAATAGAGTATGCTGATATGAATATTAAGGATCTTCAAGGGTATCTGACTCAATAAACCTGAATAATGAAGTATTGCAATTTATAAATCTGCAGTCTTGATGGCTGAAACAAAAGGACTCAGAGATGTTGAATGAAAACAGGATTACAATTAGTTAAGGTAGAATCTAAGACAATTTTCAGTAGGTTATCTTCTTGTATCTATTGCTATATACTCATAAGTTGGTTTAAAAATCATAGTTATAATTAATTTTGGAATGACTGAAGCTAAAAATCACAATAACATGCAAAGCATAAAAAGATTCTGCAAAACCACCTTTTTAATATGAAGAAGAAAAATTAAATAGAAGAGAAAGGTAATTTGAATGTAGAATATTTGACAGCAACATTTATTCATCCAATATTTTCGGTCTTGACAGGTTTTTTTGACCTGTTCCACTATTTTGTAAAACAACATTCTGTTATTTATACAGGTTAACAATATGAGCAAGTGAACAAAATCAGTATTATGCTCCATGATACCCGGTGTTGGGTAATGGTGGCTGAAGCATGCGAGGCGGTTTGGGTTTTTAACAATAATATGCATGCCTTCAGACACACGCATGTGCATACAAGTAAGTGCTAATGTGTGATGAAATTTGGTTTAAGTAGGACATTAGGAATGTATGCATTGTTGTTAATTCTTTCAGCAGAATGCATGCAGTTTGTGTGAAGCTCTACGATAGACTTACTCTGTTCTTTTCTGAAGTTGCATTATATACTCTGTATACTTTAATTACCAAACCTGTTCTGCTCCCCACCTCCCCAACTTTAGGGAGAAGTTACATTTGTTCAATTAACCTTATCTTCCTCTTGTCCCTCTTAGTAGCATTGGTTTCCATTACAGCTTTGAATGAACTGTGTGGATGTCTTTTTATCAGTACAGGGATGTTTATGTGAGGAAGGAATTGAACAAAGACTGCATTGAATGTGGCTGGGTGAGCAGGCTAGAATTCTTCTATTGTCCTACTCTTCCCATCTTTTAGTGGAAATTCTTTTCAAATACCATTTCCGTGACTATCTGGAGAGTTTGTATGCTACTGCATCCACAATTGTGGATTCTTAGCTACTGTTTGAATGGTCTTGAGTTTTGAGTTAGAAGGAAAAGCAAGTCCTGAAGACTTTTCTGGGAAGTTGAAAAACCTTGTTCATGTCCTGACATTAATTTCTTGACTGGTTGCTTTTGCATATTTATTCCAGCCAAGTATGCCTGTTTGAGAAGCTGAACAAGACTGGGTAGTCCCTAAGCCAAGATTTTGCTTATGGTTTCTCACTGATGTGTACAAATGCAATTAGACTTGATTTACCTTGTATAACTACTTTGACTGTCTCAGTTTAATCAGCAAAAGGAGATGTTTAGTAAATGGAAACCTAGGTATCTGTTCACCTCTCCATTAAATCATGATCTTTTTTTGTCTTTCCGTATTAGTTTCCTTTTTCCCTTCTGCTCCTGGGTTTATATTCCTTCCTTGCCAAATGAATCTGTGTTTAGGTCTTTCTGATGGCGTAGTGTGGAAATACACCTGTTCTTACTGTGGTCAGACAGCCAATGTCCAACGTACCTGCAGAAGCGACCGCTTTCCATGCATGGATATAGCACACCCTGTGTTCCTTCCCCTCCAGAGCCGTGACTGTCATGCACTGGCCCCAGTTAGCAGCCAGGCTCCTTCCCAGCTGCTCGCTGCCTGCCTTGGTGGGACAGGGAGGGAGGAGAAAATAGAACAGGAGTGAGAAAGCTCATGGATCAGCATAAAGGCAGGGAGATCACTTACTAATTACTGTCACAGACAGAGCAGAGTTGCCTTGGAGGAAGTGAAATTATTTATTGCCAATTATAATTTCTACCAACTCAACTTGCCAATTTAATTTCTGATTCAGGTAGTAGGAAACAAAACCCACGACCCCTGCTTCCTTCAGTGAGGCAGTGGGTGGCACAGAGGGACTGCAGGCAGGACGCAGTAGTTACTCTTGGTGGATCCTTCCTCCTCGCTCTTTTCCTGTGCTCCAGCCTGGGTTCCTCCATGGGCTGCAGTCCCCTTGGGGGTGTGCTTGCTCCACCATGGAGTGCCTTCTTCTGCACCAGCCTTGGTGTTTCCTCTGCTGTTTCTCCTTTTCTTTCCTCCTGTTCTGTTCTTACAGCATTGCTGCCCTTTCTTTACATATGCTTCACAGCTGTATCACCCCCCTGGCTGACGGCCTTGGCTGCGGGCTGTGGTGGATCCATTGCTAAGCTGTCTGGGGCCGGGGGCGTCTGGCACGGGGGCAGCCCCTGTCCTCCTCCCCCAGAGGCCACCTGGCAGGCCCCCAGCTACCAAAACCTCACCCCCTCCACCCAATACAGATGTTAAGGCAGCTAAATGTCTTAGGCTGAGTCTGATTATTAATATTTCCAGTTTTCTTCAGAAATTGTTTCTTTGTTGACTATCTTGGCCTTTTATTTGATAAGAGCGTTTTGTAAATTAATTTTTTGTGATGTGTATAGAATACCGTGAAGTACTCCTTTTATAGAGAAAAAGCTGATATGTATTTGAATTTTACTTTTCAGTTAACTTCTCCTCAAATATAATTACAGGAATTCAAGGAAGAATAAAATGTGACAACATATTTATGAATCACGAGATTTAACAGAGTCCAAAGTAGATCTTATTATTGATGTGCTTACTGCTTCATTAAATTCCCCTTAAGGTTTGCAGCATGGATATGGATCATTTGCAATAATAATTATGCAGTGATCGATTGATTGTGTCTGACATTGTACTTGTCACCTTGAAATGCAAAAACCATTCATTTTCGACTGTGTGACCATTTTTCTCTAATGTTAGGCACCAGCATGCAGTGGTTTATTTTAGAGAGGAGTGCATTTTGTAAAGTTGGGAACTTAACCTGTACCTAAAAATGAAGTATCACTTGTCATATCACAAAAATGAAAATTGCCCAACCAGCAATGTTTTGAGATTAGAAAACATGGTCAAATTTCAAAGAGATTCTTCAAATTAGAATGCATGTATTTCAATTGACTCATGCACGTGGATTGCAAACATTAGTTTTTCAACAGGTCTGTGTTGGAGACACAGCGTTACGAGCATACTTGATAACATTTCAAGCCTGAGATCACTGCTTTTAAAACTGGTGGGTGTTCTTCAGAAGGTCTCCCTTTCTCACAGAGACTTTTATTCATGGCAGTGTTAGTTAGGAGTATAAAATGTTTTCCCTTTATTCATTCTTTGAATTAAATAGTGGACTTCATCTTTTGAGTGCTGTAATCATCATAACAATTTAATCTTCCTTTTATTAAGAATGCTTGTACTAATGAATGAAACACTGTCCTTTATCTTGTTCAGAATTTTGAACAAAATGTTTTCATTGGAATTCCCTTGAAATGGCTACTTAGTGGCTGCAGTTAAAGTATCCTGAATGGGATGGTTAAGAGTCAGAGTATTTTTGTTGCATTCTCTTTCTGCTGCAGAGTGGTAATAATACATGGTAAGCAGTGTTCAATGCCTGAGGGCAGCTCGGTGCCTTCAGAAGGATTCTGGCTCCTGGGGGTGTGCGTGCCAGCTTGGCTGCTGAACACTGTGTAGTGGGTGGCTTCCACACCCTTCCACAGCCTGCATGCCTTAGTGAATCTCTTCTTTTGTTCTACCTGTGTTCATGGTTATTAATACATGTTAAGGTACTCAAGACTTGTCTTCTAAATATGAAAAAAAAAGAAATATATGTGGCAACTGCATACTAATGTTCATCAAGAAGGGCAGACCCTATTGTGTTATTCATTAAAACCTTCAGTACCTTATGTTATAGACAAAAAACCTTTTCTTAGAGCATTACATGTTTATATTTACAGAATTAGAATATTCATATTAGAACAACCATATTAGAACTAAATATACCCAGAAAAGAATCTCACACAGCAGTGGTAATACCATGCATTAGCAAAAAAGGTGTTAACGTCAGAAAAGGCATCAATAAGCGCTACTGTGGCAACCTATCTGGTGATGCTATGGGCAAAAATAATAATAATAATAGGATGCACATTTTTATTTTTATATTGGATATTCCTCCTGATTGCTAGGAAGAACAGAAGAGCTTACTCTCAAACAAGACAAGAAAGCTGATCTTCGAGGAAGACAAAATTACAAATGCTGTAGGAAAAAATACGGTGGAGACAAATGTGGATTGTGGAATTGAGACCTGTAAAGGACAGGGAGGCAATTTAATAATACATACAGTCCTAGCCAGGGTAGAATAAAACATTTCATTCTACCACTCACATACACATAAGGAATCCTGTGGTATGATGTGGTGACATATGTTACTGGCACCTGTAAATGTTCTGCATGTGCTTCTGTTACTTATTATTCACTATCAATTTTTGTGTTAAGTATTTGTTACTCTTATTTTAGAAGATTTTTTTATGCTGTTGATGCAAAACTACACAGTGCAACCCGAGATAACAGTCCTGTTTTAAGATATGGATGTTCACAGCCTGTGAACAAATTCTTAATTTAAATGGTTTATAAAAAGCAATTATAAGCAGACAAGTCAAATTTATCTCTTGGCTATAAAACATACGCAATTGAGCCACATGTCTGTTCAGGCTCTTTCCTGAAGAGCAAGCCTGTTCATGTCTTATTCAGTTGGACGTGGAGAAATGAATACTTACTCATGTTTTGCAGCAGCCTATAACACACTGATGCATTTTTTTTCCCCCGTGACACTACTAAAGTAATAGAGCTACTTCAATTGTCTTTTAAGTGAAGTGACTCCAATTTACATTAGAGGTATGTACTGTTAGGGAGCAAATTTTATAATGTTATCAGAATCAAATAAGATAAATATGGCCAAGCAGTCTTGTTTCAATTTTTCTAAGTTGCAAATTATTTAACTGGCTAAATATTTTAGCTCAGGTTCCCCTGTAGAAAAGTCAGCATACACAGCCTCACAGATGCTAGTATGTATTTTAACCAGTCCTTTCAATCATGTTACACTGACTTAGTGCAATTCAAAAACACCATTTCCCACATCAAGGCAGGCCTGCAGAATGATTATGTGCCACACTATTGACTCTGTTATTGCTAGTTATTGAGTGGCTTGAATGGTATCTGAAAATGCATCATCAAAAGTAGTAGTAAGGAGATAAGGAGAGAGTTAATAAATGATTCATGGAAGGATGATATGATTCTGTCTTGATATTCATGGGATGAGGTGTTTTGTATATGATTTGTTGTATGAGAATCTTGCTATCATATAGATTTTATACACATTAATAGCTCAGTCAATTTGGAACTGTTTCATGTGAACACCATCATGCTATTACTTGTCAGACGAATTCCTCTTCGACAGAATAGTCTCTAAACAGTAAATTTTATTGCAATTTAATTGGAGCAACTATAGGAATTACAGCTGTTTTGCTCAATGGTTTATTACTAAATTATGATTGTAAATTGGAAAAGTTACTGGACCATTGAATAGCCAAGAACTGGTAGTATAGGCTTGAGTGGAGAGAATGATTTCTCAGGGTCACGTGGTCCCCGTGGAATATGACCGTATGTTCTTTTTACCACCAAACATTTCCTGACCATTGCTGATTTTTGAAAAAAACACGTGTGGGTACCCTAAAGAAACGGTGTTTTGGGCAAAAGATACTTGCATGGCATGGCAGGAACTGCCTCTAGGACAGGCCATTCGCAAATTGCGTTGGAGGAAGTTTATAGTTGGTTTCTTTAAATCTCCCTCATCTCTGTTCAGGAGGAATTTCAGCTACACAACTTAAACCCCTGTAGTGGATCTAACTCTGATGGAGTTTATTTTCTACGTAGAACCTATATGGTGTTGTGTTTTACATTTGAAGCCAGTATGGATATCACACCCATACTTTGGCTACTGCTGGACAGTGCTGGCACAGCATCAAGGCTCTCTCTTTTCGCACTCGGCCCCAGCCCCAGCTGGAGATGGCTGCAGATGGCAAGAGGCTGCAGGGGGACACAACCTACAAGCAGACAACCCAAATTGACCAAACAAGTTTATGTTCAGCAATAAAAGCAGAAGGGAGGTGTTTTTCTGAGAAGTGGCTATTGCTTTGGAGAGTGGCCGGTCTACTTCTGAGAGGTGGCGAGTCGTTACCTCTGCACCACGGCTGGGGTTCGCTGCAAGTTACTGGCTTCCAACTAGGCTTTACACCACTGTCCACTACTTGCTGGGACCACTCCAGCCTTTTCAATCTGCTCTTCTGTCTGCTCACCCAGGTCATACTGCATTAGCTTCCCTATGAGGATGTGATGGGAGACAGTGTCAAAAAACTTCCTGAAGTCAAGGCAGGCAATATTTACCACTCTTCCCTTGTCTACTAAGCTAGTAATTTAATGATAGAAAGTCATCAGGTTGGGTAGGCACGACTGGAAATCCTCTTATTGAATGCATTCCAACTACTCACATTCACCTCCCTCAACCTGCTAGCAACACTTCTAATGAAGCCCAGAATACTACTGGCCTTCCTTGTGGCAAGGGCGTATTGCCAACTCATGTTCAACTTGGTTTCCATCAGGACCTCCATGGCCTTTTCTGCAAAGCTGCTTTCCAGCTGGATGGCCCCCAGTGTGTCCTGGTGTCTGGAAGAGTTCCTCCCCACCTGCAGGACTTTGGAGTTCCATGGTGGGTTGGCCTTAGCTTGGTGATTCCATACCGACTGCTCCCATTCACCCTCTTGTCCTTCATATGCCTGGAAAAGGTTCCCAGGGCTAGTTGCCCCATCGCCTTCCCAGGGATCGAGGTGCAGCTGACCACCGTGTACTTCCCTGGGTCCTTCTTGCCCTTTTTGCAGACAGGACGCCCATCTGCTTCCCTCCAGGCCTCGGGCACCGCTCCCACTTGCCAGGAATGTTGGGAGGTTATAGAGAATGGCCCTGTGATGGCGGCAGCTGGCTCCCTCAGCACATGTGAGCACATCCCATCAAAGCCCACACACTTACCTGCGGCCCGTTTGCTTAAGCATTCTCTAACCTGAGCCTCTTCCACCAAGGCTGTGTCTTCCTTGCTCCAGACTTTCCCTGCAGCTTCCGTGGCCTGGGATTCCCAAAGACTGGTCTTACTAGTGGAGGCGGCGCTCCGTACCTCTGCCTGCTCCATGCCGGGTGTCACCAGGGCCCTGCACCATGCAGCCATGGCCCTGCGCTTCCCCTCGTCCTCCTTTTGCCACGCGGGTGCTTAGAGCAGCCCTTCTTGTTGCCTTTGACATCCCTCGCCAGAGTCAGCTCCAGGTAGGCTCTGACTTTGCCACCCATTCCTCTGCAGGCTGGACAGCGTCTCTGTACCCTTCCCAGGTTACCTGTCCCTGCTTTCACCTTCTCTGTGCTTCCCGTCTGTGCTTGAGCTTTGCCAGGAGCTCCTTACTCATCTCTGCAGCCTATTGGAGATTTTGCTTTGGAAGAGTTGATTCTTGACCCAGCTCTCTGGGTCCCTCCTCCCTCCAGAGCTTATATATTTGTTCTCAGGAAGAGGCCAAAGTCTGCTTTCCTGAAGTCCAGGATGTTTTGTACTTTGCTCTCTCAGGATCCTGAACTCCACCATCTCTTCTGGCATCATCAGGAGGCCCCAGGCACTCCCTGCGTCCTGGAGCTTGGAGGGCTCGATCCACCTTCCAGAACTCTCTGGGTCAAAGCCTCTGCTCTGGCGGGGAGAGCAACTCCCAACGTCTTTGGTGGGGTATGGCCTGTGGCATGTCATGTCTGAAAACCTTCATTCTGGTCTGTGTGGAGGCCCCCATCTTTGTGCCCACCTCTGTCAATTGCTGCCATCTCTTGGCTGCCTGTGTAAATGTCCTCACTTATAGACAAATGTACACATTTTTAATACAGTCTGCCTCTGGGGTTAAATTCATGCAGTGACATGTGTCTGAATAAATGTTGTATGCCATAAATGATTCAAGAGATGATTTTTATAATATTTTCCCATTCTATTGTTGACATTCTGTTCTTGGTTTCTTGCACTGGAGAATGGTCAACTTGCACAACAGGGAGTTACTTTTGGAATTCTTGTGTAAAAAAAAATACACTAGGTGTATTATCAGTGATCATCTGCTCACATTCTACCTAATTTTCCATTTATACAGCACACAGAGGAGCACCACATTAAGGTTTCTAAAATGGCAGCCTTTTTTTTTTTTTTTCTGATTCTCTTTGTTGTCTAGTATTTGAAGCTATTGAATATGAAAGCTTGTCGATAATCAAAACTTGTTTGTTGAGGTTTTTTTATATGGGCTGCTGTGGTTTTCTGGAGACACTTTGCCAAATTTTGAAATAGTCTTTCAAAAAAAAGAGATGAAAGCAGAATAAGGAAATCTAAAAATAAAGCCAAGTTAAATTAGATTTAAGATACTGTAATATTTTTTTTTTGTGTTAGGAGTTAATTAATCCTTTAATTCTCTGAAGTTCGAGAAGGAGAAATGAGTTTGTAAAGCAAATAACATCAATCTAGTCAGTAGTGCTGCAGGTTTTTTTCCAAATAATGCCAAGAACAAGCAACAAGAATGTTCCCATCCAGCAGCATTAGGCTAGCAGGACTGCACGTCCAGACACTCAAAACAGCATGAGTTTTGTCCCTCCTAAATAGCACATCTCTAGAAGGGCATTATTTTTATGCTAGGTTGTGAAATCTCCGTGTTTGCGGTGTATGGTGCTCATACATGATGTAAAAGCTGATTCTAAACCATCTAATAATCCTGGGGTTTTAAGTAACATACTACTGCTAGAAGTATTATTACAGGTTTTTAATGCTGGGTGAGGCACAGACATCACTTGGCTAACAAAAATCAAAGCAATTCAGAGTTTTTAACACTCTGAACAATGCTTGAAAAGTGTTACTGACTATAGTGAACAAGCTGCTTCTCATGGCTGTCCATCCCATTGACAAAGCTCACTGGCAAGCATCGGAAGTCTGTTAATGTTCTTCAACACTGCAGTGTCGAAAAGGTGACCATGAAGGCGCATGTAGCCATCAGGAAGTATGAATACTAGAAAGATTGTTACAGGCTATTATAGTAGCTTCTAGAGAACTCCAGAACAGCAGCAAGTAAACCATTTGCCACGTGGAGTGCTTTTTGCCAAGAGAGTTTAAGTTGTGATAGTCATTTAAGTCTTGGAATCTCTGATTCCATCTCACAAGCAGGTTTCCCATGCAGTAGAGCTCTATGCTGTGAGTATCCTGACGAAAGGGAATCCAAAATGCCATCACCCCAATATTGCCTCAGAAAGTGAGAATCAAAGAACGTAGTCTTGTGCAATCTTGCAGGTGAGTCAGGAGCAGGGAAAAAAACAAAAAAATCTTCCTTGACAATTGGGAGAAGAATGAACTGATGCAAGGATCAATCTGTCAAGGTTAAGATCAAAACAACACAGGGTCCCTTTGTTTTACTCTGATAAAATCTCCACAGAATCTTTACCTTATTAGCTGGCAAACCTATTCTTCCACCCTTCTTGTAATCATTTTCTGTTCAGGTTTTGGGGTTTTCCGAGGTGAATATTTGCATCCTTTTCAGTTTTTTCGGAGGACTCCCTGGCGTTTCCAGTTCAACATGATCATTCCATAACTTTGGTATTCGTATCCAGTTTCTTTGTTAAACTTCTTGAGAAGTTCAGGTCACAAATAGCAAAAAATAAGTTTTGATTTGGTTACATCCTTGATGAATCTAAATGAAATGTATTGTAAAGTAATTTAATGCTGGAATTAAAGCATATAAAGTTGGTGGGATTTCTTACGTGTTTCAGAGAACTCTTGCAAATAATAGGGGTAGCTCTTCCAAAATTCAAAATGCAAATTGCTTGAAATGGGTAGTGCTCAGCCATATGAATAAGGGAATTCTTTGTAATAGTGTGTTGTGGTTTTCCCTTGTAGATTAGAATGTAGTTTAGAATAATTATTTTTATATTCAGTAATACATCTAGATTCACTGTTTAAATTCTTAAATTATATGTAGCACTCCATGAAAATAAATATTTCATTACCAAGTGTCAGACTTACGAGCTAATTAACATTTCAGGAATGAAAGAAGTAGTGCCATTAGCTCTACTCATAGAACTATGAAGATTGTTGTTCCTCACCACTCATGTGGAATTTCCACAATGGAACTGAATAGACGGGCTTATTAACAGTTAAATGTTGGTTTTGAATGAGAGGAGTCTAAATTATGATGAGATTGCAGAAGACAAAGAAACTTCCATAAAGTCATTTCAGGGACCTACATGGTCCAAGTAGTCAGTGGTGTGTATGTGGGAATTCTGAATGCCAAGAGCATTTTTCAGTCCAATTAGCAAAATGATATCTGATCGCTTTTCAGTGACAAGGAAGAAATCTGGCAGCATATGAGATTGAGATGTTGGAGTGTCAGCTTACGTTAAACGGTTTATCTTTTGAGGAAAGGGTTTGCAGCTAAAGCACCAGTGGTCTAGCTGCAAGAGCACAGCACTTCCAAGTTTAAATATTTAATGCTTCTTTTTCAGCATTCGGTCTGGTTATTTGTTTGCTTGCGGCCAGCTAGTGCTGCAGTGAGTTTCTGAGAAGGACTGAGGGAAAAATATGTGGGGAAACAAGCAAGGAAACAAAAATTCAGGGCTTGAAATAGGCTTTCCAGCAGAAAGTTGGCTTTCTAACTCCAAATCAAAGTGCATAGTAGCTACACTTTGGAACTGCGCTCCCTTGTGAGGCAGGTGTACAAGCCATTTGGTTT
Organism: Falco peregrinus; assembly: GCF_023634155.1. Lineage (NCBI taxonomy): Eukaryota > Metazoa > Chordata > Aves > Falconiformes > Falconidae > Falco > Falco peregrinus. The sequence continues at coordinate 74,609,469 of NC_073725.1, read as the reverse complement.
ATTTCAGATAAGCAATATACTGGATGTTTCTTCTCAGTTTGTTCTGGGCAATATTTTTTATTTATTGAAGAAAAAAATGATAGAAAGCTTTATCTGCGTTGATATAAGCAATCAGTTGCCTAAGAATGCTTCCTTACCCGTGTCAAGTGTTTTAAATTGTTGATTGAATGTTCAGGATACATCAGTTCTTCCAGGTGGACATGGTGTACATCAAAACAGGAATATTTCAGTAAAAACTAGATTTCAAATAGTATCTCCAAAGCAGAAATCCACTATTTTGGAATATTTTAGATTGGAGGGAAATTAATATTTAGGAGAAAAAAGGAGCACAAGAATACACTTCAAGAATTTAAGCTTTTTATTTGACTATAGCACAAAGTATCTGAAGCGCTTATCACCAATCACTCAGAAGGGTTAAAGTATGTGCAGCCTAAACCTGCATTATGCAAAGTAATTTATTAATTTACATGTATTTATATGTGATAACAGGCTATTGAGGCATATTTCTCTGATCTACAGTGCATAATAGGAATATGAAATATATATTCCACAGTGCTTTTGGACTTCACAGTAATAGTCACATTTTGAAATATTGTGGCTAATCTAAAACTGTACAGCTGAATAGAAAAACAAAACCAGTTCCAAATACGAATAAATGATCTGCTACTTAATATGTCAGTGTATTTGTCAGGTTGATAACATTAGGCTCAGCTGCATTCAATTCTAAACCCTGCAATATTTGAAGTTTGATATTGTGCCTCACTAAATTTAATACATGGACCTCAGTAATAGAGGAAATCACTTTAGCACTTGGCAGTTTGTTATGCCGTATAAAATTGACTGCCCTGCAAACACAATAGCGATAATAAAAATTGTGGTCAGTAGGGGGGTGTAATGCATTTTCTAGCTTCAGCAAAGGTCCAGATGAGATTTATTGAGATTTTTCTGTTTGGGTGGAGATCAATAGAGCTTCGTTAATAATTTGTTGTAAGGGCACCCTTCAGGGATATGACATTTTACTTTAAAACTTTGGTAATTTTGAAAGCATGTCTAGTGATAACAATGTCAAGTCCCCGTGTTTCGCAAGCATGGATTTTTGCATTCAACTTCTGGGAGCATTTACTTTCACAGCAATTACATTTGAAACCATTCAATATATGATGCAGTCCAGTATTGATAACAAGATTCTGCATGTTCTGTAAGAGTTCTAATGCAACCCTTAAGAAAGAATCCCAAACACATTCTGAAGTCCTCCATTTTCTCTATTATTTTCTTCTCTAATCAAAGAACTTTCATTTGAATGTCAGGCTGAATTTCTTAATGATATGGAATTTTCATGAATGATCTGGAACTGCATTCTTATTTTCATGACTGTAGAATGAGAAGGTTTCTTAAGAAACTTATCTCTGTATTTTCCTATTGCAACTGACACTTTGCATATTAACTATGAAGTTGACTTTAAGTATCTGTATTTTATATTTTCGTAAAAGAAACAGCACTTTATGTGCTTCCTTTTCTTCCTTTTCTATTATCAAAATTTGATGGACATTAATGACTGTTTGTAAGGAAACAGAAACTTGTCAGCACTTTGCAGTTTGAACACAGGGACGAGGTACAGCAGAACAATTTATTTTCAATGAGCATGCACAAAGTAAGATTTATGACTTTTGCAGCTCAGATGACATTCCTTACATAGTTGCTGAGCTACAGCAAATTAAAGGGATCCATGAATACTAAGGGGTGTGTTTTTGTAATGAGGGAGAAGAGACAGAAGCAATAAGAAAATAATTAAGGTAACAACTTGTGAAAAATTAAAGTGTTTCTGTCTTTCATTTCTGAATCTCTGAGCATAAACTTTGTAGTTGTTAATTTAATTGCTGATGTTCTCTGTATCCCTGAAGAATATTAAGGATTAATCATCTGGTTCATTCCAACAAGAGATAAGGCCTAAGTGAATTGAAATTTTACCAATTTAACCCTGTCTTGCTCCTAATATGACATGATTAACATTCTTCAATTAACAACACATAATTATTCGAAAGGCCTCATTGCACCTACACCATTTTCCAGTTTGAGGTTGCCCTTTGCAGGTATTTCAAATCTGAATAAAAGGAAGGCTATATTTTTGTTCAGTGTTACCATTCACCTATGTTTATCCAGATTACAAGAATCTGTATTTTTAAATATTTACTTGGATTTACTCCTTTTTTCGTTCCTAATGATATTTAAGTGGATGTCCTGAAAATTGGTTCTGATTAGCTAAACATTTTCCTCTTTCAGGACAGACAGGTAGTTCTTTTCCAACCTAACTGTGCCAATCTTAATAATTTTTCTTGATTATTTGAGGTTTAATACTGATTTACAGAATGAACAATTTCATTGAGCCCTGGAATGCATAGCTGCTCATTTAAATATTAATATTTAAATGTATTGTTTCATTTTAGAATAAAAGATAATGGAATTATTTTCATTTGTAAGAGACTTTGGTTTAGAGCTACACTCAATAAAACATGCAACACCTTTTTTTATGTATTCTGATGTTTGCTGAAGCACTTCCCTAGTATGTTTCACTGGGCGAATGGTACGTAGCTGCCTTTGTGTCTGGTGGATAATCAAGTAGCTGTTAATGAGAAAGCATATCGTTTTATGGTAAATCAAGAGAAAACAAAATAAAACTAGGTATGAAGAAAATAGACCTGGTTTTGTTCTTAAACCTGGGAGGTAACTGAAGTTTGCTTATTTGTAGTTTTAAAAGGAAAGCAGTAGCATTTCCATGTCTAGTGATTAAATTATTTCTTATTTTTTTGTCATTTCTTTTAGGTCGCTGCAGTCTTTAAAGATCCATTATTTTTCCATTATAATTTCTATGTTAATGATAGAGATTTCAATATCTATATGTGAGGCTACAATAAAGACTTGATATGAGGCTGCCTGAAAATTGCCCAGGATTGTTTTCTGAGCACAGGTCCTTGGCTGGACAGCATCCCGCTGGGCGACCTACAGCAGGTCACTGTTGTCGAGATCTGCTGGGGCATTTCAACATCCAGATGTCTGCCTGGGTCTCCTCAGGGCTTTTCTGCCAGCACTTCTGTAAGAATCGCCTGGTACTAGATACAAGCTGCTCCATCTGTTTGAGGCCTGAGTAATTCTGCACTCAGAGGTATAAGCGTGGAGACAAGGAATATATTTTAGAGACCTTGTAAGGAGCGTGTCAGTTGTTATGTCCATTTTCAAAGCTAGAAAACTCTAGTGAATACTACCTTTTCATTGCATGCCATTAGGTCATTAATCTGTATTAAAGCTTTTGAACACTGGGAGATGCAATGTGGCTATAGAAAGCGGTATCTTCAGATCCGTTTCTTGAAACAGCAGCAATCATTTCTGCTTTGTGGGGAAACAATCTTAAATCAATGTTACGTCAGCTTTTAGATACAAGAAGATGCTATTTAATTTAGAACTTCAATAATTAAGTGCATTTTGTGGTATTTCTTCTAATTTCACTAGACACAACATATTTTTCTGCATAATAATTTTGTCTTACTGGTAAAAGAGGACTCTGGCCATTTGTCCAGATTTCCCACCAGGCTGTGAAGAGGGCCACTCTGTGTGCACTGGTTTTATTTCGTAGCCACTGTAGGGTCAGCTGCTTGTGAGGGTGATTGTGCGGCAGATGCACAATAACCATGAATATTCCTGATGCCGATGTATGTTTCAAGGTTCCGTCTTATGAAAATCTGGGAGGTCTACTATTTTTCTTTGTGTATTTTTCTGCATAACATTGAAAGACTTCAGAAGAAAGTTCCATTACAGTTGACAGTTACTTTGCATTAGTGTGAGACGTACCAATATAAAGAATCTGCATAGCGATGAAGGTTTGCTAGAGAATGTCTAGGAAATTAGATTTTAGCAAATAGTAACGCATCTTTTTACAACTGAATTATGGTGACATTCTTAATAAATTTCAAATAGGATGGAATTATGCCTACCTTTTCAGAAACTGAGTTTTTCTGCAGGATTAGATTAGATATTAGGAAAAAATTCTTCCCTGTGAGGGTGCAGAGGCGCTGGCCCAGGCTGCCCAGAGCAGCTGTGGGTGCCCCATCCCTGGCATGTCCAAGGCCAGGCTGGACAGGGCTGGGAGCAACCTGGGTGGGTGGGAAGTGTCCCTGCCTGTGGCAGGGGGCTGGGACTGGGTGAACTTGAAGGTCCCTTCCAACCCAAACCAGTCTGTGATTACTGGTGATTTACAATTAAATTGCTTTGAAAGGCAGTGCTATTACTTTGATTATTGTAGTTCGAACCAACAGGCTTTCCTAGCCTAACACAGCATATTTTCTCATCCTTTGGAGACTTTCACACATCCTGACTATATGGGTGTTTCTTTAGCCTTGGCTACTTCAAAAGCATGGATTAGTGAGAAATGCACTAGTTGATTAGCCTAATATTAATGAGGCCATTTGGTTTTACTTTCTAATGACACATCTTTTGAGCATCTATGAGCTGTCTCACAGTGGGCATGGTGTTTTCTGAAAGGCAAAAAGATACCCTGAAGTCAAAGTAGCAACGCTTGAGAACAAACTGAATGTTTATGTATTTGCAGTGGCCATCCAGTGTCAAAAGAAATCTAAGTGAAATGGCTTGAATTATGATTACATTAATGCCTATATTCCAAAACACTGAACAGTGCACTTTTAAGGAGATAAAAGATTATTTTTTCCCCTCATTGGAAAGGGAAAAGGGTTTCTTGCACGTTTCTAAGGGATACCACGTAAAGATTGTTGCTGAAATTAGGAGGTAGTATCAGAGAAACCATAGATCATGGATGTGGTGCCGTTTCATAGTTTCTGTGCAAACTACATATGTGAATGCATAGAACCAGTGATTCTGATCAGGAGATTACCTGGATTTAATTTTACAAAACTAAAGAAAAGGAAGGAAAAAGGAAAGGATTGGTAATAAATATTCCATGTCCATCTGTCCCCCATAATGAGTACCTTGTAAGACTGGACGTCTCCAGTTGTCAATATGTCACCAAGTACCCACCTAAAGTTACAATTCTTCCTACCACACATCAAAAAAAAAGTCATTAGGGAAGAAATTAATCAGGGCCTCTTTCTTGCAATAAAGTTGCAGGGCTTTATTGAAAACTACTTAAGTAAACTATGATATACATGGCTACACAAGCAGGAGAAATCTTACTAGAAAATACAATCAATTATGATAGATGTGTTTTGATAGATGGCCAAGGAAAAGGGTTTGTGTGTGTATGTATACACATTTGCTTATGTATGTATGTGCACCCGTAAAAGACATACAGATTTTTGTCTTTTGAAAACAAAGCATCAACCTCCTTACTTTCACAGAAAGGAGATTGATGTCCATAGGAAACAGAAATGTGTCATTTTTTTATGGGTCAGAAAAATGGTTTCCTTTCACAACAATTAAACACACTTGTTATTTTTATCATTTCTTGATGTTCACATTCATTTGATGATCATGACAGGTGGGTAAGGGAAGGATGCCCACAGGCAGCTGTCTCCACTATTGCATTTTTAAAACCATTTCACGGCTGAATTGTTTGAAATTTGGCTCAAAAGGAAAAATACTATCAATGAAATAATCAGCAAGTGAAATGACTCCAACCCCAGGCACTACCTGACTTCGTAAATTCTGCCCTGGGTGCATCCTCCCAGCAAGCAGGCAGGAGGTGTTATAATATTAATGATAAATGTAAGAAGTGCTTTAGCCATTGTGGATGCAGCTGTGCTTGCTGAGGTCAGCCGCCTGCTCACAGGGTTGGCTGAGGAGCCCAGCCTGAGCACTGTTAGTGTCTTGGGGAAATAGTAATTAACACCTGTAGAGCAATCAGCTTGTCCCACTTCCTTCTTCTTGTGGTATTGATGCATTTTCGTTAACACAACAAATAGACAACTTTTTCTGTTTCTTTCACCTCCATCCTGCATCAGTCACTTTTTTGGGGCTCATCACCTGTTTATCCCCTTGCTTGGAAGCACTGATGAGCACCACTTCCTACTATGTTCACTGGAAATGTGCCAGTAAAGCTCTTCTGGAGGTTTCAAACCTTTTTCAGAATGTTTACCTCATTTCATCACCTACTTTTCTCTATAGTTTAATCAAATCTTCTCTTTGGAACTAGCAAAGGAAATATTTATGTTTTTTTTTTTCCCTCAGTAAAACCCAAAACAATTCTTCGCTGATGCAAAGGTTGGCAGACAGAAGTGTTTCACTGATTTTGACAGCTGTGACACACTAGTTTGTGACCCTAGTCAAGGCAACAATACTGTATTTAAAAATTACCCAATGATACTGAATAACTCATTTTAAATGAGTTAGTAGAAAAAATGAGATACAAGTAAGGTACTTCTGTCAATGTTCTACAACAGAAAGCATTTGGGAACCGATGATGTGCACAGGGAGAAATACTTCAAAGGAGGATAACCTCTGTTATTTTTTTGTTTGTTTGTTACATAGGTGGGTATAGTTTCAGATTTATCAAGGAAAAGCCATAGGAAGACCACTGAGTCACAGAGTTCATTGCAAAATCTGCCTTTGTTAGCTTGTGGGGGGCAGCTGGTGTGTGGTGTGAGCAATGCTGAATGCATTCGAGAGCAAGATGGCAGAGGGGAGGCCTGGCGGAGGGCTGCTGCTGGCCTGCAGCTTCCACCAACACCCACAGCATTACCTCCGGATGATGTTTAGATCTTTTACCCTTGTACTAAAATCTAGTACCAAGTTTCTTCCTCTTTACTGTAATACTATCATGAATGCAACTGCTTTGCTGTGGGAGGACTGCTGAAAATTTTCATCATAGAAGCAGCCTCTGAGATTTGGTTTAATTTATTCTGAGAAACTCTACAGAGAAATCTACTAGTTAGTGAAAAGAGATGGTTATTGTGTGCTCTGTAAGTACTGTGTGCTGGGAGAAAAGAGTGAAAAACCCCTGTGCTGTTCAACTGCCTGGCTACTTTTAAGAAGAGGAGGAAAGAGAACGCAAGGTAAAGCACTGGACCTGTAATTCCTTAAGATAAAGGGCTCTGGTGTCGCTCTGTACTGTTCTTAGTGTACTTCCTCAGGTTTAGTCATTTTATTTCTGCTGAAAAAATCTCTGGAGCACCAACAATCACATTTAGGCTCCTGAACTTTGCTAAGCCTATTTGCGGTAACTTTTATCTTGTGGGGTAAAAATAAGCATCTGACTGTAATATTCAGTCGAATTACGAGTTGCCAAACCCGTAGCAATTCCGGCTGCCGCTGCCCTCTCCCAATGTGCTGTGCCCAGAGCAGCCCTGTGGCCATCCAGCAGGACGTACCGGTGTGCAGTGTACCCAGAGCACTGACACCCGTCAGGTGTAAATCTTTCACCATTCATTGCCTGCAGAGCTACTCACAGTGGAGCTCTGGGAGGAATGCAGAGTACTAACATGATAAGTTCTGAGACTAGTACGATTTATCGCAAAGGTTTGGAATGTATACAAACTGAAAAATAAAGGAACTACTGTGCCCCCCTCAAGTGTTTGGCTCACATTCATGTTTGATCTGGATGGGGAAGACTTTTTAGGAAACTTGGGTTGTCCTCTACCAACAGGAAAGGACACATTTAAACAACTAATTGCAGATTAATGCAGAGAATTTGTCAGTGTCTTCCATTGTTTTTCTTTCTCTATGCTTACCTTTATTTATTGTGTTCTATAGTTATCTATCAGTGCAACAATCTTGCTTTGGAGCATCAGTTATCCCCATGTAGGTACTGAAACCCATCCTCACTGAACTTGATTACAATTAAGTATACACTTAAGTATGCAGTTGCTGGGGCTTCCTCTATTCAGACAGACCTCTACGCAGCTGGAATACTTCCTCCGGTAGGACTTATAAGCTAGTACAATTCAAAATAAGATTAATGCCACATTAAGCTACTGACATACAGAATTTAAGTAAATCCCAGGTTGAGTTAGGTATGATACCTTGCTGCTGATAGATTTACTCCTTCATAATCAGACAAAAAGCAACTGAATGTAGCTACAGAAACTGACTGACTCATTCCACAGGTGAAGCAGTAAAACTCACTTATATACCATGGGCTGTCAAAGGCACCTGGTGAACAGACTGAAAAATACGACATTTCTTCTCCAGCATCTTTCTCTAAGGATGATTCCATATGCAACTTAAAACCAGTTAATAATAAAATAAACCGTTATTAGTGTGGTAATTACGATGCAGATGTCTTTTAAACTATAAGCTTTTAAATGATAAAGGTTTGTTCTTGAATTCTTAAGACTAAGCATTTATCACTAGGTAATTTACCCAGTAGTATTATTTATCTATTACATACCCATGAGAAAGCAGGATTAGTATTTTTTAAAAGTTGCCTGCAGTAGCAAGAGCCTTTCAGTTCTAGGATACTTAGTGCCAGAGTGCGGCTATGCATTGAATATCTTGCATTTGATTTTAAAGCAATATTGATAATTTTTAACTCACAGTTAGATAACAGAGTAGATGTCTGTAACTTCTACTTTGTTTTCGCACAATTCACTGAATGAAGTACAGGCTACTGACTTCTAATAAGTAAGTAAAAAGTTCTGTTTTCATCAGTTTGTGGGAAATACTGGTTAAGAGATGACATGTGCATTCTGTATTACTTGAAGCTGCTTCTGGTTTCTTGTTTGTGCGGGGTTTTTTAATCATTCAGAATTCCAGACTTGCACTGACAAAAGGACAGTTAAGTGAAACTTGGATTTTCAGCAGCTGGCATATTGTTTGCTAGATGTTTAGTAATGTAACAAGCTAATACGCTGGGCCAAAGAGATTATTGTTTCTGCTACCTGCCTTGCCATAGCAAGAGCTTACTACTAAAGGTGACAAAAAAAGGCCACAGACTTGCTCATTAGCTACTGACGTTCGCATTCGGGCGTGTTAGCTTGAACAGAAATTACAGCTGTGGAATTTAATATGCGAGGCCATTAGTGTTGTCCTACAGAGACTGTGTCATGTTCAGTTCTACCCCAGCCTGCAGGGGTGGAACACTTCAGTAACAGCTCTGGCAAAATATGGAACTTAAAAGTGTCTGTGACTGCTATTACATCTAACAAAGCCCATCTACTGACCTTTCGGGCTGTGGGAGCCACTCCAGGTTGTTCATGTTACTCAGATTCCTTATTTGTTAGACTACAGAGCAAGCCAGCTTTGAGGTAAGAATAATTTATTTGTTAAATGCATACTGCTAGCTAGATTTAATTATGTCAGATAAAAGATTACTAAATTTCCCTCCAGTAATTAATATGCATTTCTAGAGCAGTTTATTACCTTGCACAAAACAGTGGCTCATATAGTTAAAAAACAGATTAACAGTGAATAGTTGTTCCAACTTACCAGAAGTGTGGATAAATATATAAAAACAGGAATGGAAAAAAAAAGTATGAAACTAAAAAGCATTCTGTGAATACTAGAAAATGTAACATAGTATTCAACTCATATGCTTGCCTTAGAGAATTATCTTTTTCCCACTTAACATGGTAACTCATGTTTTGATTGGACATTAAGGTTCATAGTTCCTGGGTTTTGAATCTAGTATCTGTAGATTATTATTTTTTTCATATTTTTTTATTAACCAATTCAGGTGTAAGAATTCTGTCTTTACTTTTGGCCAGGATCGTTGTTCTTTTATAAATGTTTCAAAGTCGTTAAGACTAAGAAGCAGCAATTTTGCATTAATTCCAGTTTCTAGATCTCTCCCTGCATTAGGCAACCAACATTGTAAAAAATGACCTCATCATGATGTCAGAGAAAAAAAGAATCCAGTAACATCTTTATCACATGTAAATCAGTAACAAAACTAATGATATCAAGGCATGAATACACATAACAGTATCAGAAGGTTAACTAACGAGAAAGGAAATTAAACACACGCTAAAGTCATTAAATGCTTACTGATGAGCTATTTTTAAAAAGTAGCAAAATACTTTTGAAGTAGCAATGCTATGGAAAAATTTATCTCATTTTCATTGTTGCTGTCTATTACCTTGTTTATAGATATATGTCAGAGGTTGCTACAGCATGCAGAATAGAATAATGTGGAGACAAGCTGTACTCTCTGGCAGTGTAATTGAGATGGTACAATTGAAGCAAGTCTTTTGATCTGCTGACTTGGGCTGCATTTGGATTGAGTAACTTAGTAGCATTGGGTCATTGAACTGAGTGATCACATCACTGCAATGATGAAATAGCTGCAAGATTATTTACTTGTCTATGTCTACGCATCCTTTTAATGTCTAAAATTTTGGCTTTCATCTGCAAAATCCAGGGTTAGGTACCTGCATTCATTGAACAGTGCATACTTAGAATGCTGTTGCTCAGAACACACAGAAATTTGTGTGAAGAACAATGTCACCTGGTGTTTAGTAGCAATGTATGTAAAGGGTGTCTCAAGTTCTGTCCTTACAGCTTAACGACGAAACAGGAGCACTTCATGTCTGTGGTCAGTCCAGAGCTAAGAATCTGTTCCTAAGGATAGAAACCTTTATGTAGTCATGAAAAACTATCAGCAGTGCTCATTCTTTTCAAGGCATAGCCACTGGATTCCAAGGCAGTAAACTAGAGACCTTTTTGCTACCTTATTGACTTACACTGTTGTTTGAAGATGTCTCCTCTTCAAAAGGCTGTGCTGAATAGCCTACAGGTCGGCGTCTTGGAGGTAGGAGACACGATTTTTTACAACAAAGTTCATATAATTAAAAAAGGTAGAACACAGCATACTTCAATGTCTAATTCCCTGTCACAGATTATTGTGCATGTCAAAACCTTACTGAGTTCAAAATCAGTTTGGTAAACAGGGAAAGTGAATTCATAATGGATTATTTGAGCAGAAGTGCTTGACACAGCTTGGTGGAGGTAAGCAGGTAAGGAGGTAGCAGGGAAGCACCATTATATGGTTTCCTTGTTTTTCTTTCTCCAAACCTTCCAACCTTCAGATAATTCTGGAGACAGAATCTTGGAACAGACAGACCTTTGATACAACCTAGTACACCTGCTCGTATGCTACGTCCTTACGTTTGGCAGTGCATTTCTGTAAATTGGGTTTTAGTAGCCACCTGACCAGATGAAAAGACTTCAGGAAATGCTGCCCGTTGGTGGTGTGTTCAGCTCGCTGTACAGGGAGCCTTCAGATGAAAAAGGGAGGCGCTGTGGCAGCTTTCTGGATTTCATCATTAAACCTTTATTGTCATATATTTTTAATTTCAGGTTAATAGGCCTAAAATTACTAGCCAATCAACAGCATTATAGACCTACACCATCTCTCCGATTCTAAGGATATTGATGCTTACTACTACAGCATTATCCTCAGAATTACTAAAGGCTATCATCATGTTCCTGTGTTGGTCTTGAAAGATTCATGGAATGTAGTGGTGCAGCTATATGATTAACATTAAAAATACAAGCCATCACACATAAGCAGATTCCAGATCTTGCCATATCAACCCGTTTAATCTGGTTCAAATAATCTGCCTCCCAGAATTTTAAGGGCAAAGACGGAGAGATTCTGATTTGGTCCAAACCAAGAGTCATTAACCTTGAACACCGAGTCACTGAATCTCTCGTGGAGAGCAGTGCTACTTAATATCCCATAATCTAACAGTTTATTTCTTGGCACTATCTGCAGGTGATTTCCCCAAACACCAATGAAACCATGAAGAAAAGTGTTGCAAAAAAAGAGATAAGGCAGAAAGATGAAGGAATCAAATCTTGTATTGCTGATACGTGCAACTTTTACATCTAAAACTAGTTCACGTCTAAAACATACCATGATAACTGGCTTGCTTGTGATAAATTAAGGATAGATTCAAGAATCGGGTTCATGGTTCTGAAATGCACTCTGTATTACGCTGGTGAGTGCTAATAAATATACAAAATACATGCTATTGTGGAATGAGAATTTGAACAGCAAGCAGTTAGGTTTAACAAGAAAAAAATATGTAAACAAAAAAGTACATATATATTAGGTGATACACATTTATAAACATATGTGAAATTAGTTTTTTCAGAATGATTTCTCAAAATACTGAACATGATCTGTGATTCAAAGCTGTACAAGAAGAAAAACAGCCTGCTAGTATTCCAGTGAAAGTCCGGAATACCCCAAAATAAAATGCATATTAACATGTTTTATCTTGCAAGCACCTTTTCTCCAAAGTCAAAATGTCTTGATCTTTTAGAGACAGCAGAGAAATCTAGGTATACTGTCACTTAGTCCATAGGTCAAAAATGCAAACTATGTTTACACTAGAACCTCAGAGCGCGTTAGTTGAGCAAACTATATGTGCATTAGGTCATACAGTGATACAGCTTGTTTATACCTGGCTGCAGCACTGTTCTATATACAGATAAATTCAAAGCTAGTCCTTGCATTCGGTGTTATTATAGTTGATTGTACACGAAATATTCAGAGGCTTCAGTGTCATTAAGGGTATATAAGTGAAATGACATGGGCAGTATTATTCTCATCAGTGTAGGTTAATGGAACGAAACTCATCTGATCATCTTTTCAGCAGTCGTTTTACATGTTGAAAAGCTTTTCCTCATGCATATGTACAATGTGATGGTCTGTTCTGAAGAGAACTGGTCTCTGGAAATGGGAAGCTGGACCATACTCTTAGTTATTAAATACATTCATAGGACAACCTCTATCATTGAAAACATGTGTAGTACAAGATACCATTTCAATTTGAAAATGAATTTAGGGTAAATAGAAGGTTGTATCCCATGCACAATGTCATTATAATATGGTGTTGCTATGGAATCAAAAGAAATTTTATGCAAACTGCTAGATGGTATTTTCTTTCAGAGTACTTGCATGCTGCATTTTTTTTTAGGGATGGTGAAGTCGTGCTGAATGGGAATGAACCCAAATGGCAAGGGCTCGCCACGCCTGTGCAGGACTGAGATCAGATGGAAACTTAGGGGAGATGCATCAAAAGAATTCTGTATTTTACCATTAATGTCCTGCACCTGCTCTAGAATAAGAACAAAATTTTACTATGTTTAAGTGTGTTTTTCCATTAAGGATGTCTGTCTTTAGAAACATCTTTCTACTTCGATGAAATAGTCATGTGAATTAGTCCATACTCACACTTAGCCATATACTGTGTTTAAACCTTCTTAAATACTTTGTTCTTTTAAGAACGGATATTTATGTTCTTTTAAAGGCATACTCATCTAAAAGCTTCCTCAACACTCTTGTCTTGGTGAAGTACCTCTGGAAGAAATGAAATTGAATCTACATTTTAAGTGAAATTTGGTAGCATTTAAAATGTCATATCCCATATTCCCCCTTAAGCTTTTCATACCCCTCAGGCAGGTCTGTGCCCCCGGTCACCACTTCCCAATGGTGGTATCCAGGCAGAGGTAAACATCTGCTTGCTCCTTCTCTCTCACACACAAATACCTGCGTTCACAGAGCATGTATAAATATAACTTCAAAATGGAATTGACAGTATGCACGCAGTAGGCTTTGAATGAAAAACCCAGCCATAAGCTGAGCAGTTTCTCACAGTAACGGTGGCGTTTGAACTCCGGTAAGTCTGACTGCAACGTAATCAATAATATTAAATCTTAGAAGACAGAAATTGTGAAGTGCAATTGGGACCTGGTGGGATGTGACAAAAAATACCAAGAAGAAAATGGGTCGAACTCTTGTGCACTTGGTTAAAGCTCCTCAGTGCTCCCTCAGCTGTCACAAAGGTCACCCTACTTCTTAAAAGTATCGATGTTTACAAAATGAGAATAAGTGTTTGTCAGCAGTGAAATAACTGTTCGTTTTGCCTGAAAGAACAATTAAATGAACTTAAATTTTGGTATTAGTGTATGACATAGCTTAATAAATTCATTTAAATTATTTCATGAGACACGTTACCAAGGCTGGATTTTCACTATCTGTGTGTTGGATAATGAGTGTTGGCATCTAACAATACACATTCACTTTCTTCTTTTCCAATCTAGTTATTGGATTTACGTGTATGAATTCTAAATTCTTAAAATAATTAAAGTAAATATCCAGCTGTTTGGCTTGTGTAGGCGCATTACAGGAATACTTGCTATTGCTGTTCAGCTAAAGAACACCAGAGATTTGTTACCTCTAGAATGCAATTTGAGCAAGTACAAGTTCACCAGCTATCAAACAACCAAAATTTTTACTGAAAGCATTTCAAAAATAATTTATGAATATGGCAGTGTTTCAGAACACCTCTTTTTTGTCATGTGAAGTGGCCTGAGTGTGTCTCAGTTGTCTGTTGCTTTAGCTTTTTTAACAGCCAGAAAGTAGGTCTCTAGCTTCCCTTGTCTCTGCCTAGAAATAACTTTGGAAATATGTTTGGTTTAAGAACATTTTTAAGATTTCACATAGTTGGTCTGTTTGGGGTTTTTTTATTATTATAGTTTTTTTGAATGGTAAAGAATTTTTTTAAGTTTCTTTCACAAGAGCAGTAGGGGAATTTCCATTTTGTGGTCTAGCAGAAATTATATACTTTGCAGTTGACAGAAGTGGTGAAAATAAAACATTTGTGCAGGGGGAGCAGTTTAGAGGAGGTGCCTAAATTCATAGCAGGTCCATGTGGATGCAGTCCATTTTTAGTCAGTTTGTATTACATATAACATTTGTGAGGAGTCTCGTTGGTGTTTTTGCAGACCATCACTGTCTGTTGCATTTCCTAAAAAAAACTATCAACTAATTAATTCAAATGGCACCCCTCTCATTTATTCTCATTAGTAATAATAAGATCTTTGGAGTCTAGTCCTGTGGTTGTGCCATCCCATTCTTTGAGGTGAAACTAATAGCACCTGTTAATAACTGAAACTGATGTCATTATTTTAGATGAAACTGCTGGCAGCTCTTTGACACTATCAGCTAGATTTGGTTGCTTAAAACATTGTCTGTCTTAACTGTTCACTTTGAAATTTTACATGTTTGGCATCTGCCTTAGAGGCTTGTTTGTTTGGTGGGGGTTTTTTTCTACTTGCAATGTGCAACTATGAAAATGAAACACTCAAGAAAATGAGTATATGAAAAATACTATTTTGTCTTTATTAAAATTTGTCATAGTAATTTTAGGAATATTCTTATTTCTTATGCTTTGTGATAGTAATTTGAAAGTCAGAGAGGTTGGCTTTTCTCATAGCGCATCAAAGGATGTGACTTTGTCGGATGGCAGGTGTTTGGCTTTTTGTGTGTGTTTGCCAAACGTTTGGTACAGCTCTGCACCTGAATTCCTAAAACCTGTTGCTAACATGAGATCATTGCAGCCCAGGAATGCACAGAGCATTCCTTGCATCTGGAGCTCGGAGCTAATAGGGTGGCTGCAGCTGGGTCGAAGAGCTGGGTCAGAGAGGTCTTTTAGTTTCTTTAAATGTCTTCCTTGTCTTAAACCAGCAAGTTTGGTGGAAGGAGGTAGTCTGTTTGACTACAGATGGGACTGTACATCACATTTGTGTACTGATTATGTGGCCAGCACAATGGTTTGGGAAGAGTTCCCTACTAACGTAATGAGTCTGAGGGGAAGAAAGGGAATTTTGTCAAAAGAAAGTTGGAAGTCCAAGACTGATGTAGATTGTGCCTGAACAAGGCAAAATAGAGTTCTGCAGAGGATAATTTTAACATTTTCCCCTCTCTAAGTATAGCAGGATGCTCCAGGCATTCATGGATGCAGGAATTTCAAGATATTTATTAAAAAAAAAAAAAAAAGCTAAATCTTCTACTTGCTAAAATGGAAGTCTTAATTTTGCTAAATTGGAAGTCTTAATTTTGGAAGTATGTACTTTGCATATGCTATTACATATGAATTATTTTTTGTGCTATTTTTTGGCTTGAAAAAAAGCCCAACTTCTTAGCTTGAAAAGAAAAACTCCTGTGTTTAAAATCATATGTAGATACATATTTCTTTATGTATTTTAGGAATCTTATCCTTTATGTATGTATGTATGCTAGGTGGAAGAGAAAGCAATGCATCAAAATTACTCGAGGAACTAAGTTTTTTGTGTGCTTTGCTTTCTGTTCTGACATTTCCTATAATTGTTTTTTCCTTTCCAAAGCAATTGGAAAAAGTTGGTAGATTTTAGCCACCTGTTGGAGTGTTTCATGATGGTAAGGGCAAAACTCAGCCTGGCTGTTGAGGCCAGTAATGGACAATTATAAGATGCTTGGAAATCTTCGTTAGATTTTGTGCCTGTGACAGCTAATTGAATGAGTTAATTCTACCCTGTAGATGTTAGATGCTCTTACGCGCACAAATCAATTTGTTATAGTACTGCATCAGTAATTGGGAAATACTTGATTGTCTACAGTCTTTATAGTACTGGGCTTAAAATGCACAGCAATTTTATTTTCCTTCCAGAAGCTGCAGGAGGATGGTGCAGTGCCCTACAACACCCAAGGAGCTGTGCACTCTGTTAAATTTCCAACGGCCATTTTATCAAACAGATGCTTCCATTACTCTATGTAAAAACTCAGTTAAAAAGATAAAATGCAGAAACTGTTTCGGTTTGAGGTTGGGTTTTTTTCCTAGAATTTTCTAGAATTAGACATACACATTTCTTCTGATTGTGCGCTTTCTGCAGAGTACTTCCTCCAGCAAAGCTGAAAGCAGTGGAGTTTGAGGAATAAGCCTTGTTGAAATTTCATTGGTGCCAATATAAGCAGATAGATCATTGTCTTGGTTTTCCAGTATTAAAGCTCTGCTCCTGTTTTGTGATGTACACATTGCTATGGAAGACAGGAGATGACTTTTATTTAGGTAGGTTAATAGGTCCCATGGTTTCCAACGCTGCATTTGTTTGGGTTTGGGTGGTGGGCTTGTAAAGGCTTCCTTGCTTCAACAGCATAGCAGGCTCGACAGGTTTTCCCAGCAGCACTGACATTTACTATAACTTGTATGTATGTATCTATCTTGTAACTTCAGTGTGCTGTTCACCAGAGGGTTCAGCTCTGCCAAATGAGCCCTCTAGGTCTGATTGGAAGGCTTGGGGTGTTGGGGATATACACATGCTTGGCTGAAGGTAAAAATCGAATGCGAGACAGAGAGGGCTGTGTATGTGTGTGTATGTAGGAAATTTGTATCTGAGAGCTCCTCTGCTTTACCTGGGAAAATGTGGGGTTTTTTTTCTCTCCAAGGCCCACATGATAAATGGAACTGTTGTTTCATATGCACAGGCTGTTGGCTATGTGATCGTGTTCTCACACAACGAGCAGGACACTGGGTTTCATTCTAAGTTTTACAAACCATGCTCAAATTGCTATGTGTAGCATACGCAAAATGTTGTGTGATAAGTTTTTAAAAACAATAGGGGAAAATGCTCTCCCCTTTGTTTAGTACACCCCATTAGGTAGGTGGGTAGTATATACGTAATGTGAGACAATTTTTTTATTTAGAAATCTGTATGTGTTCATACATTTTATTCTTGATTGTAGGTGTTGTCTTATGTTGCTACTATTGAATACAACGCTATCTGATATCTTTGTAGTGTAGTGCTTATGAACAGCTTCCTTTGTGTACAAAAAGTTCAGTAGACTTATTAGTGTTGTATGTTGTTGAAACAGTAAAAATTATATCCTCTCTGTGTACTCTCAGTAATAGAGTCTTTTGAATGATTTGTAAAAGTTTTGGGGAGAGATGCTCAGCTGGTGTGTGCAAATTGCAGATTTTTTCTGACTAGAGTTTTGATATTGTGAGATTCGTTAATGTTCAGAGAAAATGCATCATCAATATTAAGATATATAAAAGCTGTATTATGGAAACTTGGAATTTCTTTTGTCATTTCAGTAGTGATGCAGTGATTATTTTTCTTTACTCTCTTACACTTTGATTGGTTTTAGAACCTTGACCATATCCACATTAAATTTCTTTAAAATAAAACCACAACCTTCAGTTTTCTCTTTGATAATATATTAGGGTGGTGTCTTGACTGAGCAATAAGATGAAACAATGATAAGAACTAGAACAGTGCCCAGAAGTGCTTCTGCTACATTATGGATTTGAGAAAATGCCCTTAATACCGTTAGCTTTTGGTCAGCCCTGAACTGGTTTGGACTAGATGAGAATTGTAGGTCCCTTCTAACTGAAATATTCTGTTCTATTCTGTTCAAGACCTGCCAGACATTTTTGTGCTTATTTTTACTGTTACTGCAGAGAAAGAAACTTGCTGTGTAACTGGAACAATAGACTGATCGTCAGAAACTTGAGCATTTGACATACTGCAGAAATTTGTTTGTGTCATTGGAATAGTTATGTTGCCGCTTGTTGCAGTTTATTGAATTAACAAACTGTGGATGTCCCTCTCAGCAGAGCTGCTTTGGGTTCCAAAATAAATCTAGACACCTCTCCCTTGCTGGCCAAACAAGGAAAAACAGGAGAAATTATGAAAATAGCAAGTCCTTTATTTTTCTGAAAACAAAGCAACTTTTTTTTTACTGTTCTGTAAAGAAGAGTGTCGTGATTGCTTTCAGAATAAAACAAGTCAGGTCTCTGGCTGGGGCATTAGGGAGCAATTAGTTGAGAGCTCAGAGGTCAAGTGCAAAGGGGTTTGGAGCTTGAAGAAGAGAGTTGTGCAGTGGCTGAAGGCTGGGAACGCTGCCCTGCTGAATGCGTAAAACATAGAAGAGCTGGTTCCATATGTCCATTTGTTAAGGATCTCTGACAACAACGGTGCTGTCACATGTTTTCAACTCTCCTTCTGTTCCATCCCTATCGGCATCATATTCGGAAAGCTATGAAGCAGGTTTAGATCTAAGTCTCCAGATTTCTTTTCAGCCTGTCTGGAAAGCAGCAAAGGTTGAGGGAGCATTTAAAATAATCCATCTCTGGATGACAGGTGAATAAAGAAAAGATTGAATGAGTAGAGAAAGGTGTAGACTAGAGGTGAACAGTAATATGGCACTTGGAAAGAGGAGGGGAAAGGATAGACAGGATGAGAAAGCAAGGAGGGTATAAAAGCAAAACAAAAAGGGATATGTCAGTTTTAAGAACAGAAGACATTGCAGGAGGACAGAAAACGTTACAGGGGGAATAACCAGAAATGTATGCTGGAAAAAGAAGTAGGAAGTGTTACAGTTTTCCTTGTATATCCCTGCTGAAGGAGTGGAAATGACACAGCATTTCTGTACACACACACACAAGAGCTGTGTCTGCTGGATTCTACCCCCAGCCTTGTCTTTTGAATGAGCACTGGGAAGTCAAGAGAATGTAGAAAGGAGGAAGGCATTACTTGTCTAATGAAGGAGAAAATGGTTTTTGGAAATCCTTACTTCTACCTTACCTTCATGTGTCAAATTTCATATTTCTGCTATTCTCCAAGGAGCTTCCATGGAGTTCTGCTTCTGTCTAATGTTCTCTTTATTAATTCTAAAAGTTTATGGTGGATATTGGAAAATTAGATGATAGCAATAGTATCTTGCTTAGTATGCGTGGGTTTATTCTTACTATACTTTAGATATTTCTAAACATAAAGAGCAATATTTTTTAAAGTATTGACATCAATGATCCTTGTTAATATGGGCTGTAGGTTTGCCATATACTTGAAGTTAATACTGTGCTTTGTTGAAGCCTAAGTTTGGAATCAGCTCAGGGAGTATATTTTCAGTTGTGCTGTGTGTCAGGTCACTTCTTTTTATTTAGATATCTTACCATTTTGAGCAAGATGATTTCTTTGTAGTGTAGTCTGCAGTTTTTGTAAAGTATTTTGAGATTTTAAGATAAAGGAATAATACTAGGGAATTAGGATTTTTCTTTACCCTCTAGTAGGAATCCATACAGTCACCTCTGTAATTCCTTGGAAAGGTAACCTGAAAATACTTACTTCCAGATTCAACTTGTGTGGTAAAGGAACATCTACACTGTGACAGGGTTAATATTGTCCGGTAAATCACTTAATCGTACTAGCAGCAAGCAAAGGCACTGTTATACTAGCCACAACACAACTACAAAAGCATCAAAAATCATGTCAGCTGTTTATCTTTTTGTGGTGTTAACGCATACCATAAACCAGATAAACAAGACCAAGCATGAGTGCTGTGCATCAGATTCTTTACACAATAATTAGAGAAGTCCAAGAGCACAGAAGGTGGAAAGATCCTGCAGATCATGTCAACTAATATATTACTAAGACCTCACCACAAACCTTTCCTAAGCAGTAATCTGGCATCTCCTGATTAAAATACTACTGAGTATTGGAGATATTCAGGCATCTCTAAGATACTTAGGTTTGTATTCTTTATATATGTCAGAATTCAGTAATTTAAAAAAAATAAAAAAAACAATTTGTCTCTTTCTCCTGGCAGCTTTATGGATTTCAGATTTACTTCCTAACCTTATTTTTCAACATAGATGCTCAGAGAAAATCAAGCCTGTGTATTTTCTTCTTGGTTTTGTGTCTCTGTGTGTTTGGATTTTGTTGTTTGGGTTTTTTTAATATATATTAAATATGTGTGGTTGTTCAAATCATCACTACAACTTTCCTGTGGCATCATTTGGATATGTGCTCACTTAAAAATGCAGATCTGTAGTTTGTCTGTGACAGTACTTGCTTATGAAACAACATGCAGGGACGTACTTGGATTTCAAAGTCTGTCCCAGTGCACATTTTGTTCTGTGAAAAGGCATTGAAAGAGAAGTAGTTTTATATTTGATTACAAAATGCAAAATATTTCCATCTAAGAAGCGGTATTACACATTTTGGTTTAGAGTGGATAAAGGAAGTTTTCTTTTCTCTCATATTTTGAAAATTAAAATCCCTCGGAATATTTTAAAACATTAGCTGTGGTTAAGGGATTAAATGAAGCAAAATGGCTTGCTGTATGTTGAATCAATCAGAATTAAAGTTTGTTTGTAAGTGACAGCTTTTCTGTGCACAGCAACTTTCTTTTAATACCTCTGGTGTAAATGACTCTTCTTTTTAACATGCCACGTTACCTGCGTTTAATGAAGTGATTTAGGTATTCTGAGTGGGTTATTTGCGAATTTCGAGTCTAAATAAGATGCAAATTGCTTTTCAGGAGTAGGATGTAGTGAAGCTAGCTTTCACAAGATGAGCTAGGTGGCAGAATTGACTAAGAAAGTGGTGCTTAGTTATTCCGTAAGCTCTGAATGCCAGTTTGTTCACTGAATCATGTAAAGTGCAGTCCATTTTAACTTTATACCTTATAAAAAGGAACTATCAGTTTATTTCAAATATATTTTGTAATATTTTATGCAGAATACCTTAAAGGAGGTGTATACTAATTTCCAAAAAGCTATAGGCTCTCAGAGCTGATACATTTTTTTTTTTGTGATTTGGTGATACAGTTATTTTCCATGTGTATTACACAATGCAAGGTCTACAGAAGGATGCTGCTGATAGCATATTTCCCTGAGGTTCTCTGCTCTGCCTGCCCAAGTTTGCCTGCTTTATACACTCAATTTTTACTGAGGACAAAGGTGAAGAGTGGATAGGAAAACAAGGATGACAGATGTTTGTCATTACTGTTTAATGCTTTACCGGACAGTTCTTGGGTACTAAGATGGAGAGCGTGGTGTGAAAACAGAGTAAAACTAGGTTTTTAACACAGGTATTACTGTGTCAGGGGCTTTAACTATAAGTATGTAGCTATTAAATACAGAGTAGTGGCTTACTAGTTTTGAAGGTCAGTGAAAGAAGGTACATTTCCCACGGAGCCTTCCTATTAGCAATTGTTATACTTTAATCCAGGAAAAACATCACATCATAAGTCCCTTCAGGTCCATCTTTTTCAAATAGCCTAAAGAGAAATATGACTTTATTATATTGGTGGAAGACTAGTCAAAAAGCATTTTTTTCTTTTTTTTAACTTAACTCCCATCTTTTTGTCTTAATCTTTGTCTGATGTAGTATCACAGCTCTGAAGGCCCACAGGGACGGTGTTGTCTGCAGGACTGGGATGCATAGCTGGGAATCAGGAACTCCTGGAGTTTTTTCCTCAACTGTTCAACTGTTTCATTTTATTACATTTGCTGAGTCGCTCAAGTTCCAACTCATTTTTCTTTTCATCAGGTTGATGATGATGGGTAGTGATGACGCTAGGTGGTGATAATAGTCATTGTTACCGTACTGGCTCGTTAATCTTTTAGTAAGACCCTGTTTGGTGAGGGATTGGTTTCGCACACAGGCTACTGGTGTAGTCTGGGTGTGTGTGAGGGTCCATACAGCAGGTGTGGTGCGATTCATTCTGCAATACCACTTGCAGTCCATGATAGCAAACAGGGTAATGTAGAAATAAATAAAATAATTAAAAGAGAATTTTATTGACACATGATGGTAGACCAGAATGTGTGTTGTTTTTCATCCAGAAGACCTAGAAGGATGTACCAGGTTGAGTGACTGGGCATGGATTGCTAGGCAGAATAACCTTTGCATGAAATCTGCATGAGAAAGCAGCCTTTCTGTCACCCTCTCTTCTTCAAAGGCTTACTGAAAAATAGTCTCACTCTGCATAAGCATGAAGATTTTTATTAGGCCACTGTTACGGAATCAGTACTATACCTAGAACAGAGATTACAGAGTGCTTCCATTCTGAATTCCAGAATTTAAGGTGCCTGCTATGAAGTCTTTGCGTTCATTTGCAAATATATGTTCTGTTACTGAAGGAATACAGGGCGTTTAATGGAATTGGCTTTCTAATAAAAGGGAGACAGTATTGAATTTATTAATCTGAGAGTTGTTCCAAGAAAGACTCTTGCTTTATACAAATGGTCTGCTAGGAAACAATTGTTATCCAGCTCACTTTGGGTATAATCACCATTAGTCAATATGTGCTTTTAAGATTAAATTTGCAGTTGTACTGTATTTTGTCCCTGCTTTAAAAGTACTCATGTATTTCTATTCTTTCTGTTCAGTACACTATGCTTCTTGAATACAGAGCTTCATTCTCTTATGATCATAACCCAGTTATGTGGAGTTTACTAACTTGGTTAATAAGACTATAAATAATAATTCGTAGTCTTCTTTTGTAGTTAGCAGTGGTAGCCTATTATAATTTTCCTTGGCAGCACATATGGAGGGTGATAAACTAACCAATAAAAGTGCCACATGGAACATAGGTCCACTTTTATTTTTTTACAACAGTTTCTTTCATCTGATACATAATTAATGTGCAAGGTTCAAAATTGTTTTGTCTGTGATTTCGGCTTCTGCTGTTGTATTCTGAGCTGTAAATGCTGTGTGAAAACAATTATTCCAGACTTAATCGGCTGCATTTGTTCAGTGGTCATTGCATAAGAACAGCAAATGAGGTTGTCAAAATACTTTTTAAGGAATTTTTGTTTTCACTCCTTGAGCCTTATTACTAGTTCTTTTAACTGACGTTAGGTGTAAATTCCACGATAGGCCTTCTAGCCAAGCCCATGCAGTAACTTTTTTTCTTTCATTTGCTGTTCAGTAGTTCATGTTCTTTAGTTGGCTTTTTAGTCCTATCTTCACAAAGGATGAGACACATCTTGCCCATAAGCTGGCTTTGCCAGTGTCTGCCTGCTTTAGCAGAAGCAACTACAGCTCTTCTGCTTGTTTGAGAACTTCAGTGGAACTCCAGATTGACCTTGGACAAAGATGAGGAAAGAGACATCCATTTTGTACACCCACTTTCTTCTCTCTCCTGTCATGGAAACAAATCTTTGTAGTGGTATTGCTTCACATTAAAGTGATATAACTTCCCCCACCCCACCCCTCATCTTGTAAATCTGATACTCTACAGTGCCTTGAGTGAAAATAGTTGCAAGAGTACATCCCAGATTGCATTTCTAGAGTTTCAGCCTTTCATCTTAATCGGAAGATACCTGTATTATAATCAGCATCATAATGCTAGTTTTCTGAGGCTACTAGTCTATCCCTTCTGTCCCCTTCCATAATTAAGTAAATCTATATTTCTTGAGTCAAACTTCCCATGTATGAACTCTTTAATCATGTAGTTTGAAAATTTTGGTAGTACCAAGACAGCCATATAGGTATGTAACCATCATATCAAAGAGAACTTTTCAGCCTCACTGTAAGTACTCCTGGCATAGTGGGTGCAACGTAGGAGTCTGGATGCACAAACTGCCAAGCTCTAACCTGCTGCTGGCTGTTGGCTTCTCATTGCTTCTGCCTGGATTTAGGTGGATCACTTGTTGCAAGAGAGATTTGGTGATTTTTCAGGAAAATTTATTCCGAAGGAGGAAGTGCATTTCCAGATTTACAAGGAGAGATGAATTCTGAATGTTTCCTCTTTTCTCCTTTTGCTTCTGACTTGTTTGTCTTCCTTAATTTTGCTACCTGGGCATAGGGTCTTCTACTTGGAAACTTCCATCTAGCCGAATAGATACCACTGCTTAGAAAAAACTCCTTTTCCCGAATGGTTGTTCATACTGAGTATCTATTCTGAATAGTGATGCAACCATTAGAGTCATTGCAGTACATTTGTTTTTCCCCTCCCTATGAGTAATAAGGGAATACACGCTGGATTGCAATGAGAGAGCTGAGCATGAGGATTGCTGTTACTGACTGCCATTTACTTGTCTGATAGAGAACAAATTCCCACCAATTTGTCACCACAGGGGAACATTTTCATTGTATGATTTATATTTCAATTTTTGAGTTAGAATTCCAGTAACGTTACATATACACATTAAATATTCTCACTGGCTTAAAGGTCTTATATTTTTTTCTTTTGTCATCATGCTTCAAAATATACCATGCTTGAACACTGTAGCTCAAAAGAAAGCTTCCTAAAGTAAATAATCAGCCTGTCTTATGAAGAGAAGGGGAGAGTAGTGGAGGTTCAATACCTTTTTCTTATCAAGGTGTTTAACATATTCTATCCTGGTATTCTTGCAGCCATATTGTTGAGATATGGAATGGATAAAGGGATGGATGGATAAGTCTGCTGAAAAACTGGCTTGACTGCTGGATTGAAAGGGCTGTGATCAGTGCTTTAGTGTTCACTTGGTGGCTTACTAGCGACCATGTGCCTCAGGGTTTGGTACAAGGGGCAATAGTGTTTAATAGTGATGTGGGGAGTGGGATGAGGTGTCTTGTCAGGAATCCTGTGGGTGGTGCTGAACTGGAGGAAGCAGTATATGTAATGGAGGACAGGGCTGCTCTGTGGAGGGACTTGGAAAAGTGGGTTTGTAGAATCAAAAAATGGTTGTGGTTGGAAGGGACCTCTGGAGGTCGCCTGGTCCAACCCCACTGCTCAAGGAAGGCCACCTCAAGCTGGCTGCCCAGGACCACGTCCAGTTTTCAAATATCTGCAAGGTGGAAGACTCCATAGCCTCCCCGGGCAACCTGTGCCAGTGCTCAGTCACCCTCACAGAGAAAAAAGTTTCCTGATGTTGGGAGGGAACCTCCTCTGCTTCAGTTTGTGATTGCTGCCTCTGCTGCTGCCACCAGGCACCACTGAACAGAGCCTCGCTCTGTCCTCCTGTCGCCCTCCCCTCAGGGGCTGCCCACAGGGAATCCCCCTCAGTGTTCTCCTTTGGGCTGAACAGGGCCAGCGCTCTCCACCTCTCCTCGTACCAGGGATGCAGCAGTCCCTTAATCACCCCAATGGCCCTTTGTTAGAGTCTCTCCTGAATGTCCATGCCTTTCTTGTACTGAGTATATTAATCAATATTACTAAATATTAATAATGTAATTTCCCCCCCCCCCTTGATTTCTTTAACTGTTTAGCTGAATAGTTGTGGTCAAGCTGGTTTTTGTTTTACTTATCTTCCCTTCTTTGACACAGAGCCAGGATATTCCCAGTTAATAGTGCATTTATGGTCAAATCACATGTATGTATGGTTGCTCGGTCTGTTTTATGGAAAGATGCTGAAGGAAAAGATCTGAGTTGTTGATGGAGAAGGTGACTGGGCCTGAGTGACCTGAGGTGACCGTGCTGTTAACTATGCAAAGTTGTTAAATTTTTGAGTGGTAAAGTTCATAGAGACAAAGCACTAAAAAAGGGGGGAGGGGAATAGTATTAGGATTGTGAATCTGAAGGTTTAGATATTTCTATGCTTCATCAGCCATAGCACTTTCCCCTTCCTGTGGGGGGGAAAAAAAAAGATACATAAAAAAGAATCTGATGTGCTTTTTGGTTCATGAGAGGTCTTGATTTTTTATTTTTTATTTTTATTTTTATTTTTTTATATATATGCTATTGTCTTAATGAAAGGCAATTTCATGGAATTATGACATTTTTAAAAATCTGTTTTGTTTCCTTTGGCAATGCAATAGTTGGTTGATAAATTACTTGATTCTTCACGTTGTTCATATGCTTGTGGACACGACCTTAACATAAGGAAAACTAAACTGAAAGCAATTTTAGGCAGCTTTTTTTACTATACCCTTGAGCATTTTCCAAGTTTGCATTTAATCACGGAATCTTGGCCATGATATTTGTGACAGGTAATTTCCTTAATGCAGTTGACAGAGATGGATTACATGGAAGCCTATTGGATCCAATGCTTTTGTGTGCAAGTGATAAGACTAGATTAGGGTTATCTTGCTCTGAGTGCCTGGAAAGATACAGCTACCTAATAATTCCCCTGGTAATATGGATGGTTTGTGGGAGCAGAAATTCATGGCTAGATACTAGCCTGCAAAAGTATTACCAGATTTTATTGCACCTTGAGAATATCTGGGGTGATGTGTGTTTTTGTGTTACATGATATCAAAATTATATGTCAGAGAAAGACAAATGCATTAAATATTTGGCAATTTGGAAAAGTGATAAGGCAAGAGGCAGGTACATATCTTAGAAATATTAATGGCATTTAAAAATAAAATTATGTTTGTCATAAGCATGAATATTATTCTGATTTTGTGAAGAAATAACAAAAGAAGTAGCATTTAGCTTTTTAGCTGCTCTAAAGGTTCATGTAAAGAAAATTGCTGTTGTCTTGCTGCCTTATTAAAAGCCCCTAAGCCTGAACGTTCATAACCAGGATGCTTTTTGAAACAGGATTTTATTATAAATAGTGAAATCTGAATAAATTTTAGATCACAATAATATCCTTTTTCAGTCAAGACTTTTGGAACACTTGAGTAGGAAGTGTATATTGATGCTTGTGTGAAATCATTAAGAGCCATCAATGTATAGCTTATTTTTATTTACTTGTAGCAAGCATTTGCTTCAATTGAAACAGGATCTTTTTCAGTGATCATCAAGATCATGATAATTTTATAACTTCTTTTATTAGGCTAAGAAAATAAATGTGATGGGCTAGTAGCTAATGCTGTTGCACTGGAAGCGTCTGTTAGTGGTCTCTCGTTTGGAAACAGGCTTACAGGATAAATGGAGGCTGGAGAAAAGAGCGGGCAGTGTTCATAGAACAGACGCCTGACATCCCTCTGTAATCAGTAGAGATGTGCCTTCAGGAGGCAATTCAGAGTAAGAGTCTGATTTAGATGGTCTGAGACGTGTCCTGTGGGATTCTTTTTGTATCTCTTGGCTGAGAACACTAAAATGAGCAGCTTCCCTGAGCTGTGAATATTTTCTGGAATAGTGACTTGCATAGGTTCAAGACAGAGAATGGTTTTCCAGATTTTACAACTTTCCAGGCAAGTGTTTAGCTACACTACATAAAGTGTTCAGAGGCTTTTTGGTAGGGACTTGGATGGGGGGCCACATGCACGGCATTTGTTGGCATCGTGGCTCTTAGCTTCTTTCTGCCTAGTTGTATAAAACCAGTTGTCATGTTATTGGTGGAAAACACAGCAGGTGGAAAAGACCATTCCTATATTGCAGTTAAAAAGAGATAAAGAAAAACCAAACAAACCCCAGACCTCCTGAGAATATTTGGTTTTGGTGTGGTGAGGAACCCTTGTGTCCTGAGAGTATCTTTACCTTACATCTTGGCCCAATAAAATATATTACCTATCTTTTCCTTGGTTTTTTTTTTCCGAAGGGGTGGGGGTGGGGGTGGGGGGTGGGGAGAAAGGCATTTTATACAGACACTGTCATGAAAAAGGATCACGTAGGTGGTTTAATATGTGCTGTGATGAGTAATTTTGGTCATGGTACATCAGAAAGCTACTTTTCCCCACCTTCTTTCTAATAAGAATTTTAATCCATTGATGACAAAACCTCTAAAGTATTTCCTTGCTGCATTGTAATACACTGTGACGAATTATGTCTCAGGAGTTGTAAAATTTTCTCATAGCTTGTAATACCTCATTTAATGAATTGATCACACTGAAATGTAAAGATGAAGCAGCATTTATTTTGTATGTTATATTGCATATAATTTTTAGACTTGACATTTATAGCCATGGAAGCTGTTATTTTACATATCATTTTCAAACCATATCAGCCTTAAACACATTTAAATTTAATAAGCAAGTAGATTAGATTTGCTTTTAAGCTAGGCATATCATTAGAGTTTGTGTTCCCTTCAGTAGGGCACATGCTTACTATTAAATGCAGTATTTAGTTGTTTTTAAAACCTAAAAATAACAAAAGGGGATATATTTACAAAAATAATTGAATATGGCACTGCTTTTGGGAACAGTGCCCCAGTCATGATTTTTGTAGGATGTAGACATTAAAGGAGTCTTTGGGTTTTATTAAAAATTGTCCTGTTTTGAGGAAATATTAATGTAGGAGCTGTATGTGTTTCAGTTAAGAAATACCAAATCTGTCATAGTAACATATGGCCTGATCATCATCTCCTGCAGAAAAAATCCATGGGAGGGGAGAGCTTATTTGGAAACTCTGCATGATTTACCAGGCAGATTTTCTGATGCCTCATCTTTCTCATCAGAAAGAATTTCTAGCTGCCAAGGAGGTGAATTCTTACAGCCTTCTAACTATTTAAATGCCTTACTATCCATAAAAAAATATATGTTCTTAGTAGTGTGAAAAAAGCCAGCCCTTCTTTCTTAAATCTTGGCTACTTTCCCCACTAAAGAAACTTTACAGAACATCACCTGGAGAACCTCGGCTGTCATCGTGCTCTGTGCGTGGCTCCCAGCTCGGAATCTTGGGGGATGTAGAAGTAGCTAAGAGAAATGTAATGAGAACCTGAACTTTATATAATCCTGGGGGACTTTTCTGGAGAGGTTACATTGCTTTTACTAGCATATCTGCTAAAAGACAATTCCAGCATTGTACTTGTTACTGTGGTACAAAAGTAGAGAGGATGCAAACAAGAGGTTTTTCACCTTAATTCAGTCAAAGGGAAGAATGATTGTTCTTCATATTTTTTCATTCTTTTTTAAAGTTCAGTTTGGAAATATGGTACTGAGTTTTCCAGATTTTATGTGAAAGTATTTTTCACTTTTTATCAAAATAAGGCTGATGCCTGTTTTGCAAAGTCATTTCACTAGAGCAGAAAAGTTAAGCAGAAGACCTTGTCTTAGAACCTGTCTTTGAAGAATATAATTTTTAATTTACATTTTTAGGGTTTTTGTTATGGTTTCCCCCCCTTGTCCCCTTAAATACATTATTTCACACTGTGTTCATGTTCATAGAGTAGTTTTTAGGGTTGTATGTATGTAGCTTTTGGCTTTCTGGTCTATCTGCATTCATAAGCCTACTCTGCAAATTAGTAGACCCGATAAGATCTTTCCAAATCCAAACCTCTTCCTACATATTTCTCTAGGGATTTGTTTTGTTTATGAGCCATGCAAGCCAATATGTAATGACCCAGACTACACCAGGCAAACAAGCTGAAACATGCAATCTGGTTCAAGTCTAAGCTGCTGTGTAGTAGCTTTGTATAAAACCAACCGGAACCTCTCTTCTCTTCTTTGTGCCATTGGGTAATGAAAGGGAAATCAGATGGATTGCACGATACCAGTTAAAAAGAAATAAGACAGACCAAAGATTCATCTAGTGTCATAAAACAGGTGCCCATTCGGATTTGTTGCATTGCCATGCAGGCCAGCTTTCATAGTGGGATGATGGTACAGAACAGACAGCATCCTTATAACCGAGGAACAATGTCTAAGGAGAACTGCGAAGCCTCCTGTCCTGGCTGTTCCTCTCATCTTACCACTCATCAGTGGAGTTCGTGCCTTGTCCACAAAGTCGGTAAGAGGGTTAAAGAACTGTCACTGCATTGAGTGTGTGGGGCAAAGGAGGGGAAAACACACTTGAGAAATTAAACCATCTCCCTCGGTTAACTGTTTTTTACTATTTATTTAATGCCATCCATATAAACATATGGCTATCCAGGTTGTAAAAACTGAGCTATAATCAAAGCAGCCTTCGTAGTTGCATTAGAAGATGGACGAGGTGACTGCAGAAGGCTAAGGATTTTAGTTAGTTGATAAGCTTTCAAGGAAGTACAAGATTTAGTAATCAGCAGGGTAACATAGAAAAGGCATCAGCAGTATTAGTTCTTTGCCATGGGGTTTATAAGAGTGTTATTTAAAAATTAGGTCCATAGTTACTGTTCATACTAATGCATATAAATCACTGTGAATTTCATTCTGTGCATTTTACTAGATTATGTGATCTTTGAACTTTTGTTGGTAATTTTTTTAGGATAGAAGATTGGCAGTGTACAGTGTCAGCAAAATATGTCACGTAGTCATGAGGCGTAACTGAAGAATTGAATAATTTGTACCATGTCTTGCTCACAAGGATAATTAAATGGAATAGCATTTAAGTTGATGGAACTACAGGGGTGACCACTGGCTAAAGAACCGTCTCCCAGTTTTTTCCAGTAAAATTATCATTGATATTTTGTTATTTTCTCCTCCTTGTGTGTGTTTTAATATGCTTACATTTCCTGATACTTTAAGCAGGAATAACTTAGGTACAGGTAATAGAAAATAATTCTAAATCAAAATAATTTAAATAAGGAATCATGTATTTGTGGAGTCTAATCTGTTCTATCTTTCATTTAAATACAACTTTTTCATTGTTTTATTCAAATAAAATGTGCTGCACGGTGAAAGTACACTTAATAATATTGAAAAGTTGTTTAAAAAAACCAAACCAAAACAACCACCCAAAAACTAATTTCTGGGGGGTTGTAGCAATGCATCTTTAAGTTTACCTCAGCACTGAATGGGCCATTTAAAAAGACAAGAGCTTAATCCAGACATCAGCAATGATGATTTCCTACAATATGATAATAAATATACCACGTACCCTTTTATCTTTAATAATTCAAGATTCATTGAGCATTGAAAGGTTTACCTGTTCTGTCATTTAAGGAATCTGATAGTGATTTGTAAAAAAAAAAAAAAAAACAAAACCAAAAAAAACCCAAAAAAGAGAGAGATAGAGACATCTCGACAAAAAAATTGTGCAATATGTAAGGGAAGCTGTTTCAAAATGTAGGCTGGTGGTCTCTACAGCACTTGCTAAAAAGGTTTAGAGATTTTCACCTTACTTGCTTACTTTTTTCAAAACTGTAACCATTAGTATGACTTCCCATAAATTATTTGGAGGACATCCCCACAGATCAGTTATTTTATAAGAAACTGCTCAACCCTCCCTTTGAAATCATGTATAAGACATTTACAGAGGAAGCTTTGTACAAAAGTAATATATTGCTGTGCTTTACCAGGAAAAATAAATCAGAATAACTTTCTGAATAATAAAATACTTCTCACCTGAAATGCACAATTTGTACCACCACCATTTTCCTAAAGGTATGTGTTTGTGTTTGTAATACAGTTAACAGAGTTGATAACGATTTTAAGCTAATTATAACACTTACATGTTCCCCTTAAATGTGAAGGACAGTGTATAATTCTTTATAATTAGAACATTTTTTTTTTATTATTTTTACCTTGAAGGATACAGGTGTTTAATCTGCCCATGATTTTATTTTCCAGTCAAAGCCTTCTCAAGAAAGCTACTCTATTACAGATTATTGTATTAGTCTGGAGTATATTCAGTTATGTTTGGAGATGAGCATGGGTACGAACTGTGAGAGCAAAGATGCCTACTGTAATCTAAGAGCAGAATCTGAACTGAGATTTCACACTTTGAAGAAAAAAATAACACATGGCTGAAATGGAATTAATTCCATAATCATTATGTTAATTAAAAGTAGGTAGAGATTACAGTGGACCTCCTTTAAGAACTCCAAGAATCCACATTCAGTTGCTGGCTAGTACAGAGTGTAATGAGCACCTGCAAGGCCAGATAGTTGGAAGGGCTAGGTTAGGCAGATTCTCAGACTTCTAGGATTTTGGTTTATGAAAGATAGGGTTTTTTGCAGTAGATGAGCAGAGCGCTAAGCGTTGGATCTGAGTTATGCGTTGCATTACCCTAAGTTGCTACTGGTTGTCATGGCAACATTTTTAAATGGTGGTGGCTGTGGCTTGACATCAGAACATTTTCTGTTAAGTGAAGATTTTTCTGAGATTGTAATGGAGTGTTTTAAGTGAGTGGACCTTTTGTACTCAATAAAATATTTAGTAGGTTGTAGTAAATATTAATTTGTCCTCCCTTCAAGATGCTACAACGTGCTGTGTATTTACAGTTCTGTGCTAATACAACGGTATTCCTGGAAAAGAGTTAATCCATTCCTAAGAGTCAAAGTTGCTAAAAATAAATTTGTAATAATGCTTTAAATAGTAATTGTTGAAGATGTTTCACTTTATCCTTTCAAAATGCTGTAGCAGACAGGTTAAACGTGCTTCAGCTTTTTCATGCATTTAGTGAAGCAATGATTCTAGCACTCATTTGTATTTAAAGCTGAACTTAAGCATCTTTGCACTGAGACTTTCTTGTTTTGAATGACTGAAAATAAATGCATTTACAATAGCTTCTCTTTTAGGGGGGCAGCGGTAGAAATGGCTTACCTAAAAAGCCAGGACTGGAACATCTCTCTGTCAATCGTATGTTAACATACTCTGTTACTGACCACATTGTGTCTGAGGTGAAGCGATGTGAATGTCGTCTTATCCCTCACTCAGATAAGCTTTCCAAAGTGATCTCCAAATCATGTCTGCCACAGAGCAAGGATTTGCTGAGAGTGACAAACACATGCCCACTACATGTCCTGTGTGCTTTCCAATAACTGAATTCCCAGGCACCTGACAGAAAGGAAATGTCTCAAACCCCTCTGAATAACAACTGCATACAGCAGGGTCCACCGAATGAAAAGAAGAACTGGTTTTGCAAGTCAGGATTTATAAACTTTAATAATACACTTATCAGAAAGAAACGGAAATTCAGTTTAGAGTGTTTGGAGAAATCATCTTGACGGGTAATACTAATTCATTTCTTCTTGCTGTTGCACTGCTTCATTGATAGTTCACACGGTTTGATGGCCTTCTGGAGCCAGTGTAGCCCTTTGTGGCTCATCATAATCTCATTCTTCATCCCTGTGATTTCAGAGGCTTTATGGAAATACCATGCAGATGTGTATGTGCTTTAGCACAGCTGATAACAGTGTCTTAGATGACCCCATCAATCTTAATGACATTTTCTACTAATCAGCAAGAGGATTACAATTTATTTCTCTTTTTAGCTTCTTCATTACCTTTTCCTCTTATCTATCTATCTATTAAAAGAAAATCAAATGGTGCTTTAGCCTTGCCATGCTAAACTCAGTCTTCCAAAAACCCATGAATTATTTTTTATCTGTGTACAGTTTTGCTTCTTCATGGTCACTCAGCTGTTTTTCTCATATTTAGTCTTTGCTAATTTAATTGCTTTTTCCATATAATTTCTCTCCACAAGGGTAAGACACAAGGGGTTGCCCTGCTGCCACCTCATAGATCTAAGAGTTGCAAAACCCTAAGAAATTACAGAACGTCACCTTCCTTGGAGCAAGATGGAGGATCCTCAGGAAACAAATATAAAACATGAGAAAAAGAAAATGCCAACATTTTTTATAAATGTAGGGAATTACAGTTTGTCTCTAAGCTATGATTTGTGTATAGTAATGACTGGTTGGGGTTTTTTTCTTTTTGTTTTACTATTAACAATCTGAATTTGGAACTTTGTAACAATGACTGGCTTTTCCAACTTGGGCAACTGTTCTTCTTCATCAACTTTATTTCAAAAGGACACTGCAATGCATATTTTACTGAGCAATAAGAGTTAATATTTGCAATGAAGCATTAAGATTGGATGCATTTATTTTTGTTTCTGCATTTAAAAAAATGTCATTTATGAAGAAGTACCCTGAGTTTTAGAAAGCCATTCTAATTGTATCAAAGTGAGCCACAGACTCACTATGGATTGGAATTTTGCCCAAAGTGGGGAGAACATGCTATTTTTAACTATATCATCCTCTAGAGCAGCTGTGAAACATTATGTGAAGTTAGTGAGACTACAAAGAACAGAATAATAATAGAACATTACATTTCCATATGCAGCATGTGAAAATATATCAACAAGGTATGTTCAACTGCTTTTTAGACATTTTACTTTTTAGTGTCTTGAAAACCCACAAGGAATACAACTTCTGATTTAGCCCAAAGCACTGTATGTAACAGCTGAAAATGCAAGAATCAGTTTTTACTGTGACAATTGAGGATCTCTGTGGGGAAGGAAAAGACAAAGTATCAGAAACATTAATCTACAGATCCAATGTATAAAAGCTGTTCCTTAGAGCAAAAAAATCCTGAAATTTTATTCTTGTCTGATATGATTATGTGTAATCTTGCCTGATTGCTATCTGAATACAAAATCATTTGCTTGTCCTCTGTGAAAGCCAATCCTCATCCTGGCCAGCCAACTGCTGTGGTGGCATGAAAACCTCCTTATATTTGGCTGTGTTTAAATACTTATTGCCTCATTCTATAGTTTTTGTTCTCTTACCTTCCCGGCATCCTATGTTGCTCCATCTCAGTGCCAATATGCCTGCTGCACCATAGCAGGTTGCCTATGCGTGCTCTTGGAGTCCCTTGCGAATTCGATTTTTCTTCATAGAATCAGTCTCTAGTTACTCAGGATATAGTTTTGATGCATCTACTGTTAAATAAAAGATTACTTCAGTTCTTTGGAGATGTAGATGGCATTCTGTCAAACCACAGGCATTGCTATCACCTGATTCAGTGATGGTAAAGTTCCCCCTCCCCCTCATTTATTTTTTTTTAAACTTGAGATATGCATTCTAGTTGATTTATTATCTTTTGTAAATCTGTACCTTGGTATGTACTTGGCCAGACATACCTACTATTGACAGCTATGTAGGGCTAGCGCAGTTAGCTCATTACTATCTCTTTATTGAGAAAAGCATTAAGCAACCATTCTGGGTTAACAGAGAGCTCCATGGGGTGGGCACAGCCCTGCACCCCCATCCCCCAAATCTAATTTTGAAGTATACTGTGAATGATATGTATAACTTGTTTGCAGTTCCTTCTCTCCATTCTGACTAGAGGACTTACTAGACCAAACAGCACCGTGCTTGTCTGCTTCTGGTTTGGATCTGTCTTGGAGCTGGGCACAGTGAGCTTAGATCTGCCTTTAAAAGACAGTGTAGAGGTGTTTCAGTAGCAAAATTCTGCCTTGCAAGTTCCAGTAAGCAAGCGTGGTGTTACTTCTTCAGAAGTACACCTTAGGTAACTCTATTGTATGTGGATATAAAACAGCAAAAAAAACAAATCCAAACCCAACAAAACACGATACTTTAAGAATAGCTGTAAATAGCTTTCTGTCAAAGTGGATGAATGTTTTGGGAACAATTTTACAAAATGCTGTTTTAGGACAAATACTCAGTGTTTTCATTATTGACATGAATGATGGAAAACAAAATATATTTTAAAAATTCCCTGAGAATGTCAATCTAAAAGGACCTGCAAGCATACCTTTAGAATTAAAAGTGACCTTGATGAGTTGGAGGCAGAACAGAACGTGGCTTAGAAAGGGCAAATTAAAAGGTCTACACTTAAAAATATTCAGCTGTGAAAATATAATGCATAATGAATGCGTAGGTAATTTGCAGTACAGTAATTTTAGCTCCTAGTAAATCAGAAATCCGCCTGGACATGACTGCAACCTGCTCTAGGCGACCCTGCTTCAGTGGGGGGTTGGACTAGATCTCCAGAGGTCCCTTCCAGACCTGAGCCTTCAGTGGTTCTATGAAGAGCAGTTGAAAACTGGACAGAGTTGCTTAGGATCTCTAGTAATAAAAGTTTGCAGAAACAATGTAGACAGAAGTTGCAGGTACAGCTTATGCTGGAAGCTGGGGCAGAGAAAGGCTTTGAGGAGGGAGTGAGGCAACCAAAGGGTCTGTCTAGGTCAGCTGTATTTCTCTATTCCTTGCTTACTTGGCTCACGCACACTGAGGACACTGATGATTTTTAAGAGCTTTGAGAAAGTGTTCTCCTTGTACTTGATAACCTTGTTTTATTTTGTCTATTACTAACACATTTTTTAATAAATAAAAATAACTTGAAGCAATCTCTTTTCAAATATAGTAGCAATTATTTGCTTTGTTATGTATGCTTCTTTCAATTTAGAAAAGGTAAAAAGCTTATTTAGAGGTCTGGTTATTTAAAACTTTATATTAATTTATTAATAGTAGTTGAAGCAAGAAGGCATACAAGTTCTTGGAACCAGAATCAGAATCCCGGCTTGGAAGCAGTGTGTGGTAGGCACGAACTGTTCGGTCCCTGGGGCACACTTGCAGCTGGTCTTTATTCATTTAGCATTTCCTGTTGGCTCATTCCCCAAATCCACAGCACTTTGTTCTCTTTCCCTCCAAGTTGGAAATAAAATTTTATGATCATAGTTGAGGAGGGGATATGGCACGGTACAAATAGGCACAACTTAGTGCACATATGCCCAAATACAGGGTGTTGCTCTAGGCTTTTAGACCTGCGGGGGCTAACCAGGCAGTGCCAGATGCATCCCAGTTATGTGCCATTGAAGACATCATTTGGAAAGAAAACAGGAGTGGATGTAAGAAGAGAGAGGTGATCTGTCCAAATTACAGTGTGTAATCTTAGCACAGTAATTCAAATGCATGAGAAGTGCTGTTCCTTTCATAGTGCTGATGTTCACGTAGCGTTTTTCTTTCACCTATGTTGAACAGAATATATACAGCTGTTTAAACTGTCTTAGGTTTGTTTCCTGCAGGAAGGAAAATTGCTTAGGCATGTGGTGTGTGAATGACGTTAATCTGAATGAGTGCATGTGTAGTACCGGGGCTTTGCTTTCGCTCAGCTGTGGTGACTGGCTCGATCTGTGGCCATGTGCTAACTTTGATTCCAGCCCGCTGCCTGCTAACATGATGAATACGAACTCGCTTTGAATCCTTCCCAGTCTGTACAGCACCACAGCTAACAGTAACTTTGACTGTGTTCTAGGACTGAGAAGTGTGGTGTCTGTGTGCCTCCTGCCCGCAGTCCTGCGTTGAGCCCTGGAGCTGGGTTAGCATGTGCCACTTCTTTCAGTCCCTGGCCAGGCCAAGATACACATACACCATCCCAGACCGAAGTTTGTAGGTGATAAAGAGAGCAGAGAAGGGGAAATATTGGAGAACTGACTGAGTCATAACAAACTGATCACTTCATAAACTGGTTGCAAGCAAGTAATTTGTTTTTAAAACTATAATTTAAACTCATATAGGTAGCAAAAAAGAGTGTAGCCCTTCAGTGGGAACTTCTACCATTTCAATAGAGCCTTGGAATGTGGATTCCATGTCACGTGGTCCAGAAGGAATCACACAGTTCTCGGATGCATAAGCAACCAACTTAGATACAGTTGTTTAATTCAGCTTATTTATTCTGCTGTCCTCTGTCAGGTGGTGTGTCCAGTTGTCATACATGAAAGTTCAAGAGGAATGTTTATAAATTGCAGCATTAGAGAAATGAAAATGATGCGTAGGTTAGGAAATGTACTTGACAGTGAAAGATTTAGAGACATCATAGGATTTAAAGAAAAGAAAGCTATTAAACTGGCTTGACCAAAGTTAATAAGTCGTGATTTGTTCCTGGTTGATATTTATTTACCAAGGAATGTAACTGAGAACAGAGGTTTCTTCAGCTGAATTAACCCAAGTATAACAACAGCCAATGCCAGGACATCAAAACTAGACAAATGAAGGCTGCAATGTTTTGGCACTGAGAGAAATGAAGCATTGATGCAACTTTTGAGAAAGTTACTTCTGCCTTTCTGAGAATTCTGGTGGGTTGGTTTTTTTTTTTCCCAAAGCATATGCTCTATTTTGAACAAGAGTTGACTCAGAAACATATTTTTATTACATGCAAAAGCAAAGGTTTGTTTTGGTGTTATAAGCTCTGGAGTACCCAATTATGGATGTTCAGTGTAATTGTCATTGAAAAAAAATTTTTAAGCTGATGGTATGTGAGAATAGGTAAGCTGTATTGAGTTTCTTTTTTTTTTTTTTTTTTTGAAATGATGTTTTTATTTGGTTTAAGTTGGGATAGAACATAAGGAAACAAAGTCTAACCCTGCAGAATTGAAAAGTGTAGAAATGCAGTAAATGCATAAGGATACTTATGTGCCAGCTGCTGAACATAAAACATTCTTCACTGAAGTATAAAATCTGACAGGGAAGTGTAGCTGCTGACAAAGAATATTTTATCTGTGTGACAGAGAAAAAATTATCCATATGGAAGAGAAAAAAATATCTATCAGCTACCTTTGGTATATAAGCTTTCAGTTTTGATGAATTCTGACTCAAATGACCATAAATCTATTTTTTAAAGAGTTTCCCTTCTCTCCTTCACACTTGCTTTCCATTAGGTATGCAAGTTTACTAAAACTTCTGTGTAGTATTTTTTACAGCTTCTAAGTAATATCAATATAATCAAATTTCCAAGACATTGTACTACCCCGTTTCTTAATATGAAGTCAATATTTTATACAGAAGTAACAAATAAGAACTGCACAGGAAATTCAAGGGGAATAGCTTCTACTGTACGATACACTCTTGACATGTCAGCTTCTTCTAGGGAAAAATAAGAGTAAATGCCTCATTTTAAGACCTATTTTCAATTCTTGTTCCTAAGATGATATTGCTGCACCCAGCTACCACAGTTTTGTGTAAGAAGTGCTGTTAGGGTACAGATTTTTTCACAGTATTTTATTCCTAAGTCTTGTTTCATTTATAGAATAGTAGATGTTTTGCTGTGCAGTTCTGTTTTTATATTCCATGTTTAATTTCTGTGTGTCTTTGCAAAACTATTTCCTAATGAAGATAAGGGATAATAATGTAGACAGTGTTTCATGATGCATCGTTGTCATAGCTTTTTCAAACTGGCTGGAAGCAAGAAGTGATAAGAGTTGAATAAACATAAATGTTCAGTGTACATTTTATGACAGTAAGAGCAAAGAAACACAGTGTTTATAAACGACTTTGGAACTTACAAAGGAGAAGGACTTAAGAACCAGGCAGGAAGGAAGAAGAAATGCCTAGAGGCAAGGCTGTCGGGAACAGAGACCATAGATGTGCCCAGCAGTGAAGCATGTCACGTAATGGGAGGGATATAAGCAGATCTGTAGCAGTGAGCAGGAGTCTTAAGAATGGTGTCTAGAGACCAAGTCAGAAGAGAAGGAGGATCCTGGGAGAACTGACTTGAAGAATTGAAGCCAGGAATGGGTTTGAGTTCAAGAGACTTCATGTGCATGGGAGAAATCAGTTAAAACTTGATGGAAGAGGAGAAAGAGGAGCAAAAGATTAAGAGAAACTGAGCCAGGAGAAGGCTGACAGCAGGACGTTAGTGCTGCTAGAAGAGTGCTGTCACTAGAAGGAAAGACAGAGAGGTCAAATGTGTGAAGAATGAGAAAAAGGAGAATAAGAAAGCATAACTACAGGAAGACAAGCATAACTGCAAGAAGACCTCATCTGTTAGTTCTGCTAGGCTACAGTATTTCATTCATACAAGAAAATGTTTTTTGTTTCATGTTCATAGTATTTCTGCAGAGACATGAGTATGGAAGGAGGTACATCAGGAAATTTAATTACTAAAAGCATTAATATATTGTGCTTTGGTAGTGTCCTGTTGGTCCACCTGCTGGCCCATGCAGATGCACGGGAAGATGCAGCCCATGTACTAACAAACTTTTAGCCTAAGAGAAATAATATATTAATATCATAGGTACTGGGGAAGTAGGGGAGGAAAGTAGAAACAAAAGTGGCAAGAGAGTTGTTCTAAGGCTTCACAGGGTATCTGGATTCAGAGTTAAACTGGCAAGACAATTTGGCACCCGCAGTTCTCCAGCACCTGCCTGGCTGGCTGGTAGATCTCCTGACAGGCAGTTAGCCGTCCTCATTGGTGGCAAGAGCATTTGACAGGGAATAGACATATTTGTTCCAGTTCTGTGAATTCACCATAAGGTGTGTGCTCCCCTAGAGTGAGTGTCTCTCTCATCCCATCCTCGTGATTGCCCTGACTAGAATAATTTGAAGGATGAATGCGCCCAATGTACAGATATTCTGTTGTTGTTGCTTTAGGGTTTAAGCCTACTGTAGGGAATGGTTTTCAATACATTTTTCTCTTTTTATTACTCAGTCTCACTGCAAAGGACTACTTTATGGTTAACCCAAATAATTTATAGTGCAAGAAGTATAGAAGGAAAGGGGCTAGATCATAGCTAGGAATGTAAATTCAGCTCTGGGGGCAGTGGGGTGTTTTGGATTGGTTGGTTTTTTCTTTATTTAAATCCTTGAAATACAGGTATTATCAATGTGATTATTTTTTTTTTAATCAGTCAGAAGAGGTCTAAGCACCTGCATCTGTGACTGTTGCCTGCTTCAGTGGCAATTCAGAAGCTTCTCTAGTTGTGATTTTCAAGACTGTAAGATGTAATTCCAAGACTGTAAGATGGGAACTTCTTCAGGTATTTCATTTCTAGTTTGTAATGCTTTGCATTTCTTAAAATAGGGAATTATGCTTAGCATTTCAGAATTTCCAGACTGAAGTGGGTTCTCATATACCTTATTTGTTACTTTAGTCTCCATCTCCAGGCAGTGTCCTCAGTGTAGTTAAATTCTGTGTGCTCTATCCGAAATCATTGAGATCTGACAGACGCTTCTTCTTTTTTTTTTTTATTTGAGGAAAGAAAAAAAGGAGGAAGAAAAGCTAGGTGTCACTCTTTCACCAACCTTTGTAGTTAGCACACAGAAACAGGCTGATGACATCCAGAAGACTTTTGTGTGGACAGTGTCAGGTTTTGTTGTGGCAGTGGTAGTTTTTTCTTTAGACAAAAAAACAGTGTTTAGTGAGCTATCAGGCAGTGAGCGATTTCTATACACTTGTTAGAATGAGATCAGTAAATTGTCTGAAAATGGGTTTAAGAGCAAAACCGTGTCAGCGGGCCTAGAGGTCCTTCTCTCATTCATTCTATCAGTGAAGTTACAGTGTTTCCAGATCCATTATCTGTGTGTTATATGGAGATTTATTTACTTTCAACAGCAAAGCTCATCTTGTTTATTTCAGTAAGTGCTTGCTTCAGATGATATCTGAAAAGGAGGAAAAAAACAGCTTTTTGAAATAAATAGTATATTCTGACCACTGCTAGCCTTCATTATCCACTTTTTTTAAACTAGAGCTTGTTGGCTTTTTGTCAGCCATGTTGCAGGGCTTTGTTAATACATTGCCATGAAAATGAAAGTTTCATACACATTGACATAATTAATGAAGAGGCAGGCAGCATGCTCCCCCAATTAACACCACAGGGAAAAGTAAAATTGGCTTCCTTTTTGCGTGTTATGCCAAAGTTAAGAACTGTAACACACAGCAAATAAATAGAGATCCTTCTAATGAGCTGCAAGATCGAGCTGAATAACTCTGAAAGGATGTTGTGTAAACATTGCCAACTATTTAGAGTGTTAAGAGTAATTGATGAGCTTAGTTGAAAGTTGGTTTTTTTGGGGGGTGGGTGTGGGGAGCCTGTCAAAGGATGGAAAGAGTGCTTGTTAATAAATAAGTTTTCTTTTCAATGCAGCTGTTAGGCATGTTAAAGAATATCACAAGCACTTTAAAACAAACAAAAAAGAAACTGTTTGCTGCTTGCTACTTGACCAACAAGTTTGTCAGAATTCATTTTTTCAACTGAATATTTCTGTACTTAGTATTTGAAAACTTGACTAATTGTTCCCTGATGCTAGTTTTCAATAGCCCAAC
Source organism: Falco peregrinus (assembly GCF_023634155.1). Classification (NCBI taxonomy): domain Eukaryota; kingdom Metazoa; phylum Chordata; class Aves; order Falconiformes; family Falconidae; genus Falco; species Falco peregrinus. Next base: position 74,567,430 of record NC_073725.1, on the reverse strand, counting down.
CATCTGGCAACATAAGACACCACTCAGCCTTGATTTTTTCCAAGGGTCCCAGAAGTCCTAATATTAATAATAACAGGGAAGTAAACAGGTGAAATGTCTCTGTGATTTATGTGAGGCATTCTATTTATCTCGAGACATATGTGTAGAAAATTCAGAGCAGTTCAGGTTAAAAATATTTTCAAAAAATACTTTCATTAAACAGAATTGTCCTAAAAACCTTATTAGTAAGATTGACTTTGCTAAACATACAAAAATGCAAACCTGCAATGGCTGTCTATTGGTGAAAAAAATTATGGGCATTAGAAGGTCTGATTCAGAGCCCGCAAAATTTAGTTAATAACAGGTCAGATTGTATAGATAATAAGAAAAATGTAATTTTGATTTTTCAGTGGCACCAGCTAACTTAATCTGTCTTTTTTAAGCAATTAAAACATCTCCTTCACTTTCTGTTCATTCTAAATAATTTGAGTTTTGACAACGATCAGTGTGTACAGTTTTATTTTAGCCCAAGTATTGTGTTAGGTCAGATAGATCTTATCACTTCATGTTGTATAGAAGCAAATCACTAAGACTGCTAATGTATGAGCATCTGCGCCTTGGCATCTTAAACAAATCTTAAAATATGTCAAAATTTTAATTAGGGAAACAAAACATGGTAAAGCTAAAAGTAATAATTGGAAGCCAATAAAGGTTATGCTAGAATCGCTAAACAGTTGACCTTCTAAGTGGCCATGTCTGCTGTTAGAGTAATCTCAGCAACAGAGAATTACATGTCCCTTCACTTGGTACATTGCAGGTGATACCAGAAGCATCCAATGA